>NC_061107.1:97904578-97969324 GCF_015104395.2 Macrobrachium nipponense
GACTGAATCTTATTTCACATCTATCCCTAAAGCCTGTGCTAGACTTAGACCTTCTCAGAGGCCTACTACAGTTTCATGGTTCTTAAATGATGTCCTCAAACTAGCTTCAGATACTGACAACTCATCTTGTACGTTCATAATGCTCCTGAGGAAGACATTATTCTTATTAAGCCTAGCCTCAAGAGCTAGAATTTCAGAACTGTCGGCTCTATCCAGGGATGCGGGTCATGTGGAATTCCTCCCATCAGGAGAAGTTCTACTTGCTCCGGATCGTAGCTTTTTAGCCAAAAATGAGGATCCTCTTGCAAGGTGGGCCCCTTTTGGAAGGTTATCCCACTTCCACAGGATCCTTCTCTCTGCCCAGTATCAACTCTTAGAGCCTTTCTATCTCGTACTTCTTCTAGATCCTCAGGTGCTCTTTCTTATGAGAGAAAAAGGTGGTACTTTATCAGTTAAAGGCATTAGACAGCAAATCCTTTACTTCATTAAACAAGCCAACCCTGAGTCATTCCCAAAAGCACATGATATCAGGGGAGTAGCCACCTCAATTAATTATTTCCAACATATGAACTTGAGGATCTTAGGAAGTATACTGGATGGAAATCCCCGACAGTCTTTAAACGGCATTATTTAAAGTCCTTGGAATCTTTAAAGTTTTCAGCAGTAGCAGCGGGAAACATAGTTTCCCCCCCTGATACTGTTTAGTAGTTGTATTTTGTATTGATCCAGGTCTCCTTTCTACCTACTTCAACCAACATGCCTCAACCTATCGTCCAGGCTACTCAACATCATAGCCTTAGCCGTTGTATCATATAGTGGCATTGTACCCTATTTTGTTTTTTGCTAGGGCACAAACCACTTTTGTACTGATATGGTACTTCATTGGTACCATACCCTTAATTTTTATTGCTAGGGTCGGACACAATATGTTTGTATATTCACCATTTTGTGTTTGTGATGAACTTCAGTCACAATGTTTTGTATATATTTTAAATAATTGTATTATGATGGATTTCAGTGTACCTACCCTTTTTTATTTTTTTATGCTAGGGGGGTAGGACACATGTAATATATATTTTGTAATTATTATTCTAGTTAAGTAAATCCCAAATTTGCCTTTATTTTACATGCTCTCTGTATTTTATTTATTTACCATTTAAGTACTTTAAGTTTTACTAACATTCTATTATTTTACTGTTTATAAATAAGTTAGTTTAAGTGCTTAATTTGAATGCTGTAATTGATTTACTTATATTATATCCATCATTTTAAACTGTTTTTCATTGTTTCCTTTCCATCTTGTCTGTTTCTCTGGTACTCTTTCATAGGCCGACACGAGCTGAAGCCCCAGAAAAGGGATTTTGACGAAGGAAAAAATCTATTTCTGGGTGATTGGCTCGTGTCGCCCTATGAAACCCCCCCTTGATAGTTTGTTTTCCCCCCCTGGCAGGACAAGATGTGTTTAGCTGTTTTTAATTAAGGATGACCGCTAGGGGCGCTGCTGTCCGTGCGTCCTCTAGTAAAGTAGTAGTAGAGGCTGCATCGCCCGTTGGTATCAGCTCTCTCTTGGGGGGATTCTGATAGGAAGTTCTAATTGGTATTTGTCTCGTGGTAGTGTTCCACACTCGCCCCTATATCATACCGACACTTCTTTTTAAGAGTGAGCGAGTCAGTTTTACTGACATTTTCTTAATTGTTTTTGGTCTCTGGTAATTTTAGGCTAATTTTACCTAGAAAGAATGATATTAAGGATACTTTCATAGGGCGACACGAGCCAATCACCCAGAAATAGATTTTTTCCTTTCGTCAAAATTTTCCTTTTTTAAGAGTGAGCGAGTCAAATTTTTACCCTTTGAACATTTTCTTAATTTGGTTTTTCTCTGGTAATTTAGGCCTATTTTACCTAGACGAATGATATTAGGATTACTTTCATAGGGGAGCACGAGCAATCACCAGAAATAGATTTTTCCTTCGTCAAAATCCCTTTAATGTCCTCTAGCATGTTATATACTACTCATAGAAATACCCAGAAAACCTGAAACATTTCTTAACGTTTCAGGTTCTGAGTACTTTTTGATTCAAGTAAAGATATGTAATGTGAAATTAAACCAATTTTATTTTTTCATATTTCTGTACTATAAGGGCTGTGGTAAGTGCCATCCCCACTGGTGACAGATGGATTGAGCTGCAGTGCAGGTAATCTATGGTTCTTGATTAGTAGCTGCCTTATAGTGAAGGAAAGGAACAAAAACATTACAATTGTAAGGTATTACTGCCTATATGTATATGATAAGGAGCAAACACATTAAGGTGAAGCAGACTGACCCCTATTAGATATCATGATTACAGGGTTATATCCATTAATCAGTTACATATTACCCAGGTATTTCATTATGACAACTACTCAACTGTATAAGAGAAAAACTAAGTAGTTATCCATAATCAGTATCTTTATTTCCAAAGGTTGTTAGAACTTTGTTTTGTCAGGTCAAACTTGAAGTATCACAGTATTACTCATTGGCTGTATACTGTATTGAGTAGTATACCTTATTTCAAAGTATTGTTAACTATTAGAATCCTGGTAACAGAGTACAAAATTAGTGCTTATTTTTTATTTATTTAGTTTTTTTTTTTTTTTTACAAAATCTACATCTCTGAGATTTTAGTTGGTTTGATAAAACTGACCAGTACAGAACATTATTTTCTACATCTTGTTAAGAAAAAGCTATGAGAGTCTCTTAACTAAATTTGTGATATTACTATCCAGCCAAGTAATACATGCTAAAAGTAGAGCCACTTGAACACCTTTCCATTCACCTACAACACACAAAAAAGTATTAAATGTAACTAGAGGAACTGTTATAACAGGAAGCTTTTTTTAGGTGTTTATAATTTATAAATGAAAAGAAATATTGCATTTGGTTTAAAACTAATCCTTGAAGTTAAGCATGAAAAGAGACTGCAAGTTAAGGCTATTACTTCCTAACTTTGAAGACACGTTAGGTTAAAACAGTCTTTAACACATTAAACTAAATTTATCTACATTAATGAAAACCCCTTGATCCTAACTCCTTGTTGAGGGGGGGAACGGCTTAGAGACCTGCTTCCAGGATTGAATGCACTATGGTTCCTACTGTCTCTGCTGTGCATTTAACTTAACATTGGGAATTGTATCTCTTTCATTTCTATAAATTTTTCTGTTTTCCTCCTCTTTCATGGGCGACCTTGGAATGGCGTTGATTATGAAAGTGGCTGTACCCATAATGAGACACCCTGATTTGTGGTAGGTAATAAGATAGAGGATTTCCCTCCCTACTATCTTAATGGACTCACCTAACCCCTGTCCTTCTTTATTACCTTCCTTAATCTACATTTCCATGTTTTCTCTCTTGCTCTTCAGAGGGCTTCTAGTAATTTGGTGCTTCGTTGGCATTGTTTTTCAAGTCAGCAGAGGGGTAGGATATACTGCAAGGTCCCTAATCACTGTGAAAGTCAAAAGCTCGATGGCTGTTTGAAATGCATTGTAGGGGATGTGATAGGTTGTTGACTTTTTTCTCTTCGGCCAATGCACATGTAGATTATGTTGGCCCCATTCTGAATGGGACAAAAAGCAAAAGGACAAAATATGCTGGGTTATCAAAGTCCTTAGCTTGGTTCCAAGGCCCTGCTTGTGTAAATGACCATAGTCTGGGCATTTCTGGTCCTATGGAGACTTCTCCCTTTCCTCCCAAGGCATTGGAAGGCCATAGTATCTTTTCCCATGCACACCCAACCATCAAATTCTGTGAGTATGGCTATAACTAAAGGAAAATTCATTCCAAATTAATAACTAACCTACCACATACTTCTATTCTCTGTTCCTCCTGATCCACCAGTTGATTATCCACCTGATAGCCAGAGCCCACACTCTACTTGTCTCTGTTAAAAGATTATGGAAATGACTTCTCCAAGAATAAATTGACACAATGCAATAGTAATATCAAATCAATGAATGTTAAAGATTTGAGAGTATGTATTACATATTGAGGATTTACCAGTTGAATGTGACTATGAAACCATCTCTGGTACTGAGTAATTTAGGTCTCTTAAGAGAAATTAGAATGAACTATTATGAAATATAGGTTAACTGGAAACCTTAGGCTAATTTTAAAAAGCACAAAGATGCGTTCAAAGCTAGCTGCAATATTGAGACACTGGAAATATATCAATCTGTCATGAGAGGAAGGTGGACTTACAAAACTCTTAGAAATATGAATGACTAAAATATACTTCTGAATGGGCTGTAGATAGACATCAGAACCAACAGAACATTTCAGCAAGTACTCCCAAACCTCGTATGTGGTCAGTGGCAACAGCAAAGGATGAGCAATATAACATAAATTCTGTAGATACCTCCAGAAGAAGGTAGGAGGCATAAAGAGTGGTGAGATATCTCGATTTGGTAAAGGGGAAATTCTTTTCCATGTAAAATCAAAGACCCAGGCATAAATGTTGAGTTTGATGCAGGTTACTTATAGGGAAATGTGAAAGAGTTCAGACCTCACATTAACTTTGGAAATACCTGTTCCTTTGGCAGCATGAGGACACCTAAGATTACAGTGCAATTCCTTTAACACTGCACAAGTGGACAGTAGGATATTTAGAATGTATCTGTGTAGAGCATAGTACATCCCCTTGGGTTATCCTATTATCTCTTCTGTCTTCTTAGAGAAGACTCATGTTAGACCTCTTCGCCACACTGTTCAACAGGAAGCTAAAGGTCTACACACTGTTCATAGTCCCAGATCTGTTCGCTGGAGCAGAGATCTCCCTTTTGCATACTGGGAACAACCTGGAATGTTACGCATTTCCTCGCTTCTGCCTGTTCCATCATGTCCTGAACAGAGTAATGAGTTCCAAAGTCTTGGAATGACCCTAGTAGCTCCATGTGGCCCAAAGCTGAGTGGCCAAGAGAGATTCCACCTTAACACAACCTTCTCCACCAATCTCGTGTGGAGAGATATCGCCAATCAGTAGTATTACCAATCAGTAGGATCTTTATCTCTTCATGTCTGGAGTCTGTCTAGGAATTCTTTCAAGCGAGAAGTCTTTCTTGCTAAGCAATGACTCAGATGTAAGACTACTTCAGATGATCTTCGTCAGCTGTGTAGAAGATGAGCCATCTGCTGTAATTGGTGTCATCAAGGGGATTTCTCTCCACTCAGAGTTCAGCAGATAAAGATCTGGTTCTTTTTCAGATGAGAGGAAATTCTTTTTGTTTACACTGTCAAGAAGGCTACAGGGCTGACTTGTATTAGGTCATCTGAAGATGTGGACATCACTTCTCCCTGGGAATTCTCTGTGGTTCAAAAGCTTTAAGTGGTCTAGTTCATCCTGGAAACTCGGACCTCCTACATGGGACCTTACTCTGGTACTGAGTAGTCCCACTTGAGCTTCTTCACGCCCATGCATCAATCGTCTTACAGGAAACTGACTTTGGAAATAGTTTTCCTTCTGACCCTGGCTTCCTTGGAAGAGTTAGAGAGCTCTGTTGTCAGGCTTATAACATAAACTCACAAGGGGTTGGGGTCAGTAGCTTTCAAATTTGCCCCAGAATTCATGGCTAGGAACCGAGATTCCCAAGATTCACGATGACAGATTTGTCTCCTTTTCCATTCCTTAAGGTGAGGAGTTTATTATCAGCAACTTTCAAGAGTTTTTGCTTTGACCCATCAAAACACTGTGTTGTTATCTAAAGGACTCATCACCTAGAGCTTAGGTGTCATAGACTTTATGTTAAAACATGCTAGGCCAAGAAAGAGGTGTCCTAGAATACTCTTCTGTTTAACTACATGAGGTGATTAGGCAAGTCTACTCCTTCTCATCAAGTTCTGTTACCAATTCTGTGCATGCAGAAGCGCATGACATCAGAGGAATAGGTTCATCTGTGGCATTTAAGAAGAACTTATCTGGTCATAAGATTTTGAATGCTGGTTCCTGACTGCGTCAAACCACTTTCACTTTCTTCTACCTGAAAGATGTTGCCCACATATTCTTGAACACTTTTTCTTTGGGTCCATTGGTGGCTGTTCAACAAGTGTAACTCATCCAGTGCCCCTGTTGGGATAGTTTGTATCCTGCCTATGATGATTATGTGGAGTAGGGAATGAGTGAGATGACTGGTCTGTTTCCTTTCCCTTTTCTCCTTTCTTCATACCTATGGGCTGTTTGCAGAATAGGCACATCATACACTGGAACTGGCTTAATGCAGGTAAACGTTGCAGCCATACTGTTACAGCACTTTTTATGTTCCATACACCATACACATCTTCTCGGTAACTTCAACTCCTCTCTCCAGCAAGGGGAGTGAGGATTGATCACAAACCCATTTCTTGTGGCTAACATGGTTAGTTGCTTGAACAGATATAGTTCTTTTTGGCTTCTGTAAATGCAATGAATGTGGACACGTTTCATCGTATTTAAACCCAGTGGACTGAGTGTTAGATATCCACATATCTAACATCTCAAACGTTTAGTTCCTCTTCTTTAGAATCATCATTCCTAAGAAGAATGATCAGGTGTGCTGAACCTCTAGTCAGTTAAAGATTTTCATGCTTCCCTCCAAGTGTAGGTCTATCCTACTTTTAAGACCGGAGGTTTGTTCTGCGTATGAACAAATGACAAATTTTTATTTCATTTGTATTTTTCATAGCTAACAAACCTGAGGTTTTCACATTGACTGCCCACTCTAGCACCCTTTCATGTTTCATCCTTGGTTGGCAGAAAGACTGATGTGGGGCTAGATTCAACTGTGGTCTCTGACACGTTTCCACCTCAACTTTGTATTGGATGCGTGATGCCAGAGTCCTTGCATTTACAATTTTTTTTATAGTTTTTAATAGGTTTCCAGCTGGCACTAGAAAAGTTATCCAACTGTTAAGTCTTCATATTTGTTAGCTATGAAAAATACAAGTTAATAAAAAATTTGTCATTTTGATATTCAAGGATCCAAATGTACCATCCCATGTTACATTTGAAAATGAGAATGAGAGTAAGACCTTTCTACCCAAAAGTATGCAGTGTTTAACTGCTTCAGTTTTGGGTACTCATTAAGAGTATGGAAGGGAAGAAGAGTTCCGTCATCCTCCCCTCCTCCATCTCCCCACACCCAAAATAAAAATAATCGTAATTCTGAACTTAACAGGAACTCAACTGGCAATTCAGTGAGACCAGAGGAGTCCAGCATTGTGAGTAACAAAAGCACAGTAGCAGAGGTCCATCCTCATCCTGAAGTTAATAGTAAAAGAGAAAATAATAATAAATGTACTGATGGAAAGCCAGAGATCCATAGACCATTCAAAAATTCAACATCCCTAAGAAACAAATCTTACAAGGAAAAGGACTCTAAAAACTTAAACATAATTTAATGTCAATCTTACAGTGGAACTGTTGGGGTATTATTTCAAATGTTGAACAAACCAAAGCACTGATCAGGGATTCAGAGGCAAAAATAATATATCTCCAAGGAACAAAAATTGGGGACAAGTTTTATAACAATGGTTTAAATTATAGTTTCTACAGATCTCCACAACCAGGAGAAAGAGTCCAAGGAGGCACTGGTTTTATTATTCATAAATCTTTAAGATACAATATAGGAAGTGTACCTTCTTGTATGTGGGTGCCTGTTAGTTATCCATTGTTGACTGCAGGGATTTGGCATAGTACAGTAACCCTACCCCTCCTGCTGAAAGGGTACTCTCCAAAGAGACCTCAGGTATCTTCATGATGAGGTCCTTGTACCACCTGAGTGACAGACCTCCCAAGGTGGCAGTAATAGTTGGTGGATTGAATTCACCGAGTACACAAAAACCTGTTTTAACCATATTTTGCTACTAAGTACCCTTGAAAGGTTTGGCTGAAATCAACTTTGCCCCCCTCCTTTTTCAAATGTGGGAATCATCTAAACAATGAAGTCAAGGTTCTTTTCAAATGTATAAATACGTAACTTAGTACGTATTTATGTACTAGTACTTATTTTCATACATTCAACTTCCCTGTCAGATATATACTTAGCTATAGACTCCGTCGTCCCCGACAGAAATTCAAATTTCGCGGCACACACTACAGGTAGGTCAGGTGATCTACCCCCCCGCTGCCGCTGGGTGGCAGAATAGGAACCATTACCATTCTTGCCAGCCATTTTCTCTGTCGCCGGTACTGGTAACATCGTTGCTAGTTCCTCCTGACTTTGACTTTCGAATTTCATTACGCCGTTGATCTTTTGGACTGCTATTTGGTGACGTATTGGATCTCTGGTTTGGCATACGCTATTGTGGACTGTTTTTTGGATTTTGGATTTGGAATTTTCTCATAATGTCTGACGTTTCGATTTCGTTCAGAGTGTGTGTGAATGAGAGTTGTTATGTGAGACTACCGAAAGCTTCGGTAGATCCTCACACCACTTGTAAGAATTGTAGAGGGAATGTATGCTCACAATTGAATACATGTGATGAATGCAAGGATTTGAATGAGGAGGAATGGAAGATGCTTGATTCCTACTTAAGAAAGTTGGAAAGGGATAGGGCTAGAAAAGCCTCTTCCAAGAGTGTAAGTAGGTCGGTCTCTAACGAGCCAGTTAGCGGACGATTGCCTATCTCTAACCCAATTGTTTCCTCTCATACAGCTTTACCTTCTCAATTATCTGATTCGGCAAGTTCAGCATCTGAAATTGCGAGTCTGAAAGGTTCGCTTCTGGAAATGGAGCGTAAACTAAAGGAACTAGAAGGTAAGTGCAGTGAAAGTGTTCCCAGTGAAGTGGAGGGTGCGTCTGATCGGCTCTGTCTCGCTCCCAGGTCTAGACCTCTTTCAAGCTCCCAAGCCCAGAGGAGAAGAAATGTCGAAAGCCGCAGGGAGGTTTCAGAGAATCCCCACCGGTCAGGCATCCCCTCGGCAGATTCTGTAGTTGCGTCCCAGACTGCCAAGGATAGTCGTTGGAAAGACGTCCTGAAAGTGTTTTGTTCATGACACTTACCTGTCAGATATATATATAGCTGTATTCTCCGAAGTCCGACAGAATTTCAAAACTCCCGGCACACGCAGTGGTCGGCCAGGTGGTTAGTACCCATTCCCGCCGCTGGGAGGCGGGTGTCAGGAACCATTCCCATCTTCTATTCAGATTTTCTTCTGTCGCCGGTAATGTAAACACCTGTTTTCATTACCTCCGTCTAGGATTTTGGAACTTCATTGCCGCTTAAGTATCTTGGTTGTTTTCTTTTTGGTTTATTAACTTGGATTTGCGGCTAGGCATACTCTATCATAAATTGATTTAATTTTGAATTTCTTGACATAAGAAGTCTGATTCTAGTTAGACTAGTTTCAGACTTTGTTGTCTGCAAGGGGTTAGGTGAGAATAACGTTACTTTCGATATATTCTCTCTTAATATGCACGGCGTGCCATCAATGTAATTAGTATAATAATTGACTGATTCCGAAAGAAGATGTCTGATTCGTATGTACGCAAATTAGAGTGTAATAGAATCAGGAGGTTTTCCTCCAAGATCAGTAAACAGAGTAAACTTTATTTTGCCTAACCTTGTGGTATGGCCTACGGGCCTAGAGGAAGTGTCTGTGAGAGGTAATGCCCTTTCTGTTATGGTGGATTACATCAGTAATTGGAATCTAAAGTGCTCGCTCTCCAATCAGTGTTGTGAGTGTAGTGATGTTGATTTAGTGCCCCTAGTGTTGTGGAAGGGGCGTCAGATCGGCCTTATAACGCCTCTAGGTCTAGACCTCTGTCGGACTCCCAGGACCACAGGGAGAGGGCATGTCGAAAGCCGAAGGAGGGTTACGAGGAACCCCCACCGATCTGGCGTCCCTTCGGCAGGACCTGAAGACGCTTCCCAGGCTGCCAAAGATCGTGCACGTGCACGAATCCTGAAGGATTGCTTCTCGTCCTCCGAGGCGTCCTCCCCGTACAAGGGTTGGAGCTCTCGGAAGGACTC
Source organism: Macrobrachium nipponense (assembly GCF_015104395.2). Lineage (NCBI taxonomy): Eukaryota > Metazoa > Arthropoda > Malacostraca > Decapoda > Palaemonidae > Macrobrachium > Macrobrachium nipponense. Next base: position 97,914,559 of record NC_061107.1, read on the forward strand.
GCGCCCTTTAAATAGAAGCTTATTGAGGAGGACGCTTCACGTCCTCTCTCTCTATTGTCATGCGATTGTAATCGCCGCCTTTTGACGACTTTCCAACGCATTGGAGAAAGAAGAAGGAAATAAGAAGAAGAACGCTGTTAAGCGCCCAGATCGCCTTATCATTGTTACTGTGAAAAGGAAGAAGGCGTACCCTTGTCTTCTCACAGGATCAGCCCTTCTCGGTTGGCCTTGTTTTCGCCAAAAGAAGGGCAAAACACATTTACTGAAGGAAGGATTTGAGGCTGTCTGTCTGTCAAGTCAGGCAGTCTTCTTCTCCTTTTCCTTGCTCGTCGCTTTCTACATCCTCGCACCCAAGAACACACAGGCGTCCTTTTGAGTGCGTTTCTGGAAGTGTCGATGAGCGTGGCAGAGACGCAAGGTGTCGCACAGGCGGCCACCGTTTTTGTCAGGAGTTGCGAACGTCCATAATACTCGTCCGAACGACGATCACCGTACATCGGCTTATGACTAGCACGCTTCATGAGCGGCGCTCCCCTTGAAGACAGGACGCTTTTGAGGACGCTTTTCGGGATGCCTCCGTATTTGATAAGCAACAGTCATGTCGAAGTTTTTACCAAGACGTTCAGGAAGAAACCTTGGTTTCTTAATGAGAATCTTATCGACGGTTGGGTATGATGGTGGATAGGAAATACCTACTTCCTTCCGTAAACCCTAGAGATGAACAGGAATTCTGTCTCTTCCGTGATTTATGAGGAAATTACGAAGATTTAAAGAGTTCCTGGATTAACTTCCTTCCTTAAGGATATATATACTCTTTCTATCGTTCTATTAACGAAAAGAACGAAGATAGTAAAAGTTTTTTTCCTTTCTCTATCTGCCTCGGCAGGGAAAGAAGGTAGTAGAGTATCTGCTGTATGATAATACGATACGGTCAAATCATAAGCACATACCGTAGTTACTTCTTTGCTGTGCAACTCAATTACCAGTATCCTTACAGGACTTTCCTAGGAGGGACTACGCTTAAAGGGATTGTTATGACAATACCTAATTAGCTTCTAGATTTATCGAAGTCTTGTTTCGCTTAAATATACATTAATAAGAACTTCCTGAAGTTCGATAATAATTTTATAAGATTCCTTTATTGAATGGAGTAGCTGGCAACTTTGGAAGAGTAAGGCCAGACAGCTAACGGAGGCTGCTATCGCTTAGAGTTAGACCAACGCAGTAACCATCTATTTCTCAGTCATGAGAAGTCGGTCCTGCGAGATGGAATGACTAACCGTATCTCTCCCCTACAATCGCGGTCTTAGCCTCGGATTGAGGGGATAGTTAAGCAAACATAAATAAAATATTGTCTGCCTTTTGCTAAGAAGCTTTCAATAAGAAAGATATTACAGCCTTTCAATGCTGATTACCGTAGGTAACATTATTAAAGGAATCTAACGCAGCCGAACACTATATATTATATAATGCTCTCATGCTTACGAAAGCATGGCTTATTAGAGTACATGCTTAGTGAGAAGATGAATGTAGTAGAGAATTCACTTTAAGTCTACGGTATGGTCAAGTCTTATGGCCTTTCATGCATCAGGGTGCTCGACAAGATCCTCTCTGAGATGCCGTTCAGAACCCTTGGTGTTCTATGCACCAATACGCTCGGTAAGACTCTTGTGAGGACGTCTCTTGAAGACGCTCAACGTCCTACGCATTGAGACGTGAGGAAGCTTTTGCAGATGCTCGACGTCCTACACGAAGAGACGCTCATCAGGACGCTCTGGAAGACGCTCGATGTCTTACACATCTGGACGCTCGCCAGGACGCTAGCGAGGACGCTTTTGAAGACGTTCGGCATCCTACACGTCATGTCGCTCAGCAGAGCACTTACCAGGACGTTCTTCAGAACATTAGGCGTCCTACGCATCAAGACGTTCGCCAGGATTCCTGCAAGAACGGTCTTCAAGAGAGCGTCTTCGAAGAAGAAGAAGGAGTTTGGTCTCGTCAAGATGTCTACTTTGCTTTCTACGAAGGGAACGTTCAATAGAATCCATGACTTGATGAATTCCAGAAAAACTGTAAGCAGATTTCGGTGTCATAAAACGCCTCGTAGTAGCCATCTTGCTTGGTGAGACGTACCCGCGTGAAGTCAGAGTAATCAACAGATATCACAAGTTTAAGATACGACTAGAATTTGAGAAATATCTAGAAGTGTTCGTGAACTATCGGTGATAAGATTAGTGTGAAAATAGTAGGATAAAGCGTCTTCTAAGTTAGTTTATCAAGTGTAATACTGTAAATCAGAACAAGATGGCAGTAAGTTCCAACTGCGGGAAGAAGTGGCGTAATTTAGCTTGCTTGGCGGATTCGCAATACGATGAGGTAGCAGGAAGGGAACTGGCATTTCTCATCTATGAAATCAGCAACAGTCCTAACCAAAAAGATACAAAAGCATTCATAGATATATTAGAAGGATATAATCCTTCAAACTGGAACAAATCTAATGAAAACATCTTGAAAATAATTGAAGAAGTTCCAAATAAAATCCAAGTGGTCAAGAGACTCATAAAGAAAATATACATAAACCAACATATTCCTACAAAGAAAATGAATAAGGTGAATCTTGTGAATATCCTAATTGATGCATTAGGAAAAAAGAATGCCAAAAGCATGCAAACTGTGTAAGGTTTGGTATAGCATAGTCAATCCACAAAACCTAATCAGAAAATGTGCTGCATGCAACATTCCGACCCATCCACAGTGTGCTGAGGTAATGCAAGATTTGAGAAAAGATACAAGAATTTTTGTCAAACATGTCTATCATGGATAGACAATGTTATTAAATCAAGATTGAATGTACAAATAGTTGAGGATGAAGAAGAAGAGGAAGAAGAAGAAGAAGAAGAAGAAGAAGAAGAGGAAAACGGAAGAGAAGTAAACAAAAATGAAATGACAGAAAAAAATAAGGAAAACAGAGAACAAGATAAAAGTATGGATGCAGAGATACTCATTGATACTACATATGAGGCAATAAAGCAGCATACCTACGAAGAAATAATTACGATATGACAACAGAAAAGCAAATCCCGAAGAGGCTCTACCCAGATCTACACAATGACGGGAAAGAGGAAAAAATAGACAAAGAAACAAAATCTGCAACCTTTTGAAAAGAGGGAATTGCAGATTTGGAGAAAGATGTTACTACAAACATCCTAAGGTATGTCAAAAACTATGAAATATATGGTAAATGTGCATACCTAGATGGCTATGGGATGATTGCAGATATCTGCATCCAAAAATATGTAAAAACCTAAAAGAAGGAAAAGGATGCAAGTTCGACAAAAAATGCAAATATATGCACCTGTAGCCATGAATCATAATCAAATAAATAACCAACCAAGTAATAAAATCCAAAATAAGAAAGAAACAAATAAAGAGAGAATCAAGAATATCAGGTAAAGAGAAAAGCAAACCACCAATGAGAATATGCAGAGGTGTCAGCAAAAAATTTCAAAGCATCAGCTCCGAAATTTCTACTCAAGAGATAATAACTGTATTTATTATGCAAGAGGATATTGCAAGAAACCACGGAGAAAATTGCAAGAGTTCAGACACAAAATGAATAATTATGATGAAGGAAGATCAAATATTATGGAAAAGTTGGATTTTTTAATGTCAGAATTTCTGGAAATGAAAAAAAGAACAACATACCAGAACAGGAAAGAGACATGGGAAAATCCTTATTACTACCATTATTAAATGAAGGAGAAAACACGCAAACCATCATAGTGATGAATTGCCGCAGGGTTTAGTTACGAGTAACTCAAAAAGAAAAATAGAGTACTTAGAAGAACTAACCCAAAATGAAAAGAAAATAGATATAATGAATATAAGTGAAACCTGGTATTCCAAGAGACTGGGAATGATGATCAAATAAATGGGTTGTCCAACTTATTAGATCAATAGAAAAATAGAGTCAAGGGGGAACCGCATATATGGGAAAGACAAAAAACAGGAAAATATATGAGAAATATAGTAACTCAGAATGTGAACTAATAGCGGTAGAATTTGAATCTGAAAAATTAATGAACATAGTAATATATAGACCTCCTAATACTAAAGAGTTTGACTTAATAATTGAAAAATTGGATGATATATGTAGAAATCACAAGGACTGGACTATTCTCCTATCTGGTGACTTCAACTTTCCTTTCGTAGAATGGAAAGAACGAATAGGAGATTGTGGTTGTACTTATACATATAAAAAAGAGAGTAATAGTAGTGCAGAAGATAAGAGGCAATTTGAAAAGCTATTAGATATGCTACTAGAAATACGAACATTCAACAAATAAATCACCTGCCAACAAGAAAGGAAAATACTTTAGACCTAGTATTTGTGAACGAGATGAATTATGTTAAAGAAATAATAGTTTATAATGCGAGTATTTCAGACCATAATGTCATAGAATTAACCAGTTCATTCCAAAGCAAGTGAAAAATAGAGATAAGCAAGAAATGAAAAAGTGGGAAGGATATGGAAAATACAACTTCTACAGTAAAAATATAAAATGGTCAGAAATTAATGAAGAATTAAACAAAGATTGGGATAACATTTTCGTAAGTGATGAACAATAAGGGTAAATACGGAGATATTATATAAAATATTAGAGAAAATAGTGGATAAATATATACCGAAGAAGAAAAGTAACAATAATTCATTCGCTATACCAAGAGACAGAAGGATCTTGTTCCAGAAAATCAGAAAGTGGAAAAAAGGTCTTGCAAAAGAAAAAAATGCATGGAAAGTTATAGAACTAAAAAGTAAGATAGAAAATGCAGAACAAAAGATTATACAATCAAAAGAAAATTAAAAACGGGACTTGGAAGAAAAAACCCTATTAAATATCAAGCAAAACCCCAAACTATTATACTCATATGCGAAGAAGATGAATAAAAGAAGAATAGAAATAGGCCTCTGAGAATTGAAGGGAGATTAACGAATGAAAAAAAACAAAAAAGGAAATTTGCAACATACTGGCAGAACGATATAAGAGAGAATTCACCCCTAGAATAGATAATGAAGATAATGATATAGAAGTAAGGGACAAAATAGTGAATATTTAGCTGACATAGAAATTAATGAAGCTGATATTGTGCAGGCAATTAATGAAATTAAAAATGGAGCTGCTGCAGGGTCGGATGGAGTCCCTGCTATTTTGTTAAAGAAAGTAGTTCATTCTATCGCAAAGCCACTTGCAATATTATTAAGACAAAGTGTAGATACAGGCAAGATTTATGATGAGCACAAATTAGCACATATCACCTCTACTTTCAAAAGTGGATCAAGACTAGAGGCAAGTAATTATAGGCCTGTGAGTCTAACATCACATATTATGAAAGTGTATGAAAGGGTAATGAAGAAAAATATTATGAAACATTTTTAATAAAAAATAATTTGTTTAATATAGGACAACAACGGTTTTCCGTTACCCGGGAAAAAGTACAAAACCCAACCCAATCTGGTTAGTCCACCGTGCAGAACATATTCAAAAATATGAAAAGCGGAAATGAAACAGATGTGGTTTATCTAGACTTTGCAAAAGCTTTTGACAAAGTAGACCATAATATATTAGCAAAGAAAATTAGAAAACACAATATCGTAGATAAAATAGGAAGATGGTTAAAAGAATTTTTACACAACAGAAAAACAGATAGTTATTGCAAACGATGAGAAATCGGATGAAACCAAGGTAATATCCGGTGTGCCACAAGGTACGGTGCTAGCTGCAATATTGTTTGTTATTATGATTGAAGACATAGACAGTAATGTTAAGGATTCGGTAGGAGAGTTTCGCTGAGACACAGAATAAGTAGAGAAATTACTTGTGATGAAGATAGGAACGCTCTACAAAGAGACCTTAACAAAGTATATGATTGGGCAGAGGAAAATAGGATGGTATTTAACTCTGATAAATTTGAATCAATAAATTATGGAGACAGAGAAGGAAAGCTATATGCATATAGGGGACCTAATAATGAGACAATCACAAAATTAATAGCAGTTAAAGACCTTGGTGTGATGATGAATAGGAACATGTTATGCAATGATCAAATAGCAATTCTGTTGGCAAAATGTAAAGCAAAAATGGAAATGTTGTTTACGGCACTTCAAACAGAAAAAGCTGAACACATGATATGCTTTATAAAACATATGTTCGTAGTCCACTTGAATATTGCAATATGATATGGTACCCACACTATCAAAAGGATATTGCACAAATAGAGAGTGTACAAAGGTCCTTTACAGCTAGAATAGAAGAAGTTAAGGACCTAGACTACTGGGAAAGACTACAATCCTTAAAATTATATAGTCTAGAAAGGAGAAGAGAACGCTACATGATAATTCAGGCATGGAAACAGATAGAAGGAATAACAGAAAATATCATGGAACTAAAAATATCAGAAAGAGCAAGCAGAGGTAGATTAATAGTGCCCAAAACTATACCAGGAAAAATAAGGAAAGCACACAGGACACTACGCACCAGCATCGATAATGCAGCATCTATTCAATGCGTTGCCAGCTCATCTGAGGAATATATCAGGAGTGAGCGTAGATGTGTTTAAGAATAAGCTCGACAAATATCTAAACTGCATCCCAGACCATCCAAGATTGGAAGATGCAAAATATACCGGAAGATGTACTAGCAACTCTCTGGTAGACATTAGAGGCGCCTCACACTGAGGGACCTGGGGCAACCCGAACGAACTGTAAGGTCTGTAAGGTAAGGTAAGGTCTGTCGAAGGGGAACATTAAGGTCCTACCTGTCGTAAGCCCAGTCTCTGATTAGGAATCCTGCCCCTTCCTCGATTTCTGCGGGAATTGGGAAAACTATATGCTTGAATTCCTGGATTACTTTCTGTCATGTAAATGGGTTAGTTCTCATTGACAAAGATCTTAATAACATTTTATCACTTAAGCGGATAAGCTCTCATTAACAAAATTCGAAAGAGCTCTCATTCATTAGTTAGAGGCTCATCCAGGAAAAAGTCTTGTAGACTACGTCCATGAAGTCTTATGTCCAATATCATAAGAAGCTTGAACTGTCCTTTTCGATCCTCGGTTCTCACTTGAGGATCTCCATTCGAATAATATTAATTCGTTCTCTTGGCAAAGAGAACGAAGACAGTCGATTTCCATTCTCTCTCTCTTCCTCGTCGAGGAAAGAATGTAGTAGAGAATTAGATGTTCAAGTGACTACAATACTTACGTATTTTATCTTTGCGTCATATTACTAATGTAGGGTTCAAGTCATATACGCATATCATGGTTACCTCTACAGATGGCAACCGAAAAGACGGTTATTGTAAGTGTATTTAATCGGTCCTTCCTGCAAACTTCCAGGAGTTTCCGCTGTAAGGACAACGCTAAAAGGTATTGTTACAACAACACTAACTCAGCGTCTGCATCTAGCGAATTATGTTTCGCTTAAATATGCCTGCTTGAGAATTTCCTTCTGATCGATAATAGTAACAAACCTATTCCTTCGTAGAATAGAGTAGCTGGTAACTCAGGCAGAATAGTCGAGCCGAGACTACGATAGAAGGCTGCTGTCATTGTGGATGACGCAGTATATTTAATCGGTACTCCCGGCAACTTTCCAGGAGTTTCCGATTTAACATTTGGTTAATTAAGCGTAGTGTTACGTCAACACAAAATCAGCTTCTGTATTTAGCGAATTCTGTTTCGCTTAAATATGCCAACTTGAGAGTTTCTGTTCAAAAAGTGGAAACTCTATTCCTTAGTAGAATAGACTAGCTGGCAACTCGGCATAATGCTGCGAGAAGGTGAACGTAAGCTGCTTTAACTGATTCACCAGTCACCATTCACCAACTCAGTATCAGGTAGCTCGCTGTTATGTGCTGTTGTTTACGTCTCTCTCTCCCGCGGGATTGATTGACGAACCGTATCTCTGCCCTACAATCATGGACTTTAGCCTCGGTTTGAGGGGATTTCTAGTAATCATGAATAAACACGACTTCCTTTTGCTAAGAAATTTTCAACAGAGATATCTCTTAGACCTGTTCGGCGCTGATTACCGCACTGTAACAGAATTCTGTACGAGTCTACAGCGGCATGGCACTATAATAATGCTCTCCTGCTTATGCAAAGCGCAGCCTTATTAGGGAAGGAAGCATGCTTAGTGAGGGAATGGATGAGTCTGCTGGGGACCATTTCCTCACTGGAGAAGCTTGTTTCCCTGAATAGACTGCAATTCAGACCTCTACAGTTTTTCCTACAGGAGAACTGAAATAACATCAAAGATTTAGAAATAATTCTAAACATCTCTCAATGGGTTGACGATTACCTCAGGTGATACCGAGAGGGTGCCAGGCATCCGGACAGAGGTACAGAGGTCCTGGCACATAATCTAAGAGAATTGGAAGCAATTTGGTTGGCTCTCCAGTTCCTCGAAGAGTGAGTTTTTGGTCGATTGGTCCAAATCATCTCAGATAATTTCGCAGCTCTCTCATATCCCAAGAAAAGAGAGATGGTTATCGACATAGGCACGGAACGTAACGATCCTCAAGAGGTTCGTTACACTATTGCACGTCCGTGCGGATAATCTCGATCGACGGCAGCAACTACTGACGTCTGAGTAATCCTCGCTTAGAAGTATGTCGAGAGTTGTGGAGACTTTGGAGAAGTCCTTTCGTAGATTTCTTCGCGATATTGAAGACGAAGAAGCTTCCTCTACGTTGCTCCCTTATTCTCGATCCGAGAGCGGTAGCAATAGACGCCATCATATAGTATGGAATGGGGATAGTTGGTTAGTCTCTTTTCCCCTATTCAAAAGCTTAGGAAATATGATAAGATAATCGCTGGCGTCAGAGGGAGCGAGAAAGACGCTGATCGCCCCATGTTGGCCTTCGAGAGGCTGGATTCACAGAGGTCACGTCCTTCAGAGAACACTTTCCAAGGACCCTTCCCGAGAGAATCGGTCTACTCTAACGGCCTCACTTCAAGAGGTACCTAAAAACCTCTCTGCTCTGAGTCTGGATGCGTTCAGACTGTCGAGAAGCGAGAGGATCTTCAAGATTAATTACAAGTCTCATTGCCAAAGCAAAGCAGTGCTGCATATTTTGCAGTGTACCAATCGGAGTGGGCCGATTCTGGAGATAGTGCAGGAAGAATGACTGTTCCTCCACCTCCACCTCTGTGAATTACTTTACCGTCTTCCCTTTCCGTCTGAAGTATGGGATAAGCTAACAGTCCCAACGATTGTAGAATACGGAAATATGTTGTTGACGGCCTCTAGGCTCAGAGATTCGGATCTGTCAAACAACAAAGCCCTTCACGATCTTTGAGGTCTGCGGAAATCTTGAAATGGTCTAGATCGAAGCTTCCGGCATGGAACTTAGACGTAGTCTGAAATTCCTGATGTCAAAGCATTTCGAACCTCTCCTTTCTGTAAACTTAATACACGTGACCAGAAAGGCTAATTTTCTAACCACTCTAGCTACGGCAAAGAGGGTTAGTGAGGTTTTAGCCATCATCAGAGGTTTTGGCTTTAGAGGACATAATTCGGTGTCCTCTAAGCCTTCCGTTCTTGCTAAGAACGAAAACCCGTCTAACCCTTGGCCCAGAGGCCTGGAGAACAAGGGGATGGCACAAATTATTGTGCAAGAGCCACAGAGAGTCCTGTGCCCTGTCGGGGCTCTCAAGTTTTATCTTGATAAAACTAAAGAAAGTCGAGGTCATTCGGACAATCTGTGGTGTTCCGTAAAAAGACCAGACTTGCTCATGTCGAAGAACGCTCTGGCGTTATTTTTAAGGAGTCTTTCTAAGAGGCTCATTCGTCATGTTTGAACAAAGATTTGAAACCTTTTAAAGTAAATGCTCACGAGGTGAGGGCTCGGCCTCGGAAGCATTTCAACAGAGCATGGCACTCAGTTACATCCTGAGTACCGCGTTTTAGCGAAGCAACTCTGTGTTCACTTCACACTCCCTGAGAGATGTGAAGACGTCATATGAGATCTGCTGCTCGCTAGGGCCATACGTGTCCGCAGACACAATCTTGGGGGCAAGAAGTACCACTCATCCTATCCTGTAGAAAATGGTTAGGAAGAGCTCTTAATTTTATTTGTTGAGTCGCCGCCAATGGCGGACTTCTTAACTCTTAAATCTTAGTTAAAACACCTTAACTTTGGCTAGGTTGGTCAGGTGGTGATATTTATTTTACTTCTTAGCCCTCATGGTATGGTCAATATGGTCTAGACACATTGTGGTCACGCCCCCGTTTTCAGATCATCTAGAACTCACCAGCTATACAGGTCACGTCCTTGCTGGAGACTAGTAAAGCAAAAGCAGACTTGGGTGACAGTAATCACGAAGTCAGCTATGCTAACAGGTAAGGAACCAAGATGTCTATCATCTGCATGTGAAATGTTTCCCAAAATCCTTTTATTCTGTCCCTCCCCACCTCCAATGGTGGGAATCAGCTATATATATATATATATCTGACAGGTAAGTGTCATGAACAAAATGATATTGTTATGATACAATAAAGTTTGTTCATACTTACCTGGCAGATATATATAATCAAGTACCCGCCCAACCTCCCCTCGGGGACAGTGGCATTAGAAAATCTGAATAGAAGATGGGAATGGTTCCTGACACCCGCCTCCCAGCGGCGGGAATGGGTACTAACCACCTGGCCGACCACTGCGTGTGCCGGGAGTTTTGAAATTCTGTCGGACTTTGGAGAATACAGCTATATATATATCTGCCAGGTAAGTATGAACAAACTTTATTGTATCATAACAATATCATTTTTCTTCATCTGATTCGTCGTCGAAGAAAGGATGGAGTTTGGATAGATTATCGAGACCTTCGAAGAGATCGTGGAAGTCTCCAGCATTTTATTCTAGCCCTGAAGAATTTCCGGAAGAATATCCTCCGGAAAAGAGGAGGAAGGAGGTTTATTCAGAAGCTCCTTCTCCTTCATCGGAGATTGAAAAAGAGGACGTAGCTACGAAGATTTTGGAGAATATGCAAAAGCAGATATCTTCATTAGTAGGAGTGCTTAAGAAGGATCCTCCTAGAAGGAAGGATAAATTCCTTCCAATTAAAAGATCCCGTCCTATGGAACTCTCTGAGAGCTCGGACGAGGCTCCTGCCAGGAGCCTGGCGCCAGCCAGACGTCAGGCTCCTGTCAGGCGCAAAACGCCGTCAAGGCGAGAGGATTTATATAAATATCTAGAAGAGCCTGACTCTCGTACTAGAAGAAAAGCGCCTGAGGCGTCTGGATCGAGTCGTAAACCTTCTGAAACTTTGGAAGTCAGACGTAAGGCGCCTGAAACTCCTGAAAACAGACGCAAAGCGTTTGAAACTCCTGAAACGAGAAGAAAAACGCTTAGGACTCCTGAAATGAGACGCAAAGCGTCTGGGGCGCCTGAATCAAAACTCAAGGCGCCTGAAATGAGGCGCGAAGCGTCTGAAGCGCCTGAAGTGAGGCGCAAAGCGCCTGAAGCGCCTGAAGTGAGGCACAAAGCGCCTGAAGCTCCTGGAGCGCCTGAAGCCAGGCGTAAAGCGCCTGAAGAGCCTGATCTTAGGCGTAAAGAGCCTAAACCTACTACCAAGCGTCGAGCGCCTGACATCCATCATATGACAAGCAGGTGCAAAGACTTATACAAACTAGAAGGACCAAGCTTCAGGTGCTATGATTTGGAAACATTATCGGAGTTTGAAGCGGACTTGGAGGCTCCTCTTTGGGATTTTTCTCAGGATCAGTTTTCTCCTGACAGGGTCTCTAGACGTCGCACAGGCGGCCGTAGCCCCTGTCAGGAAGGGCTTGATTTTGAAAAAAGGGAGAGACATTTAAGGACTTCCCCTGATAGAGACAAGAGTTGTCGCACAGGCGGCCATCGTCCTTGTCAGGAGGGCCTTAGTGTAAAGGACAACATCGGCCTTCACCTGGCAGGGACTCAAGATGTCGCACAGGCGGCCGTAGCCCTTGTCAGGTTGCAGTCGGTGTTGCTACAAGCCCTTCACCTTCCCGAGAGAGGAGTCCTCCTCCTCCAGTTGCACACTCATTTCTGAATAAAACTCAGCAAGAATTAGAAGATGTCTCGGACTCTGAAGAAAATAAGGGGGCAGGTCTTACAGACTATAAGACATTGACAGCCCTCTTATTAAAAGAATTTGGAGAGTCCCTGAGTCCTGCTGCCCCTCCTTCTCCTCGGTCTTTATTTTCAAGTACGAAGACTGCAAAGTCTTCCTCCTTTTTGAAGATGCAACCGACCATCTCAATGAAGAGGGCTTTGCAGTCTTTCGGAAATTGGCTTAAAACCAAGGAGGAGGCCAGAAAGACTGTGTTAACCTGTCCCCCTTCCAGGCTATCGGGAAGGAGAGGGATTTGGTACAGCACAGGAGAATCTACGGGACTTGCTCTTCCCTCATCTGCTGAAGCGGACTTCTCGACCTTGGTGGATTCGGCGAGGAGACACGCACTTCCATCGGCCAAAACAAGCTGGAGAATGTCCGAAATGGACCATCTCCTCAAGGGAATATTCCATGTCTTGGAAGTTTTTAACTTCCTAGACTGGTCCCTTGGGGCTTTGGCCAAGAAGACGCAAGACCCTCAGTTTTTAGAGCCAGAAGTCTTGCATAGTGTTCTGGCCTGTATGGATAAGGCGGTGCAGGATGGATCGGCTGAAGTGGCATCCCTTTTCGGGGCAGGAGTATTGAAGAAGAGGTCTGTCTATGGTTCTTTTCTAACCAAGGCAGTCTCTCCAGTACAGAGGGCTTCTCTTTTATACGCCCCTCTGTCTAAACAATTGTTTCCTTCTCAGTTAGAGAGGGATATTTCCCACACGCTTACTGAGAAGGCAACACAAGATTTGCTGGTACAATCTGCTAAGAAACCTAGACCAGCTGCTCCTGTCGCAAAGAGGGAGCCAAGAACTGCCCAACAGCCCTTTCGAGGTAGAACTTCTAGCCGAGCCCCAAGGAAGAGAGGAGGGGAGAAAAGAGGAAGATCTTCTATCAGAGTCCCGAGAAAGAATCCTAAATGAGGTTCCAGTCCTCCAAGCACCAGTAGGGGCCAGGCTTCTGAGATTTTCAGAAGCATGGGCTTCAAGGAAAGCGGATTCTTGGTCCCTACAAGTTCTCAAGAAAGGATACCTCATCCCCTTCAGGAACAGACCTCCATTGACGACGACACCGAGGGAGCTGTCAGCGAGATACAAAGACCCTGTAAAAAGAGATGCCCTTCTCAGGTTGGTACAGCAGATGTTGGAGAAGGAGGCCATCGAGAGAGTACAGGATCCGCACTCTCGGGGCTTTTACAATCGCCTCTATTTGGTGCCAAAAGCCTCAGGAGGGTGGAGGCCGGTCCTGGACGTGAGTGCATTGAACCGCTTCGTGGAGAAGACGAAGTTCTCCATGGAGACATCCAATTCGGTCCTCTCTGCTCTCCGTCCAGGAGATTGGATGGTCTCCCTCGACCTTCAAGATGCTTACTTTCACGTCCCCCTGCATCATTCGTCGAAGAAATATCTTCGGTTCATGGTGCAGGGAAGGATTTATCAGTTCAGGGCTTTGTGCTTCGGCCTCTCGACAGCTCCTCGGGTATTTACGGCGTTGATGAGGAACGTAGCAAGATGGCTACATCTGAAGGGGGTGAGGATATCGCTTTACTTAGACGACTGGCTTATAAGAGCACAGTCAAAACAACAGTGTTTGGAGGACTTGGAGATAACTCTGCAATTAGTCAGATCTCTCGGATTGCTCGTGAACCTCGGGAAATCTCACACGATCCCCAGCCAGACCATCGTCTATCTGGGGATTCGGATGGATTCTCGGGGTTTTCGAGCATATCCATCCCAAGAAAGGATTACGAAAGGGGTGGAAAAGATCTCGGTCTTCCTAGAGAAAGAACGAAGCTCAGCGAGGGAATGGCTCAGTCTTCTGGGCATCCTTTCGTCGCTAGAGCAGTTCATTTCTCTGGGGAGGCTGAATATGAGACCCTTGCAGTTCCATCTAAGAAGAAGTTGGAACAGGAAGAAGGGAGATCTTATGGATACCTTTCCCATAGAGCAGAGAATCAAACGCCACTTGCGATGGTGGTTAGAACCGCTAAGAAGGAACGAAGGAGTGTCCTTGTCTCTTCAGAACCCTCACCTAGTGTTGTTCTCTGACGCTTCGGACACGGGATGGGGAGCAACACTAGGGACGAAGGAGGTGTCAGGCATCTGGACGGAAGAACAGAAGACCTGGCACATAAACGCAAAAGAACTCATAGCCGTACACTTGGCACTGAGACATTTCGAGAACGAAGTCAGAGGCGTGGTGGTCCAGGTCAACTCGGACAACACCACGGCTCTGGCATATATCAGAAAACAAGGGGGGACACACTCTTTCTCCCTTTACGAGCTGGCAAGGGATCTGTTGGTCAGGACGGAGGAAAGAGGGATACGGCTCCTGACGAGGTTCGTTCAAGGAGGGAGAAACATAAGAGCGGACAGATTGAGCAGAAAGAACCAGGTCCTTCCAACAGAATGGACCCTTCATTCACAAGTCTGCCAGCAACTATGGTCTCTTTGGGGGAAGCCTCAAGTAGACCTATTTGCAACGTTCCTCTCCAGAAGGATGGAAAACTTTTGCTCGTTGGGGGACAGTCCCAGAGCCCTGTCAATTGATGCCATGCTCATGAACTGGACGGGCATAGACGCGTATGTGTTTCCCCCATTCAAGATGCTGGGGGAAGTAATGAGGAAGTTCGTGTCCTTGGAAGGAATGAGGATGACATTGATCGCTCCTTATTGGCCTGCAAGAGAATGGTTCACAGAGGTACAGGAATGGATAGTGGACTTCCCCAGATCTCTTCCCGAAAGGACAGATCTGCTCAAACAACTCCACTTCGAGAGGTACCACAAAAACATCCACGCTCTCGCCCTGACTGCCTTTCGACTATCGAAAGACTGGTCAGAGCAAGAGGCTTTTCTCGCAAAGTTGCAAAAGCAATTGCTAGAGCAAGAAGGTCCTCAACCATGCGGATATACCAATCGAAGTGGGAAGTTTTCCGTAGATGGTGCAAGGCGAAGAAGCTGTCCTCCTCCGATACCTCTGTGACCGAAATTGCTGATTTTCTTTTATATTTACGAGAAGAATCTCAGCTAGCAGTGTCAACCATTAAAGGTTATAGAAGCATGTTGTCTGCTGTGTTCAGGAATAGGGGCCTGAACATAGAGAATGACAAAGATCTGCATGATTTAATTAGATCATTTGAGACGACAAAATCAGGAACTTCTCTCACCCCTAGTTGGAACCTAGATGTGGTTCTCAGATATCTAATGTCAGAGAGATTCGAACCTCCTGATAAAGCGTCTTTCAGAGACATAACAAGAAAATGTATTTTCCTAATAGCTCTCGCTACTGTGAAAAGAGTGAGTGAGTTGCAAGCTCTAGACTCGAGAGTGGGTTTTAAGGGGGATTCGGCTGTTTTGTCTTTCAGGCCTTTGTTTTTAGCTAAAAACGAAAATCCCTCAAGACCTTGGCCTAGGACTTTTGAAGTAAAAGGGCTTTCTCAATTAGTGGGAAATGAGATGGAAAGAACATTATGCCCTGTTAGAGCTTTGAAGTTTTACTTGCAGAAGAAGAAGCAGTTGCAGGGCTGCAATCAAAGCCTCTGGTGTGCTTTTAAAGACCCGAGAAGATCAATGTCAAAAAATGCTTTAGCTTTTTTTATTAGAAATGTTATAACTGAAGCTCACATGAGTTGTGATAGTGATTCATATAAGACATTAAGGGTTAAAGCACACAAGGTATGTGCAGTTGCTACATCGTTATCGTTCAACAAGAACATGTCGATGAAGAACATCTTAGCAGCCACGTATTGGAGGTATAACTCAGTGTTTGCCTCACATTACTTAAAAGATGTGAGGGTAACATACGAGAAATGCTTCTCTCTGGGACCTTATGTATCAGCGGATACAGTGCTGGGGAAAGGAGAGAAGACTGATCCTTAAATTTGTTTTTTGTCCTTATATTTTATATACTAGTGTGATTTTAAAATAATTTGGTGTTGAGTTTTTAGGTTGTTTGAAAGGTGTTTGGGGATAACACTTTGCAATCGTAAATACTAATCCACGGTTAGGATCGGGTGATCGGGATCAGTGTTGTACTCCTTTGTATGCCAATAGGCATAGGTATATTGTCATATAAGTGGATAGGACCCCTGTGACAATTGCCATCAGGTTCTGTTGAGTAAGTGGATAAGACCCCATTGACAGTCCTTTCAAGAGTTCTCAGCCATAGGGCACACCCTCGCTGAAGCTTTTGAGGCGAAGCAGACTTCTAAGCATAAGCTATGAAATCTTCCGCCTAAACAGGTAGGAACCAGGGTATTGTTAATTAACTTTTATTACCTACAACATATGTTGTTTACCTGTCCGGTCAGTAATTAGCTGTCTCTTACCCTCCGCCAAAGGTGCCAATCAGCTAAGTATATATCTGACAGGGAAGTTGAATGTATGAAAATGATATTGTTATTGTACAATAAAGTTTCATACATACTTACCTGGCAGATATATACTTAGCTATAGACTCCATCGTCCCCGACAGAAATTCAAATTTCGCGGCACACACTACAGGTAGGTCAGGAGATCTACCCGCCTGCCGCTG
Source organism: Macrobrachium nipponense (assembly GCF_015104395.2). Lineage (NCBI taxonomy): Eukaryota > Metazoa > Arthropoda > Malacostraca > Decapoda > Palaemonidae > Macrobrachium > Macrobrachium nipponense. The sequence goes on from NC_061107.1 coordinate 97,931,237, forward strand.
GGTGGCAGGAATAGGAACCATTACCATTCTTGAGCCAGATTTTCTCTTCCACCTGTCTCCTGAGGGGAGGCTGGGTGGGCCATACAATCGTATATATCTGCCAGGTAAGTATGTATGAAACTTTATTGTACAATAACAATATCATTTTTAAATATTTACCTCTCAGTTATAGATTTTGCCCTCCCAGTCTCCCCACATTCAAAGTGGACAGAAGTAGACTGAACCAGTTAAAATGTTTATGCTTATCAGTCACCAGGTTGGGGAGGCAGGAAGTAGGTGGATAGAAAGCAGACATTATACATGTATTCACAAAAATCTGTGTGTTTTCATTTTCTTTTGCAATCTGTCAAACCACCACTGGTGCAGAGTAAAAGCTATATAATGAAAGGGTAAAGATTTAAAAATGAATACTAAATTAATTGCTATTTATATTTTGTACGACATAATATAATTCCCCTTCAGTAGACTTACTGGATAGTGTTTAGAAATATCTCTTATTATAGACTTCAATATCATTTTTTTTCTTTATTTTTCAGAACATAAAGAAACCAGAGTGGCGCCCTCCTAACTGGGCTTTTGGACCTGCATGGACATACCTTTACTGTTCAATGGGCTATGCATCCTATCGAGTTTGGTTTGAGCTTGAATCTCCTAATGTGTTGTCTGTGTTAACTCTGCCAGCACCTTTAATTTTATACCTTCTTCAGATCACTCTAAACTGGATTTGGACACCAATTTTCTTTGAAATGAAGAACTTAACTCTGGTAAGAGCATGCCTATAATTAGTTCTTTTTGCATTACTGAATAGAATATACTTGAATATCAATATTGTTGTTGAGGATGGATGTGGAGGACCACAGAAGGAGCCGTCATCCAAGGACACCAGATAATTTTCTTAAGAATAATTATCTTGACAAAATAGCACTATACCATAGATCTAAAGCTATTACAGTGGACCGCTGTATTCGTGGGGAATGCGGTCCAGACCCCCTACGAATAGCTGGAATTCGCAAATATTTAGAACCCCTATACAAACTTTTAAAACTGCCTATTTTGTTAGTTCAGACTCAAGAAAACCCCTCTAAAGATGCTTATAGTACCTGCTTTTTTTATTAGTTTTATCACAAAAAGTGCATTTAATCATGAACTTTATATGAAAATACAGTAATTTGTGGATATTTCTTATAGAAAACCGCGAATACATGAATTTCTTGCGAATAATTGGTAGATATGTTCCATAGAGAAATCCGCAAATACATGACTGTAAATGCCGAGATCACGAATACATGGCGTCCACTGTATTTGGAGTTACAACCCCTTAATGGATTCATGCACTTGCATATCACTATGTATTGAACCACTCGCTTTGGTCTCCCCTTCCTATAATTCTTTAAAAAGCATTGATTTCTGTTCTTTATATGGCTGAGGAAGAAATCATGTTAAAAGATATACCCCATGGAAAGTGAATACAGCAGTTATTTTCAAAGAGGAATAATCATATGTAAAAACATTTTACTTATCCGCTGTAGGGAAATGCTTCTGTAGAACACATTTCTATGTATAAATAGATGCTAAATATACCAGAGAAAAAAGCTAAATGGAATGCTGAAGTTACTACCCTCAGCTCGATCACCCATAGGGCGTTGGTATAAGCAGAGGGGCGAGTGGAAGCCACTACCACAGGTTTTCTGCCAATTAGAAGATTCCCTTCAAAGCCCCTCTCTAGGCAGGTGCCGTTACAAGGACTACAACATCTACCTTCCGCTCGCTACTACTACAACTCCCGCCCAAGGGCTTCATTCCTGGATTACGCACCCAAGCTTGGGCTGGCTACAGGGTGGGGACCAGGAAAAGAGAGGGATGGGTTCACCGGGCAACATAGGTCTTCCCCCAGATATAGGTTTTTCCTTTGTCAAAATCCCTTTTCTGGGCTCAATGTGTGTCGGCCAGTGAAATAGTATCAGAGAATGGCCATACAAGCTTGGAAGATACAAAATCAAAAGATACAAGGAAAAATAAAAAATAAAATGTTCTTTTAAAATTAAGTTTTAATAACCAATGTAAAGTAACAAGATACAATGGTAAAAAAGGAGGAACAAATATGACCAGATCCATACTATCCTGGGAAAACAACAGGTAAGGAATACAAAAATGGCAAATATAAACTATGTACATGTCCTGCAATGGATTGATAAGCAAACCAGCCTGGAACCTGAGGGAGATAGGTAGGGATTACGAGCGAGGCAGGTAGGGAAGAGTGAGTATCAAGGGAAAATTTTATAGCAGAATAAAGGAATAGGAAATAGAGTTCTAAGACTCGGCCATCTCAGGGGAGACGATGCTCCCTGCAGCCACTGCTGAAAATTTAAGGGCCTCTAAATTCTTGAGATAGTGGCGTCTAAATACTGCCGGAGACTTCCAACCCATATATTTCTTAAGATCCTCGAAGTTCATATGGTAAAGGAACTTTCAGTGCTGTTGTATTTTTCTTATCCACTTTTCTGGCCTAGCGATGTTTCTGAGTTTGGCCAGTATTCTTATGGGAATTTGTAAAAATAATAAAAATGCTAAAGGGGATCTTTTATTAAAACAGGATTCTGTATACTAGTATTAAGAGCATAGGATCTTAAGTCCAGGTCAAGCAGGTGTCATAATCAGTGCTGTTAGTATTATTTTTCTGGTGTAGCTGGTATCCATGTGACGTTTCAACCTCCTCACAGGTCATCTTCTAGACTAGTTGGTAGGACAGTTGTAAGAGAGTCTGCATGTCAGAATTTATAGTGGCTCAGACCTAGAGTTGAATTCTCACTGGTCGGGCTGGTCTTGGGCAAAGTCGGGGATCTCGCATTGATGGTCGCAGAGATTCTGTCATGCAATTGGCAAGTAGTGTGCCTAGGGCTGAACGTCAGGAGTCTTGTCTGTAGCGGGAGGTCTGTCATGCTGTGGGAGCTCCTGATTATCAGGCACTGACGGGAGGTCATTCGCTGCTCTCTGGGTAGCAGTGGGGAGGAGAAACGTTTCCTGAGTGATGTTCAAATTAGGTTTCTCCTTTCCTATATGGAGTGGTTCCAGGAGGTGCAGATGTCGAAACGTCACATGAATACCAGCTACACCAGCAACAACACCAGCTGTAAACCAAGATGACCCCAGCCTGGAATTGACCTACGCTTACTGAATAATACCAGCACTGATTACGACCCCTGCTTGACCTAGACCTCGGACCATATGCTGTTAATGCTAGCATACCAGAATTTTTTTTTGATAAAAGATCACCTTCAGCATTTTTATAACTTTTACAAATTCCCAGTATGACTATTGGCCAGTTACTCAGAAACTGAACCAGAGAAGTGGATGATAAGAAAAACAGAAAAAACAATATTTAAAATTAACCTCCTTAATTTTGCCATTCTCTTTAACAATAATAATAATAATCAGTCGAGGATGTTCTCCTCCTTGATCCTTGTCATCCTTAACCTTTTCTTATAAACTTTGGATTCTGTTCTACTGATGATGAGAAAATTCTTGATAATCTTGATAGCTGGGGTGGAGAAGAACCTGATGGCTTCTTCCCTTTGTTCTTTAAATAGGTTTCTAGTGTGTTGTCTCCCATAGATTCTGCAGATTTTTCTGTTGAGGTAGTATATTTGCAGATGAGCACATGCTTAGTAATACTGTTGCTTTTCCAAAAAGTGGCATATCTGCAGATTACAGTAACTACAGGCCAATTTCTATCCCTCCTGTGCTCTCCAAAGTTTCAGAAAAAACTTAAACGTAAATCTCTTGACAAGTATATGGAATCCAAATGATTGTTACCTTTTAGTCAATACATGTATGCATATAGAAAGCAGTTATGTACTGCAATGCTCTTTTAGGTTTGACATGCCATTTGCAAGAGAACCTTGATGAGGGTTTTGAGTATAGAGTAATTCAAATAGATTAATAAATCATAAGGCACTTATATATAAACTTTAGAATCTTCAAGTGGGTGGATATGTTTTAGGATTACTTCAGGATTTCCTTACAGGTAGACAGCAGTGAACTACTGTTGATGGGATTGTTAGCAAACCAAGACATTGTGTTTGGAGCACCAAAGGGTAGTGTTCTTGGTCTACTGTTTTTTTAAGTGTATACACGTGATAGGATGATTGGCCTTGAAAACAAGATTTTTCAGAAATTCTCCCATCGAAAGCATATACATAGATACTTACCATCTTACGCTAGACTTAAGAAAGGATGAACTTTCAATCACATGTATGAATAGATTGAAAGATTCATCTAATAATCCTACTAAGTACTACATACTTAGAAAACATAACTCAAATAAATTCAACGCCCACAACTCAAGGGGTTATGAAAATGAAATATCCAGACATTCCAGCATGGATGATTAAAAAACTGAAGTAGGAAGTAAGGAAAATTTATCTGAGGAGGTTGCAAAATCCCAGTTTTTAGCTCAACAAGAGCTATAAAGACTCCTTAAAATCTACTCATATGGTTCAAAGAATCAGGAAGGAGTCAGCAATGCAAATGTAAGGCATCCTAATTAGCAAAATTATCTTACAATGTGACAGCTATTCTCAAATCTTTAGAAATTTACAGATAAAGCTGATTGCTCTATCATCCATTAAACAGTTTAATCCTCCCCTTCTGACTGTACAGAGAATTCAGGGATGGCTCTGCTGGCGAGCTTTCCATTACAAATCAATCCAATTTTGTTGGTATCCAAGGAAGTGAAGAAGCTGATAAGCAAGAAAACTGGATAGTTTCGATTATCCCACAGTTCCCCTATCTGATCTAACATCAGACAAAAATGGCATAATAGATGGAGCTCATAATCAATAAAGAACTTGAAATACCAGAAGATCCATCTCTTGATTGACTCTTGGTCTTCATCCTACCACAGCAATCATGGGTTGCAGACAAGGTTCTGTAGATTACAGATAGGCCATGCTTGTGTGACATGCAAGTTCCTATTGCAGGGTGCCAGTCCACTAATGTGTGGTTTTTGTAAAACCCTTCTTACTGTAGAGCACATATTGATGAACTGTCCCAAGTTAGTTTAGGAGAGAAGGCAAAACCATATCTAGGTGCTGTAGAGCAAATTTTAATTGATGACAATAATGGTAGTAATTTAATGGAATTCATTGAAGATATTGGGATGTTTTATGATATTTATTTGTAGCAAAGTTAATTAATTTTTTTCGATAGTAATTTATTTTGTAATGCTTGATTATTTTTAACAGTAATTCCTCTATTTGTATACATATTGTGGTACTGAATAACCTAACAGTTCTTCTGTCAGGTTCAAAAATAAATCCAGTCATGTGGTACTGAATAACCTAAACAGTTCTACTGCCAGGTCATAAATCAGTCAGTCTACTGTAAACAGTCTCCTATGATTCCTACCAGTAAATCTAGGTTTTTGTACATGAACTTCCCTGTCAGATATATACTTAGCTATAGTCTCCGACGTTCCCGACAGAATTTCAAATCTCGCGGCATACGCGACAGGTAGGTCAGGTGGTCTACCTTACCTGCCGCTGGGTGGCGGGTGTATGAACCAATCCCACTTGCTTGTCAGATTTTCTCTGTCGCTGGAAACGATAACAACTGTTGTCAGTTCCTCTGGATAGATTTTTCGATTCTCGCTTGCCTGGAGTTGATTTGGACTTCTTTTGGTGACGTATTCGCTCTGTTTGGCTTGGCATACGCTAATTGTGGACCGTTTTGATTTTGAACTGGATTTTTCTTTAACAATGTCTGACCTGGTTCAGTAGCTAAAACTTCTGTTTTTTTAGGTTTTGTGTATTGAAGGGTTAAGGTGAGCTATCCGAAAGCTTCAGTTGACCCTCACACTGTATGCATGAAATGCAGGGGGAATGAATGTTCTTTTAGTAACCCTTGTAAGGAATGCGAGGTTTTGAATGAAGACGAATATAAGGCTCTCTCTTCTTATGTTAGGAAGTTGGAACGTGATAGAGTATGTAAGGCTTCCTCTAGAAGTTCTAGTAGGTCTAGAATGAGTGAGTTGGATGTGGATCCAAATACTAATGTAGAAGTAGAACCTTCTTCCCAAGTTGCAGCCCCTGCTCCCCGCACCGAAGCCAAAGATTCGTCTTCGGAGGCGGCGGCTTTAAGAGCCACGATTCCTTCTATGGATCAGAAGATTCGTCAGTTAGAAGGTAAGGAGAGTGTTAGTGATCAGTGCAGTGTCCCCAGTGTTGTGGAGGGTGCGTCTGACCGGCTCCTTAGTGCCTCTAGGCCTAGACCTCTTCCAGACTCCCAGTTCCAGTGGAGTAGGAAAGTCAAAAGCCGCAAGAGGGCTAGGGAGAGCCCCCACCGGTCAGGCGTCCCCTCGGCAGATCCTGAAGTACGCTCCCAGGCTGCCTCGGATCGCTACAAGAAGGAGATCCTACGTCAATGCTTCTCCTCTTCGTCGTCTCCCTCTCCGAAGAGAGGTTGGAACTCCCCGGATGCGTCGCGCCCGTTGAAGAGGGCTTGGAAGGTTCCCTGCAGTCCTTTGGCTTCTAGCCCGAAGGTTTTCCCAGAAGAATCGTCGTTGGAAGCAAAGAAGCCCAAGAGATCCTGTGATCACTCTTCTTCTCGCGCCCCTCAATCTGCGCCTGGTTCGGAGGAAGACCAGTCAGATTCTCCTACTAGAGTCCTTGCGGGACTTCAGGCTCAGATCTCGGCGTTGGTGGACTCTCTGGCCTTTAGATCACGTAGGAAGAAGGACGTTTCTCTTCCGATCAAGAGATCTAGGCGCCGTTCTTCAGAGGATCGTTCTCCTCTTTGTAGGCGTTCTCCTTCATATGGGGAGTTTTCGTATGAAGGTAGGAGCTCACGCGAGCGGCCCCGCTCTCCTGGCTCTCTTTCTGCTTCAAGGCGCCAAACATCAGTCAGACGCTCTGTGGAGAAAGAAGTTTTTTCTCCAGATTGGATTCCCGCTTCTGGTAAGCGCTCTTCGCCTGCTCATCACGCTGTTTCGAGGGTACGGCCGAAAGGAGATAGATACTTGGAGCAGAACAGACCTCTTTCCTCGTCTCCCTCTCGTGGAACTTCTCCTCAGCAACTTCGAGAAACTAGAAGGCGCCCTTCTACAAGTAGGCGTTCGTCTTCCGGATGTCGCTCTCCTCGAGTTTCGGATCGGGCGTTGAGTAGACGTTTTCTCCTACTCGTGACTCCTCTCCCTTCAGACATCAAGAGTCTGGTAGGAGCCATGTGCCTGATAGGCATCCTGCTGGTAGCCGCTCCCCGCAAGATAGGCACCAAGAGCCTACTGTACGTCGATCTCCTAGTAGGCGCTCGTCTTTTTCGAGGCGTCCTACTCCTGACTATTCTCCTTGTGGCAGACAACAAGAGACTTTCAAGCGCCCTTCTCCGTGTAGGCGCTCTCCTTCTTCTAGACGCCCTACTCCTGACCATTCGTCTATTGGTAGGCACCAAGAGCCTCGCAAGCGCCCTTCTCTCGATAGGCACTCGTTAGCTTTGAGGCGCCCTTCTCCTGAATGTTATCCGCTTGTCAGACGTCAAGAGTCTCGCAAGCAGCCTTCTCCTGGTAGGCGCTTTTCTCCTTCCAGTCGACCTTCTGTTGATCGTACTCAACTGGACAAGAATCAAGAGCCGCGCAAGCGCCCTGCTCCTGATAGGCGCTCTACGCCTGGCAGCCGCTCTCCTCAGGATAGGCGCACAGATTCTGCTAGGCACTCTCCTCCTCGTAAGCGCCCTGTCGATGTATCCAGACCTTCTCAGGGTAGGAGCCCTGCCTCTCCTTCAGCCGAGATTTCGTCTACCTCGAAGAGGGAGTCTCATTGCAGACAATCCAGATCGGACGGGCGCTCTTCCTTTTCGTCTCGTCGTTCTCCTGCTGATTTGAGCTCTTCTACGAGAAGGCGCTCTCCAACCTCTCGCTCGGCTCCTACTAGGACCTCTTCGTCGCCTAAGGATCTTCCGCGCTCTCCTCGACAAGAAATCCTAGAGGGTTCGGATGAAGAACCGAACACTTCAGCAGCGGTGTCTTCTTACAAGAAGCTCACAGAGCTTCTCCTGCAAGAATTTGGGGATTCCCTTACTCCTACGGCTCCTCCTTCTCCTCACTCGTTATTTTCTACGGCGAAGACAGCGAAGGGTTCTTCTTGTGTGAGGATGAAGCCGACCCTTTCGATGAAGAAGGCTCTGAGGAGTTTTGGTTCCTGGATGGCTTCCAAAGAGGAAGCGGGGAAAACGATGTTCGCTTTCCCTCCTTCGAAGTTATCAGGACGCGCTGGTTTCTGGTATGAAACAGGAGAGTCCTTGGGATTGGGTCTACCGTCCTCGGCCGATTCTGACTTTTCGGCTCTGGTAGATGCCACAAGGAGAGCTGCTCTTAACTCTGTGAAGACAACTTGGGCAATGAACGAAGTAGACCACATTCTGAAAGGCATGTTCAGAGTGCTGGAGGTCTTTAACTTCCTTGATTGGTCGCTGGGAGTCCTGGCTAAGAAGATAGAGGTGCCAGAGTTTTTTTCTCCAGAGGATCTCATCTGCGTTTTGTCTTGCATGGACAAGTCTGTAAGAGACGGAGCGAGTGAAATCGCCTCCCTGTATGGGGCCGAGATCGTGAAGAAGAGATCTGTATATTGTTCCTTCTTGACGAAGTCCGTCTCCAACGCTCAGAGGTCTTCTTTGCTGTTTGCTTCTCTGTCCGCTCAGTTATTCCCTAAGCATCTAGTACAGGACATATCAAGATCGCTTTCGGCTAAAGCCACCCAGGACCTTTTGGCCCAGTCGGCAAGGAAACCTCGCCCTTCCTTCCCTACCAAGGCTAAGAAGGAGAAGTCGAGTACTCAGGAACCCTTTCGAGGGGCTTCTTCCTCCAGAACCTCTGCGTTTAGGGGTCGTAGACCCTCCAGAAGAGGTAAGACTTTTGCCAAGTCAGTCAAGGCCCCCAAATAACTTGCAAGTCCTTCAGACAACGGTGGGCGCCAGACTCTTAGGATTTGCGAAAGTCTGGGCCCAGAAAGGGGCGGATCCTTGGACCCTTTCAATTTTGAGGAGAGGTTACCTCATCCCTTTCACCTCAAGACCTCCCTTAACGACCACCCCATGGGAGTTGACGGCCAGGTACAGAGACCCCATCATGAATCAAGCTCTCCATCTAGCAGTAGAACAGGTGCTGGAGAAGGAGGCTATCGAACTAGTGACAGACCATCGTTCATCAGGCTTCTACAACCGCCTTTTCCTAGTTCCAAAATCCTCAGGGGGATGGAGACCGGTGTTGGATGTAAGCGCCCTGAACTTCTTCGTAGAAAAGAAGAAGTTCACGATGGAAACACCTTCATCAGTGCTGGCAGCACTTCGTCCAGGGGACTGGATGGTTTCCTTGGATTTACAGGACGCTTACTTCCACGTACCGATCCATCCTTCCTCGAGGAAGTTTCTCAGATTCATGATGGGGGGAAAAATTTTCCAGTTCAGGGCTCTGTGTTTCGGCTTCTCGACGGCCCCTCAAGTGTTCACGGGGATCTTGAGGAACGTAGCTCAATGGCTTCATTTGAAGGGGGTGAGGATATCCATGTACCTTGACGATTGGCTGATAAGGGCCAATTCAGAAGATCGTTGTTTGAAGGACTTGCAAGTAACACTAGAATTGACGAAGGCTTTGGGACTTCTCGTCAATTTCAAGAAGTCTTCGCTAATTCCCGAACAAGAGTGTGTGTATCTCGGGATACGGATGAACTCTGAGTTTTCGGGCTTTTCCCTCTCAGGAAAGGATAGCCCGAGGATTCGAGAGAGTAACAACCTTCTTAGGGAAAGAAGTATGCACAGCGAGGGAGTGGATGAGTCTGCTGGGGACGCTCTCCTCGCTGGAGCAATTCGTTTCCCTAGGAAGGTTGCACCTGAGACCGCTCCAATTCTTTCTTCATCGGAATTGGAGTCGTCGTTTTCAGGATTTGACGTTCTCCCTGTCGTTATCTCATGAAGTCAAGAAGCTACTCACATGGTGGACAGATCCCAACCTCTTTGCGAAGGGACTGTCTCTTCAATCCCAGAGCCCCAACCTAGTGTTGTTCTCCGACGCGTCGGATACGGGTTGGGGGGCGACTCTGGGAACCAGCGAGGTGTCAGGTACCTGGGTGGGGGACCAGGTATCCTGGCACATCAACAGAAATGAGTTGATGGCTGTGTGGTTGGCTCTGAAAGCTTTCGAGCCCAACGTCAGAAGATCAGTAGTGCAGATCAACACGGACAACTACAGCTCTGGCATATATCAGAAAACAGGGGGGGACGCATTCCTTCTCTCTGTACGAGACGGCAAGAGACCTTCTTCTGTGGGCAGAAGAAAGGGGAATCAAGCTTCTCACCAGGTTCGTGCAGTGAGAAAGGAATGTGGGAGCAGATCTCCTCAGCAGGAAAGATCAGGTCCTTCCCACAGAGTGGACCCTTCATTTGGATGTATGCCAGAGCCTGTGGAAGTTGTGGGGCAGGCCACACATAGACCTCTTTGCCACGTCGAAAAACAAGAGACTGGATCCTTACTGCTCTCCGATCTCAGATCCAGAGGCATTAGCAATAGATGCTCTTCTGCTAGACTGGAGCGGACTCAACGTCTACGCGTTTCCCCCCTTCAAGATTCTGGGGCTAACAATAAAAAAATTCGTAGAGTCAGATTCAACGAGAATGATCCTAATCGCTCCCTTTTGGCCAGCCCAAGAATGGTTCACAGAGGTACTGGAATGGTTAGTGGACCTTCCAAAATCGCTCCCGCTAAGGAGCGATCTACTCAGACAGCCCCACTTCGACAGGTACCACAAAAATCTCCTCGCTCTCAGTCTGACTGGCTTCAGACTGTCCAAAGTCTGGTCAGAGCGAAAGGCTTTTCAACAACAGCTGCTAAAGCAATCGCAAGAGCGAGGAGGCCTACCACCTTGCGTGTATACCAGTCAAAGTGGGATGTCTTCAGACGATGGTGCAAGAGAAAGAACATTTCCTCTTCCAGTACCTCTGTGACCCAGATTGCGGATTTCCTGCTTTTTCTCAAAGAAGAGTGTCATCTTGTTGTGTTTACTATTAAAGGATACCGCAGTATGTTGGCGGCAGTATTTCGGCATAGAGGCTTGAATATCTCCGAGAATAAGGACCTGCATGATCTTATTAGGTCATTTGAAACTATTAAAAAACGATCTCATATTGCACCGAACTGGAATCTAGACGTAGTTCTACAATTCCTTGGATCGTCTAGATTTGAACCACCTAGTTCAGCCTCTTTCAAGGATCTGACGAAGAAGGCTCTCTTCCTTTTGGCCCTAGCAACAGCTAAGAGGGTGAGTGAGCTCCAAGCTATTGAGGGCAATGTCGGGTTTAAGGAAGAATCTATGGTTTGTTCGTTTCTTCCAGGATTTCTTGCTAAGAACGAAAACCCATCACGTCCATGGCCCAGGAGCTTTGAAATTCGTGGTTTATCTTTTCTTGTAGGGGAAGAGCCTGAAAGAACTCTTTGCCCTCTGAGAATTGTGAAGTATTACCTTAAGAGGAAGGAGCAACTTAAGGCTAATCAAGATGTACTTTGGTGCTCCATGAAGGACCCCACTCGGCCCATGTCGAAAAATGCTCTTTACTTCTTCTTGAGAAGCCTTATTACAGAGGCACATGTTGCCTGCAAGGAAGAGCATTTTAAGCTTCTGAAGGTGAAAGCTCACGAGGTGAGAGCCATTGCAACTTCGCTTGCATTCAAGAAGAATATGTCTGTGCGGAACCTGATGGAGGCGACCTTCTGGAGATGCCAATCAGTTTTCGCAAACCACTACCTGTGTGATGTAAAAATCACTTATGATAAATGCTTCGCCTTGGGCCCTTTCGTATCGGCGGATTTGGTGCTGGGGCAGGGAGCTGAAACTTATCCTTTTTAAACTTTGATATGTTACCCTATATTTTGTATTTGTGTTTTTGGTTGTCTGAAAGAGGTTGCAGGAGGCACCTCTTTTTGTCGTAGTATTAACCCTTTGTATTTTGGTTAGGTTGTCTGTTGGGTTTTGGCTCCTTGCAGAGGTAGCGGTAAGGATCTGTTATGTAAGCGTACAAGTTCCCTTTAACAGGATCCGACTTGGATTCTACCAAAGAAGGGGATCACATATCCCAGTGGTAGATCCGAGGGTCTTTCAGCAACAGGTCACATCCTAGCTGTAGCTCTCCAGGCAATGCAGACTCAAAGACAGTATCTATGAAGTCTTCAGCCTGAAAAGGTGAGAACCAAGGTTTTTATATCCTACAACATTAGTTGTTTCCCTTCTTTCCTGTATTATTTAGCTGTCTCTTACCCTCCACCAAGGGTGCCAATCAGCTAAGTATATATCTGACAAGAAAGTTCATGTACAAAAATGATATTGTTAAACTACAATAAAGTTTTGTACATACTTACCTGGCAGATATATACGATTAATGGCCCACCCAGCCTCCCCTCAGGAAACAGGTGGAAGAGAAAATCTGACAAGCAAGGGGGATTGGTTCATACACCCGCCACCCAGTGGCGGGTAAGGTAGACCACCTGACCTACCTGTCGCGTGTGCCGCAAGATTTGAAATCCTGTCGGGAACGTCGGAGACTATAGCTAAGTATATATCTGCCAGGTAAGTATGTACAAAACTTTATTGTAGTTTAACAATATCATATTCAAGGGTCTATTTTCCTGCATAATTCCAAATGTGATTGTTCATAGTAAGTTTACTTTTGTTATCAGCTACTTCAACACATGAATCACATTTTCTAAATTGTGCTAAGGGTTAACTAAAAGATTTTTTCGTAAATGAGAAGTGAAAATTGGGGCAGGGTAAAGTTAAAGGAGTTAAGCAGGTAAGCATAAAGACCATAGGTAATACAGAAAAATGTATATGGTAGCAATTAGTGCTGTTAGAGACAATAGGAACACTGCTAGCAAGAGACAATAAGAACACAGCTAGCAAATAATCTTTGCTAGCATTTAGTGTGTTGCACAAGGCATACTTAGTCATTTTGATTTTAATGATTACTTTTCATTTCAGGCTTTAGTAGAGATTCTTCTTCTTGATGCTGCAGTTATTGCAACTGGCTTTGCATTTTGGAATGTTGATGATGTTGCTGGATTGCTAATTATTCCATATGTTGCTTGGTTAATGCTGGCAACAGCCCTAACTTACTGTATCTGGAGAGATAATCCTGAATGGAGACATGGGTATTCCCAGGAGGCTAAGCAAGAGTGAATGCTGTCTCATGATTGAGAAATATGGTAAGTTTTTAATTTGTGACAAAAAAGTGATAGAAAGTAATTATTTGTTTGTTAAACCAAAGAGTGAAGATTGTAATGTGTGGGTTTTTTATGGTTCAGTACCTTATTACTAGTATGGCAGTAAAAAGAGAATGATTGCCATTTGTAAGTTTGTGAAGAATGAAAATATAATTGGTTCTGCTAAATGAGATGTTGAATATCATAATGTCTCATAAAAAGAATAAGTGATACATATTTGGTACAATTATGTTGTTTGATAAATAAAGAAGAATGTAAGGGAGTCAAAATTGATTACATATATACTTGCCTGTCTTCATTTTATGGCTTAGTAAAGAAAATGTATTCCATCACTGAGGAGCCAGTTTAAAACAAAGAAAATAATTATTATGAAACATAGACTGAAAAAAATTACAAACATTTTTGTGAATGAATATTGTATTGTATTGTATTGTGTACATGGGGAGTGAATCAGTAGAATATGTCAATAAAAGATTTTCAGGGTTTTGCATGGTCTTCAGTGACAAAGTTCTATTGTCAAGTAGAGTTTTGCTGGCAGCTAATGCCATTAACAAACTTTTTAAGTGCCTAGACAGCCAGTCCAAAAAATAACTGTATAAAATAATAATCTGTATTTGTAAAAACATTTATTTTATATGTTCTCATAATTACACTTATAATAAGAGGCAAAAGATTATTGGGAACATTGTGCAAATCTAACAAAGTGTACACTGTCAGATTAAAAGAAAGTAATTTGGGATGAATCTCACCTACTGTTAATAATAGCCTATAGCTTTACACCGATAAGCTACGTGGCATTCCAACAAAGGAAGATCGCAATGCTGACAGGGATGCCTGTCTAGTAAACCTGTTCTCCACCAAGTGTGTTTCGAATGTTTTAGTTCTTGTCAGAATTCTCCTTGCCACCATTGTGTGTAGGCACTAGTTGGTATTTCCTGGTTTTGGCTGTTCGTTGCTTTCATGGTACTGTACATTTGTTTTTCCTAGGATGCCCTCCACTGGAAGCAAGGCAAAGAATATTTGGCTCTGTTAGAATGATTACTGTGTTTTAGCAGGATATTGAATTTTGAGATATATACACACTGTTTGTGCCAGCTCCAGGGGTATACATAGTATGTGATCTTGAGAACAGATATGAGGAATGTAGGAATTTTTTAAGGACTTTATGCTTAAGTTTGTTAGATGTAGGAAGAGAAGAGAAGCAGATAGGTTGTGAAAGCAAATAGTCAAGTCTGGTCATAAACCTGTCTTTTCTCTCTTTCTGGCCTCCCTCAAGGTCTTACCCTTACTCAGTCTAAGACTTTTTCAGTTCAGGAACAGTGTGTTGAGGAGTTAGAACAGGATGCAAACCTTACTTTAGTCAGTGAAAGGTTTACCTGAGTTTATGTTGGGGAGCTATTCTGGGTCTCCCCATAGTACGTATGTGATCATTTTCGAGTGCCCTGTAAGAGGTAAGATGTCGGTGCCTTTTCCCAACTGTGGCCAGAGCCTAGGATTGCCCTGCGACAGTTTGAAGATTCGCTGCTTGGGAACTGTGTCAGTTCTTGGGTCGATGTGATTCTGTGCCCTTTGTCACCTGCCTCTGATTTTTCATGCTCTTAAGTCTCTTTTAATGATTTAGATAAAAGATTGTTTCAGTTAGCATAAATCTTTGCTCCATATTTGTCATTAGCACCTAGTAATGAGGTTGTTAGCAACACTATGACTACACTGTTTTTTTCCATCTTTCCATCTGCCTGTGGTGTTTGCACATGGTAACACTATACTCTGTTTTTTTCCATCTGTCCATCTGCCTGTGGTGTTTGCTCATGGTAATACTGTGTCCTGGGCTTTAAATAATATCCTATTTCGTATATTAATGGTGTAATTCGCCTACAGTAAATTATTAAAACACTTTTCAGTTGCAAATGAACACCCAGATATCCTTTTATTTACCTAAAACTTACACATAGTGTAACTATATATAGGCCGGGACACAGTGTTACTATGCGCGACCACCACAGACGGATGGACAGATGGAAAAAAACAGAGTATAGTTATATATGTATTGACAGTGTTATTAATGTGTCTGTAGTGAATTGTGCTTATTCTGATGTTATGTTAACTCAGTCGATTTTTAAAACAATCTCTTCTACATTTGCTGCTTATTCTAAATCGTTGTCTGCTATTCTTCTTTCTACTCAAAATGCATCTTTTCGTTCTTTACAGCAAAGAACATGCTGTTTTACCTATCTGTGAGTCTCTTCCTTCTGTTTCTTCTGCTCAGCCAACTTGTGTTGACTCAAGTTAGCTACTTCGGACTGGGTTCCCTCAGTTTCCCCTTTCATCAAGTTGGGGATTCATTACAGGTAGTTGCCTGCTGTTGCCCCAACTCCTCCTCTAACAGAAGAAGAGTGAATTAGAGGAATCTTCTTTGGTTTTTTGGCATTTGTTAGAGTTGCACTTTGCTGTATCCTTATTTAGTGAAGGAAAGAGGTCCCTTAGAAAATAGGTCTTTGTTACCTCTTAGTATTTTGTTGCCCATTAAGTATTTGAAGAAACCCAAGCATTCTCCTCCAGTTAGAACACCTTTCATAAGTCTTACAGTTTTTATCTTCCTCTTTTTTAGCTGTTTTTTTTTTTTCTTTTTTTGAAGTCACAAAGAGCCACCACATAATGATACAGGTGCTTTACTGGCACTTAAACTGAAGTCTTGGATCTCTTTGCATATTTTTTCCCTTTGAAGAGATGTACTCTTGAGACTGACGAAGTGCTCTGGACACACTGAGATGGAGGTTTTTTTTAGGTCTCTGTTTAGTGTTAAAGTTTTTTTTTTTTCTGAACTTTTGCACAGTATGCTTGCCTCTTCTCTATGCCAGCAAAAATATTTATGGCTAGAGAGTTTGTGGTACCAGCTGCAAGAGTGTAGTGCCATCTTAGAGAGTTTGTGGCACCAACTTAAAGTGTTTGTGGCATCGGAGGAATTTTAGCAGAAACTGTCTTAGAGCTTTTAACTTGCATGGTTAAGTCTATTTCTGGCACTGTAGGTGAATGCTTTCATGTTTATACTAGCGTTTATGCTCTTTTCTGTCATCACGGTTTCTCCTGCACAGGTGATGGCTGTTGTTTTGTGTTTTCCCTCAGGTTACCTCTTAAGCACAAAACAATAGAATTTCTCAGTTAATCTCTCAGTTAGTGGTAGAAAAGGCCTTCCTCTTCTCTTTCTTCAAGTTCTCATTTAAAAATCGTACCTCTTTATCCCAAGTCTTTTATATCTTTCAGGGATTTGTTCAGCCTCAAGTTCCAGTAGGAGGTTGCAGGCCTTCTTGCATGTTTGGAGAGAGTTACGAGCAGAACCTTGAATAGTGGAGGCACTGAAGGAGAGTTCTGACTTTTCGGGTTGCCCCTTCACTGGTGTTGTCTCCGACAGCCTTTCTTTTGTATCTTCTCCACCTGAAGTATCTTGTTCTTCGGTAGGAGGTTATAATTAGAGAAGATTCCAGTGAAGCAGATGTCTGTTTTCACTGGGATTTCACCTCCCAGCTTTTTCCTAGCACCATAAGCAACCAGAGATTAGCACCCAGAGTTGGACATATCAAGGCTGAACAACTTATTCTTGTCCCCATTCGTCATCGTTTTTTTTTAAATCAAAAGAACTATTGAATGATTCAGTGGGCATGCAGTATGTATTTTTCACATACGAATAGATTCTTGGTTGTGCAAGCCCCTTCAGTGTGGATTTGCAGGGAAGGTATTCCTGTTTATGAGGAATTTGTTGCCCATAAGGGGATGGTTTTGTCTTTTAGGGGCAAGAGCTCTTTTCTACTGTGTTGACTCAAGCAGTTGAAGTGTTCCTCCAAGTTTGATATAATAGTTTTGATGCATATGCCTTCCCCCTTTATGAACTCTAAAGAAAGTATAGAACAAATCTCGAATACAAGAATTATTCAATGACTTCCATACCCCCTCTGTAGCCTCAGAGGGAATAATTTTAGAACTTTCTAGATCTCCAGGTAGATCTCTGGTGTTCTCCCATTAAATTTCATTCAGTTCCACCAAACTTCTGCATTCCACAGTTAACTGCTTGGAGATGCTCAGCCATCTCCTTGGGTTTTATCTTTAATGAATTGGTGAAACAACCTTGGCCTTGTATCAAAAGCATCAATTTGTGTACATATTGCTATGAGTGCCATTCTAGAAGAATTCTCAGCATCCATACCCCTGTAGACATCAAAGTGTCATCGTTTTCCTAGGTACTACAGTGAGAATTTTTCACTGTCTACTTTCGAGATTATACTTCCATGCTTTCCTTGGTACAGTGTTGTGTCATGTGCAACTGGATCTGGATTGTGATCAGTACCTAAAGATGTTGAGATTGAAGCTCCTAGAGCTGCATCAGTCTCTCTCTGGAATTTAAACATTCTGGAATTTCATTGGCCAATCCTTTTGAACCTCTAGAATAAGAATAAGTTCCATTTAAGTATTTACAATCAAACACTTGTTTTTTTAGCACTCTTGGCAGTTAAAAGATTAAGTATATTGCAAGCATTCTCCTATGAATCTCTTGTAAAGGGAATGTTGTTATCGTTTTTGCCCTAGATCTGAGACTGATGTTAAGGCTAAATAAGAATTCCAAATTGTCTCTTTAGTGGGGAAGGAAGAGGAAACACTTCTCTGTCCTGTGATGGTATTTAAAATTTATTTAGGTAGGGTTTTTTGGTTTTAGAAAAACATCTTGGTCAAAGAATGTGATGCCCTTGACATTTATTAAACTAGGGCATGGGAACTAGTTCCATACCTTTTACCTTTATTGAAGGTAAGCAGTCATAATGTAAGAGCAGTTGCTAGTTCATTGAGTTTTATGGCAAATTTGTTGCATGAGGATGTGATTATAATGCGGCATAACTGAAGTGCAATTCGGTTTTTGCCACTCACTACCCTAATTACAGAGAATTTTAGTTTGTTATTAGTATTGGGCAAAGCCTTTTCCTGAACTGAAGAAAGAGCAATCTTTTAGGCTCCTTGTTTTAAATCCCAGGTTTTGATATTTTGGAGAGCAATAAGGTACATACTATATAGTATTGTATGAGAGCATACCTTTATATCATTAAGGTATGCTCTGTTATTTTTTGGGCTTTGGGACCCAGGCACAAGGGCCTCTTCACACCACTTTCATTTCATTCTGGGTGAAATTGAAGTGGTTTTTTTCTGCAAGGCTGCTCTTTGCTGCTTTTCAAAAGAAATCCAAATTCTACCAGTAGTAAGATCCAAAAAGGATTCCAGGTCTAGTGAGAATGTTTTGGGTTTCATGCAAGAAACCTTTAGCTCAACTGGCTGAGCAGATTTTGTCTAGCTACACTACCCACCATCCTCTTCTCAGTGTGGGAATTGGCTATCTTAAACTGTAGGTAAGGTTCATCTGAAATACTATAAATTTTCATAATAAAGTTTATTATTTGGATACTTACCTATTGGTAAACTGAATCTGACCTATCCTCCCCAATACTTAGCAGGCTGTCCAGGAGAATTCTGACAAAAGTTAGAATATTTGAAACGCACCTGGTAGAAAACAGGTGTACTAGAAAGTCATCCAGATAGCTATACAATTTGCTTTTCAGCGAGCAGATATGAGCTATCTTTAATTGTAGGTATGTATCCAAATAATAAATATGATTATGAAAATTTTAATTCATTTGTCCACACTGACCAAAAAGGATGCATAAAATGAAGATCTTCTCTATTTAACATTTACTGCTGTCAAAGATCAGCAATGATCACAGCAAAATTATGATAAATGCTCAAAATAAGTGTAATTTGAGAAGATGCTTGTAATGATCATTTAGCACAAAACCCATATAAACAACTTGATACTAAGTTAACACTATGAGACTGCAAAGTATCATCCTCTTGCTGCTTGCCACACAATATTAACTTTCACATATTGCATGCTTATTAGGGATCTTTAGTGTTTACCCAGTAACTATATTTTGTTTGTCTTGAGAGTCTTCCAATGATGGGAAAAGTGGTTTAATATGTTTAAGGTTTAGTGTATGTGAACAGACCTTGTTGTATTTGTGGGTTGTTATTATCAAAATAAATTTTCATTACAGGGTGTAATTTTAGCATTACAGAATCATGGTTATTTATTGTAAATAAAAATCTGCAGCAATAAGTGCTCAACTGTGTTTCCTTACTGAAGTTATAGTACACTACTTGGTGCAGTAAACTAACACCAAGTTTGCATTAAGCACCACTCATTTACAGGTATAAGCACATTTTTTTTATTTTTACCTATGCTGTTATATTTTGTCACTGATCAATTTTTATACCACAAGATCATTCCCTCCCACTATACTCTGTTTTTTTCCATCTGTCCATCTGCCTGTGGTGTTTTCGCATGGTAACACTGCGTCCCGGGCTTTAAATAGTTACAATATGTGTAAGTTTTAGGTAAATAAAACGATATCTGGATGTACATTTACAAATGAAAAGTGTTTTAATAATTTACTGTATGCGAATTACACCGTTAATATTCGAAATAGGATATTATTTAAAGCCCGGGACGCAGTGTTACCATGCGCAAACACCACAGGCGGATGGACAGATGGAAAAACGCAGAGTATAGTTATGGTACCTCACTAGATTATGAGAATTCACTTTTTATACAGAGATCATTAGAGAGAGTTTTCAGGCTATTGGTAATTACTATTGTAGTTTAATGAGTGAGATATATCCCGTCATGTGCAGCTTTTATAGTTAAGGATAAAGGCAGCATAATACAGTAAATGTACTAATTAAAGATGGTTGAAAAATCCAATTGCATTTTCTTCACCCCAGATAGTCCAGATTGTTTAGGATTATTTCAGTGCTGAAAATTGATAGACTACATGATACCAGAGGTCTGGAAAAATTTGTCAAGCGAGGACTCTAGTCTTAAATGCCCTTTGAAGTAAACCAGTTTTGTTCTGTTGGATGAAAAACAATATCATATCTCCACCCAATAAAAGGAAAAAGGTGAAAAGGATGAAAAAATTTTGGCTCGCTGCACCAAACATGTGCAAAGTTATACTTACTGATTAGTTTCTAAAATAAACAGAAGAATAACACATGGCTGACCTGAATGGACTGTCTATAATCACCTGTTTTCCCCACTTGGTGATGTTAGAATGTTTGTGTTCTTGTCAGAATTCTTCCTGCTATGTCCTAGTTCAAATGTGATTCGGGTGTAATAATTTGGGATGTAATATTTCGGGTGTAATATTTCTGGCTGTTCCTTCTTTATGGTTTTGTGTGTTTTTTTTTTTTGTTTTTTGAGCCATGTCTTCTATGGTAAGCAAAGATAGAAGCATTGGGCTTTATAGGGATGATTTTAGCTTTAACTGAATGTGTTCAGTTAGCCACGGTGTGTTACCTGTACCGGTAATGAGTGGTTTTTCCTCATATGAAGAGTGTAAGGAATGGTTTGATGAGAGAATAAATAGTTGCTCCTATATAACTACAAAATTCAGACAAAGTCATTAACTATCGACTGATAGGAAGAAGCCCCACCCTTCCCTCAGTATGCGCACCACTTTGCTTTTATATGAGATTTGTTTAGTATTCTTCTGACTTTCTTTTTGTGACCGTTGTTTTTGCTGATTGGTTGATTAATAAAGATGGGCCAAACCCTTCTCTCATGGCAGCCTTCTACCTCCCTTATGAAGAAACCTCTGGTATTTGAAGTGCTGCCCAGTGAAAGACAGACTTTACAATGGGTCCCTTTCCTCTGTGCAGGTGGATCCTCACACCCTCTATACTTCATATAGAAAGCATTAATGTAACCAAAATAGTCCTTGTTTAGAATGCTGTCTCTAGCCATCTGAACAGTGGGTGAAGTTTGCCAAGAAGAGGAAGAGAGAGAGAGAGAGATAGAGGTCTCCTTGGTGTCACCAGATTGTAATACTCCATTAGTTACACTGAAGGTCATCTTTGATACTTAGGTCCTCCTGCCAAGCTTCCATCTACTGTTGTTACTCCTAAGGGAGCAGTTTCCCCCGTGCCATCTTCTATTCAGCATTGATAGAAAGTCTTAGAAGGGGAGAGGATTCCCAGTCTGGCATCTCACTTGACGCTCCCTTTCATTTTGTGGGAGGGTTTTCTTCCAAAGGACACTTTCAAGGGGGCATGAAAGGAATAGTCTTGGAACAACCCAACTTTCTTTCCAGCTGCTACAGAGGACAAGCAGCTCAGGCAGTTGCGGCCTTCCCTGGGCATCTCAGGAGAGCCCCTGAAGTTGAGTAAGGTGTTGCCTGTTACTCCTTCTACTACCGTGACTATGATGACTTCAACAGATACTGGCTCACAGATCGCTCCCACATATTTAGTACCTCACCATGTTTCGTCAGTAATGTGCCCTGAGGAGTTGTCTTCTTTGACCTTGGGGGCAGTCCTCCATTTGCTCTCTTCAGTGCTGACCTCAGCAGTGCTCGGGAAGAAAAAGAGAAGGAAGTCATTGTCCTCATCTTTGTCTTTGTCGTCACGTCCTGTTGCCTCCTCTCCTTCCCAAGCTAGTAAGTGAAGGAAGGAGAAGGTTGCTATATCTTCCTGTGGGAAGTCTTGTCAAGCTTCTAGAGGTCAGTCCTCTGTGTCAGAGAGGACTGATAGAGCTATTGTTTGCTGCACCTATTGCAAAGTACAATGGTGCAACTGCTACCCAGGGCCCTCTGGGACCATGGCACACCAGTACCAGTATACAGTGTTCCCCTGTTTTCGCGGGGGATGGGTGCCAGACGCCCACACGAATAATTGAAAGCCTTACAAAAACACTTAAAACTGCCTATTTTGTTAGTTAAAACAAAAGAAAAACCCATTAAAAATGTTTATACCTGGTTTTTTAATAGATTTATCACAAAAAGTGCATTTTATGATATTGATAAAAATCCAGGAATTTGTGGATATTTTTAATAGAAAAATACCATGAGTAGACGAATATTCCATGAATAAATGGGGTATATGTGCCAGAGAGAAAGATGCGAATACCTGAGTCCGCGAGTACGGGGGTTCACTGTACTCTTACCCCCTCCCGCTCTCACAGAGGCTGGCTTTGGGGCCCTGGGATAGTGACTCCTCCAGCCAGATCTGATCATGAGACCTACCACGAGGAGTTCCCCTGCTCAGTCTTCCCTGCCTGTAGAAGTTTCAGCTTCTCAAAAAACTGGGGTATGCTCAAGAGACAGCACCATCCATGTTAGCTTGAGCAGGACTGCTCTCTCCGACTCATGTGAATGTCATCACCACAGGTTGACAGCCACCTGTATTCGCTTAACTGGCAAGGTTTCAGTCTTCACCAGGCTGAGAATCATTTAGAGGGAGGATGAGGGAAAGGGGAAGGGAGGGAGGAGGGAAGGGGAAGGGGAAGGACAGTAGGAAGGTGAGGGGAAGGGGAAATGTGTGCTCTGGAAGGGGTTGGAAAGGGAAAGGGGGGAGGACACAGCTAGATTAACACACACACACACACACACACATATATATATATATAAATATATATAGATATATATATATATATATATATATATATATATATATATATATATCTATATATATATATATATATATATATATATATATATATATATATACTGTATCTAAAGTGTGTATAATATACATACATACTGACCATGATCTAAATTTTTTTTGAGGAGGCCTGCCTCACTAACAACCATATACATACTCTTATAGCAGCTCTAAATTAGTAGTCCTCCAGGGAATCATTGCAAACTTGACATGTATATCACTGTCACGTCCCCAAGACTGGGGGATTCAACTAGCAAATGTCTCAGTCAAGGGCACAATACAGTCATTGCACAATGGAGGTTTTTTGCTGGATATCAAGAGCACATGAATATGTTTTTTTATGTCCAATCCTAAGCCTGCAAAACATCGTTTCTTGTCTCCATGGCATAGTATAAGGATATGACCAAGGGGACACTGATGACGTAATACTCAGAATTTTTTAATTCGTTAAAATATTTTCCCAAGGGGACTGCCAAAGCTTTCCAATTACTGATCTGATAAAGGAGATATATATATATATATATATATATCTATATATATATCTATATATATATATAGATATATATATAGAATCACAAATCAATCAAGCGCCTCAGTGGCGTGGGTGGTTCGGTGTTTGCTTCTCACCTTGGTGGTCGCGGGTTCGATTCTCGGCCATTCCATTGAGTGATAGAAGTTCACTCTCAACGTGGTTCGGAAGTCACATAAAGCCGTTGGTCCCGTTGCTGAATAACCACTGGTTCCATGCAACGTAAAAATGCCATACAAACAAACAAACAAAACAAACCAATCAATCTCATAGTGCAACAACAAGGTTTTCCCCCTGTTTACACATTTAAAACCTTTTCATCGGTTTCCGTATCGGCACTGAACAACCCCATAGGTCCCAGCGCTTGCCATCTGGACTAAATTATATATTCCATTCCATTTCAGAAACAAACTTAATGGGTGCTTATTTATTACATGCTTTTATTTAACTTGATTTCTGCGTCTCTCTGTCGTCAAGTCTTGTAATTAAATTTTAGAATAGTTTCTTTCGTCCAGTGGACTTCAAAACTTGCATGGTTGCTAAATCCTGGTGACAATACAACCTTACATGATACCCTTCCTTCTTCCACCCCCATCCCCATTTCTGCAGCACACGATCATGTGTTGATTTAGCTGTGTCCTCGCCTTCCTTTCTATCTTCCATCCCTTCCCTTTCCCCTCCCCTTCCAGAGCACAGATCAAGTGTTAATTTAGCTGTGTCCTCCCCTCCCCCTCTTCCATTCCCTCTCCTTCCCTCTTCCATCCCCCTCCCCTCCCCCTTCCAAAGCACACAAGTGTTAATTTAGCAGTGTCCTTCCATCCCCCTTCCAGAGCATATGATTAAGTGTTAACTTACATGTATCCCACCCCTCCCCTCCCTCTTCCATCCCCTCCCCTCCCCCTTTCGCAGCACAGATCAAGTGTTAATTTATCTATGTCTTCACCTCCCCTTCCTTCTCCCTCCCTGTTCATACACTTCCCCTCCCCTCCCTCTTCTGAAGCACCCTACCCATTCCAGGCATGTGATAAAAATTTTTTTAATGTTATTTAGATGTGTCCTCCCCTTCCCTTTCCTTGCCCTCCCATCTCCCTACCCCTTCCCTTCGCTTCAGGGGCATACAAGCTTATGTTGATTTAACTGTGTCCTCCCCTTCCTTCTTTCATCACCTCCACGTCCACCTTCCGTCCCCTCCCCTTCCCTCTCTTCCCCCTTCCCTTCCTCCTCCCCTTCCCTTCCTCCTCCCCTTCCCCTTATCCCTCCCCTCCCATTTCCCCTTCCCCTCACCTTCCTAGGACCTACCCTCCTTCCCTTTCCCCCTCATCCCTTCTTTCACCCTCTCACGTAAATGATATCAGATTCATGAGCTACAATCATAAATCGTTTACCATGCCTGTCAAAACTAAAAAGTATAAAATAAAATAATATGAAAAATTAGACGTGCAGTAAATGAAATGCACTAAAAGTAAAAAAATAACTTTTTGAAAAACACCAGGATTTGCATACAATCAATCATGTCTGCAAAAATTAAACCGTGGGCTCCAAACATGGAATGAAATGCTGCAAAAATAAAGATATATTTCTTTTCTTGTAGCATTTCCTTCCAAGATTAGGGCGCACGCTTTGGTTTTTGTAAAAACGATTAATTGTAAGAAAATCCTGGTGTATTTTTCTTTACCTTTTATTGTATTTTAATAAAAGCATGTTTAGAAAAAATGTTTGGGGCTTTCAATTATAGTAATTTCTTATTAGAAATTTGAATGATTTTATTTGCTAATCATGTTATGAATATTTGAATGGTTAATTAGTTTAACAGCGTTCTCTTTCTGAGTTGCTTATCACGTCATGCATTGGCTTAAAATTAACCAATTGAAAAGATTTTATACAAAAAAATATTTGTAACAGGTTCCTGGTTTTCTTTTAACACTGTCCGTCACTCACTTTTGCTGGTAGCATTTCAATTGAAAAAAAAAAAAGGAATACATTTAGATACGGGTTTTAAAACCCTGTTCAAATACAAGTCACAATTTTATTACAACTTCACATGTCATGAGACGCCAGAGCCAGCCATCACGTTTGCAGTTTTATGTCAATATTTTATGGTACAAGGTTCCACACATCCAACAGTCTATAAGCAAAACCGTAACATTAGAATTATGTTAACTACCACACATTTTATCTATAAAAATTCTTATACCATCAAACAGCGAAATTATATTTTTAAAATGTCCCGAAATAAGCGAAAAATTGCCGGATTTAGCGCCCCATTCGCCCCAGAATATAGGCCGACATTACTGGAACTTAGGTGATAGGTCCTGTAACTGTAAGTCCTTATCTCCTTCCCCGTGAAAACCGGACTAGACGTTGTCATGCCTTTGTCATGTTTTGTTCAATAGCGCCTAAAATAAGTATCATTCATAAGAATTACGTAGACGAAGACCCAAAGTAAACGTTGACGTTAAAAAGGGATATTAAAGTATTAAACCGGAGTGTTAGTGAAGGCAGCCATGGATGGAAAAGTGTAGTCCTTGGTAATGACCAAGGACTACTGATGGCCGCATTTCTGAAACGTGTGAAAATGGACACCAGTAATAAACCGGGAAGGGTTTAATTAACATTCTTCAGATATATAGGTAGGTGGACAGAATTAGTAGTTATTAATTTAATTTTATCTTTATAATACGCCACCAAAAGTTCACCCATTTAGGCTGATCGAAATAGGTCGGGCTAACAAGGGCGTATCTAGTCTAATATTTTACACCATGAAAAAACTGAATTCCCTATTTCTATTGAACAAATGCCAGAGAGGTAGATCTAGGTACCTAATAACTCCTCATCGGGTATTTCTTTGGAATTTACAATTTCCTGTAGTATTTGGGTTGCTTATTAGCTTGTTCTGTTGAAGGGCATTGCGCCCTGACCTGACTCAGGATCCATGAACGTAGTCTAACCTAGGGTATTGTGCCTTTACCCTACTTGGGTACCCTTGGGTTCCCTTAACTAGCCTAACCTATGGCATCATGCCCTAACCTGACTCTAGGTGGGCTGACTGAAGTACTGCATCCAGCATAGCTGAAGTAGCTTGACAGCCCGGGTGGTAGGCGGTGCAGGTGAGGGCAAAGTGTCCAAGGTTAGGTCAGGTAAAGACATAATAAACTAATGCAATCGTTACGGCTAAACTGAATATATATAAACATATAATTATAGTCCTATAATGTGTATATATTAATATATAATAAAAGAAGCCCAAAAAAATGCTACAATGTAGAAAGTAAATGTTATTTATAGCAAAAGGGCCGCAAGACAGCCGTTATGTCACTCCAGTTGATAAATTTCTCCTTAATCTTCTTAATTGCTGGTTGGAGGAAGATTTTATCTGTAATATCAGCCACAAGTGCCTTTTGGGAGTTTCATTGTGTTTCTTTGTTTAATCAAAGCTGATTCATTTCTTACCATTTTGCTTTTAGCTACCAAAATACCTTAGCCAAATCCCTGATTAATGGCCAACAAAGCTAGTCCTCAAAGAAAGGAGTATACAAAATCCCTCCCCTCAACTGTGAACAATCCTACATTGGCTTTACAGGTAAATCACTTCCCTAGAGATTGGTACAACATAAACATCCAGTTAGGTGTGGACAACAGAGCTCAGCTATTTTTAACCACATAGATAACCTTAATCATCACAGAATAAACTGTAATGTGTCTCATATGATTTATAGCAGCAATAGTCGGCTCAAAAACCAGATGGTAGAATCAGCTTTGATTAAACAAAGAAACATGATGAATCTCTGAAAAGGCACTTGGGACTCAGATATCATAAATAAAATCTTCCTTCAACCAGCGATTAAGGAGAAATTCTCAACAGGAGTGACATACATAAATGCTGACCTGTAGACCTCTAGGTATAAAAGCCTTTTTTTTTTTTTCTTTTCTTTTCTTCATCACTTGCCTGAAGAGACAGTTGGTCTCTGAAATATAGCATTTAGTTGATACATTTTGACATTTTTATGGGCTCCTTTTATTAAATGGATTTTTGTTTTAACAGGAAAAAATATTATATATAATATAAAGGTATAAGCCGCGAAGGAAAGTGAAACACTGGAGTAGCTGCAAGATCTTTTTTCAACTCGTATCCTTTACTTAGCAGACCGACTGACATACATGAGAAACTGAGAGTACAAGGAAGGGTCGTATAAGTGACAGATAGGGATTATAAGGAGATTAGTACCTAGAATCCAACACACCTGGAGAGTTAGTAACCTTCCCAAACAAGCATAAACATGGATACAATTTAAGAGGTTTACAAAAAGATTTAAGTCCAACTGCTCAGACACAAGGGCAAGACAATTAAAGGATAATATAGGGCAGCAATTGACCACATTCAAACCTTTGATAAACAAAACCTTATTCACAAAACATATTAAACATACATATACAAAGAAAATATCTGAGGTAACTAATTTGTATTTAAGTCTGTAACTGTATCTTTGAGGTCATTCTTAAACATGTTACAAATACAAGGGTCTAAATTAAACAGGCCACGACTAATATTAAAA
Organism: Macrobrachium nipponense; assembly: GCF_015104395.2. NCBI lineage: Eukaryota > Metazoa > Arthropoda > Malacostraca > Decapoda > Palaemonidae > Macrobrachium > Macrobrachium nipponense. The sequence continues at coordinate 97,959,108 of NC_061107.1, forward strand.
TTGCAATAGGAAGTAAGTTGTATAATGGTAGATTCTAAAAGATTTCGTGGTAAGACATCTTTTGATCTTGCAATTACTGAACTACCAATCCAATTTATCTGGTGGTTGTTTTCACTTAAATAAATGGATATTGCATTAGATGTTTGCCCAGTTTTGGTTCTTACTTCTAAGCCCTTGTAGGTAGGTCAATTGTCTTACGTGAATTTTGTAGTGTAAAGAGGAAAGTGTGGCTGAGTGTGAATTTGCAGCTGGAGTGATTAGGATTATGTGTGGGGGATTTTGCCAGCTTGTGATCCCGCCACATTATTTTTTGACACCCAAACAGGGACTGTTGGTGTGGCAGCTGCTGGACGATTGGGGTAGTGAGTTGTGTGATTGGTAGAGAAAGTGAGGATGGAAGGGTTGAAGGAGATAAGAGAGGTTGAAGGAGGAGCTGAGGTTGGCGAGGGAAGCTAAGGAAAGGTTGGATGTGGAGAATGAGAGGTTAAGGGTAGAATGTGAGGAGCTGAAGAGCGAGTTAGAGGGAATGCTAAGGAGTGCAAAAGTGAAAATGAAAGAAGAGGTGAAAGGAGCGGAAGAGAGAATGGTTGAGAAAATGGATGAAAAATTTGAGGTAATGATGAATGCAGTGCAAGAGATGATGCAGGAAATGATGAAGGGATTCATGGGAGAGGGAGCGGTAGGAAGTAGGCCTACTGGGTCTTGTGATGGGCCAGGAGTGGTAAAGAAAGTGAAAGAGCGAGTGGATGAGAGTATGAGTGACGAAGGTGATTTGGTTGTGATAGGTAAGGGAAAGAAGGGGAAGACACAGGATAAAAATAAACCTGAGGACAAGAATAAGAAGGGGGCTGAGGAAGAGAAGAAGACTAAGGGAAAGAAGGTTAGTAAGGGTGACGGACAGGATGAGACTAGGACTGAATACATTGGGGAAAGGGCTGAGAGTAATTTAGACAGTGGTGAGCGGAAACAGGTTGGTAGAAAGAAGGATAAGAAGAGTGTAATCAAGAGTATGGACGTGAGTATGGAAGTGGATTCACTGTATTCGGAAGAGGGAAAGAAGGGTCAGAATAGAAGTAGCGAAAGTGAGAGTGAGCATGGAATACAAAAGGCTGTGTATATGAGAGAGGTACCCCGATGTGCACAATACGAGGAATATGGTAGTAGGGATATAGGAGACTTTTTTTTAAGGAATATGAGAGGTATTGTGAGGCAAAGTATGGGGATAACAAGAGAGTCTGGGCAAGAGAGTTAGGTAGCTTTTTGACAGGATTTTTGTTGAGTATGTATGGGGTAATGATGAGTGTAGGGAATGTGCCGTATGAGAGTGTAAAAGCTAGGATTGTAGAACAGGTAAAGAGGGTAAAGAGTAGCGTTAGATATAGGAGAAAGCAAGATTTTGAGGAGGCAAGAAGGAATGTTGGGGAGCCGTTGTCGATGTATGTCTGTAGGTTAGAAACATTAGCCAGGAAAAAGTTTGGGGACGATGGGATAAATGAGTGTAAGGGGTTAGTGCGAAAGTTGTTGGCGACTGTACCAGAGAGCATATACGAGTTTCTGAATCTGAAACGTAAGGAGAAAATGCGATGGATGAATGAAAGGTTGACGTGGAATGACATTTTAGAAATAGTAGATGATTATGAGCTAGATAGGTGTATGAAAGAGAGTAGTAGTGTTAGTGTTAGGACTGAAGTAGCTGAGGTTATACCAGAATTTAAAAGCTATAGGGAGGCAGTTTTGGAAGGGCCGAGGCAAATGGCAGAGCGTGTGGTAGGTAGGAGCGTTAGAGCAAGTAATGGGAGTGTAGTTAGCCCTAAAAGAGACAGGAGTGCGAGTGTTGGAAGAGTAGGGTCAGTTGGTCGTGAGCGAGGAGATCAGTGTTATAGATGTGGTAAGCCAGGACACAGGAAGAATGAATATCGGTGGGCGTTAGGACTTAGGAGCGTGCTTCGGGTGTGGGCAAATGGGGCATTTAGTGAGCGAGTGTAAGAAAAATAGGGATATTAAATGTTATAGGTGTGGACAGGCAGGGCACATAGCTAGTGGATGTCGGGGTACCCGTATGAACATAGTTTGCAGCAACTGTGGGAAGAACGGGCATTATGCTAGGATGTGTAAAGAATAGCGTGCGAAGTGTGTTGAATGTGGAATGGAAGGTCACGTGGCAAGTGTGTGCAGGCAAAAGAGGATGAGTCAGGCTGGGAATTCGGGAAACTAGGTGTTAAGGGGATTCAGTTGGGTGGCTCCTCTAGTATGCGACAGTATGTTCAGGAGAATGTGATGAGTGAGTGGTTGAAAGTGAATAAATGTGAGCCGAGCATCAGTGAGCAAATGGGTCTAGGAGATCAGCAGTTAGTGTTGGTTGAGTATGGAAGAAAGCAGAAGAAGGTAAGGAAAGGGAATGAAAGGGAGAAATGTGAACTGCATGATAGAGGGGTTAGTGGTGGGGTAAAAATGGTGGATAAGGCATGTAATACGGACGACTTTGAGGGGAGGAATGATACATGTAGCGTGTTTGGGTTTGAATTGTCAAGGTTTAGTGAAGTTTCACCGGGAAGGGAATCAGGTGGTAAGGATGTAGCTGGCAGCATGAATGAGTCTCTTCGAGAGTTTGGCAGGAGTGTAAATGAGGTAAGTGATTTGGTGACAGAGTTACGAGAGATATTGGGACATGAGTTGGAAGGGGTAGATGAGATAGTGAATGGGATTTGGGAGGATGGTAGTGAGGGAGATGGTAATGGGAGTCTGATTGGAAGTGATTTGGGAAAAGTTGATGGCGGTGTAGCTGAGTGTGTGTGTGTATGAGGGCCCTCAAACAAGATCCAGGGAACCTGCGTCCAAGCATCCGTGGGTGTTGCGGAAGGCTATTTAGTGTGGGTGTTGTGAGTGTAAGGAGACGACGTCAAATGTGAGAGAGAGAGAGAGAGAGGGTGTAATTGCTGTATGGATTGTTAACGACTGGATTGGCTGTTGTTAGAGTTCTGTGTTTTGAATTTTTTTTTTTTTTTTTGGTGAGTTTTCAGTTAGTCTTTGGTGAGAGCTGGTGATAGACAGTAGTGTTGACAGCATTTCAGTGAAGGCATTGAAATTCGTTTGAGTTGTGTCTTGTTGATTTGTTGTTGGTGGTTGTTAAGTTTGGTGTTGTTAATGGGTGTGTGTGTCGCTTTTTGGTGTTTGTGCAGTGGTCTTTTGTTGTGTTGTTGAGTTTTTGTTATGTGTGAGGTTGTGGTTGTGTTCCTTGGTTGTTTGCTGTGTTGTTAGGTTGTGGTTGTGTTCCTTGGTTGTTTATGTGTGAGGTTGTGGTTGTGTTCCATGGTTGTTGTTGTGGTCCTTGGTTGTTGTGTTGTTGTTAGGTTGTAGTCCTTGGATGATGTTTTGTTGTTGTGGTGTTGGGTTGTGGGTTGTGGTTCTTGGTGGTGGTTGTTGGTATCTCTGTGACCTCGACCAGCAGACAGCACAGGATAGCCCGGAGTATCTGGAGTGGTTAGTAAGTAAATGTGTTTTGATTGGGAGTTTTTGTGTGTGTGTGTGTGTGTGTGTGTGTAGGTAGGTCAATTGTCCTGCGTGAATTTTGTAGTGTAGAGAGGAAAGTGTGGCCGAGTGTGAATTTGGCAGCTGGAGTGATTAGGCTTACGTGTGGGGGATTTTGCCTGTTTGTTCTTTTAGCTTGTGATCCCGTCACATCTTTTTCATTCTCTTAATCACTGAATGGCTGAAAGCACCACTATAAGATACAGTAGAATGTGTAAATCGGAGCGTTAAATAATGACGTTTGAGGAGTGGAATACGTCATTAGGTAGTGATTAGATGAGCTGAGTGTGTTAATGGGTGAGGTTTGTTAGAAAATCGATTGCTGAAGTAGAGCTGTGTCAGTGGCATTCACCCATGAATCTCTTCTATCAGTTGTCTGATATTGGGATGGTTATCGACCAGCGCTATTGTTGACCTCCACGGTAATAAGCCAAGTGAAAATGATCCTGAGAATGATCAATTTCAGATGTTTCTCTTAACCTCTGCAAATACTTAGTGTCTTACACTTTTTCCATTCCTTAGGGCTTATCCATTTCTTTATCAGGTTTGCCTATCCATTTCTTTATTAGGTTTGCCTGCGCAGGGGTTATATTCTGGTCAGCTCTCCAATGACTGGTTTACAAGTTGTTTTTAGGATATTGTTATTCTTGATGGTTCTGGGAGATTTCCACTAGTGTTCTCAAAAGACCCCCTTCATCTCTTCATTGATATATTATTTGTTAGTCCCTCTTTCATGTAGCATTCTCTAGTTAGTCTTCTTTCTATCCATTCTGACGATTTTCAAAACACTCATCAAATATTACGGTGAGTTTGTTTTCATTTGGTCTCCATTTTTATCTTTCCTCTGCCACTTCCTCCTGAATATTGCGTTTCCTCGTGCAATGTTGATCTGATTTAGTTCCTCCCATTTTCTTCGTCCTTGCCACTTGTCTTTTAATTTAGCCTCCCTTCTCTTTGCTTTTACAGTTTGAAGGCCTTTGTATATTTAATTCTCCCACCACGTCTCTCGATGCCCGCCCTTGTGTACAGTCACACTACATTCTTTTTTAATGTTATATCTACAGACCCTTTTCCGTGACAAATGCTCCATGCATATATCGGGACGTTTCCATGTTTTTATCCTTTTTGTCTCTTTCTGTATCCTTTTATTATCCCCACTTTCAGATAATTTCGAGGAGTGTACGTTGCATTAAGGATGCCTTCCCTGGTATATAACCAGAAACCTTTTCTTAATGCTGTTTGTGCTTCACACTATATCAATTCGTTTCAATTTTCTACTCCTGCATGTTATCAACTTCTCTCTGGGCTGCTTAAGATACCTCTCCCTCTGCCTCATTTGATCTTCCTGTTTGTAGCCATGTTAACAAGAATACTTGCCTCATCTGTATATAAAGTACTCTCTAGTTTATTAGTCCCGCTCGCATCACATTTACTATTTACATTTAGAAAGGTCCAGTGCCTTTTGGTGCTAACGTAACAACGGTTGGTTGGTTCCTTGGGCATCATCGTATTAAAATGTTAGTGATTTTATCAGACTGTTCAAGGAAGAATGTGGTACTTCCAGCAGTATGTCCATGAGCTGATGCTTGGGTCTTCAACAGCCAAAGCAGACAGAAGTTTCATTGTGTCACTGGTCAAAGGAATCCGAACTGCTTCTTGGACTGTTTGCGGACTTATGTAGTTGATTGCCATGGTATTCAAGAAGGGATTAATCTGTCGATATCCAGTATGTTTACTTCTCCCATAAAATTCCTACCTAAGGTTTCTTTGACTTTATCCTTAACTGTAGCAATCGTATAATTTGTTTCCTTTTTCATGCCTTGGTGCCTCCTCCTCCACGAACAAGTGTGCTGTTTGAGGTAAGGCGAGAACAGGCTTATTAGTTGGTGTCATTTTGACAATCGGGCGGAAGTTAGTTGACATTTCGTTGGTACCTTTTTGTTAAACAAGAGGGAAACTTGTGTGATACAATGACTTTAGTGTTGGTAAAGTTAAGCTGAAAATGCATGCCAGTAATTATTATAGAGCAGGAATTAGAAGTGTTAGACTATTTGGAATTCAAGTGTTAAGCATTGAACGTTGAAAAAGTATGCTTAATCGAGGGAATGAAATAACGACATAGTTTACTCTTGAAGTCACTTAACTATTTTTTTTTTTTTTTTTTTTTTGGGGGGGGGGGAGGGGGGGGATGGTTTCAGTCAATACAGACGTAAAATATACACAACTATAAACCTACAGTGGTTGGTAATGAAACCCTATTAACGTTAGTATTTAAAGCAAATACATTAGGATAGTTCTTTTATTCTCATCACAACCTAACATGCTGCCTTGAATAGATTGTTGCCGCCTAAGCCCAATAACCAACGGTATATCGGTTAATAATTCCTGCCTTGTATACTTGCATGGTCTGCAACCATTAGTATCTCATTACTGAAGTACTATTTTTCTCGTGAACCGAGACTCGGTAATAGCGTAGTATGTAACGATTTATTGGTAGTGATTATTGAAATTCAATTATCACGGCTGTAATGTCGTACGATATGCGTATTTAATGTAGAAATATGCTTCTAGATAACTCGCTATTTTAATTCTCATGGCTTCAGAATGGGGATTTTGGTGTAGTTCAATTAAATATTTCATAGTAAAACTCATTGCACGAATATATCTTAAAGGCCTAATTGAAATGAAGGAAATGGACAAGTGCAGAGTGAGACAGGCAGATGTTATGAAATAATCTTGGTGAAAAAAGAAAAAAAAATCCCATGATCAGTTTCAATGACCTGACAGGAATAATTTGCCGAGGGCGTATTCCAAAGAGTGAAGTCGTCCCATTTAGTAGTTTTCCTGTTTTCACTGGCTCAGTATATTGTTTAGTTTGGAAGTTAATTCCTTTTGTAGAGATTCAATAGAGGTCGAAGTAGTTACATAACTTTGATGTATCCCCGGTAACGGTTAGATATTAATGTTACCTGGAGTATAGGATTTTAAGATTATTTGACCATATCTATTTTCCAACCTGGCTCTAAAAAGTAGTGTTTATATCCTTATATCCCAAGTGTAGTTAAGCACACTTGCTATATTGCTTTAGGTGGGATTATAAGTATTTTGAAAAAAAGTAATTACCTATAATTGCTGCAGGGGGTATTGAAAGTATTTTGGAATGAATGAAACTGCTAGTTCTTTTCATTAAATTGCTGGTTTTTCAATAAGTAGACAGTAATATGCTATGGACCTATTACCTGAGAGTGGCTCCTAATCGTTTCTGGTTAACATTCGTATTCAGTCTCGCAATTGGTATCACGTTTCATTAATGTCTGCAGGAAGAAAGTCCGTCCATATTAAATATATTTGCTATTTTGTGTTTATGTACATTGAAACTTGTATGGAAAAAGATGGCATCGTTTCTTGTATGGAAAGAGAAAGCATCTTTACATTTTCAAGCTTAAATGGTAATAATTCATAAGAGCTCTGCAGTATATACACTGACTTTTGGTCAGAGGTTAAAAAAAAATCCAGTTAGGCCGCTAGAATACTGGGCACAATGTCGCATAGAAGTTGAACATTATTACTGATGATTAAAACAATTAAGTTACAAGATTTGTCGCAAACAGATGGTCAGTTGCAGAAAGTTGAATAAGCATGTAAAAAATAACTGATATTCCAGGTTTAGTAAAGTTACACCATTCTGAGCAGATATGAAAAGAATACCTCTGGACGGATGTGGAGGAGAGAATGTCTTTAGGAATAACCATTATGATCAATCAAAGGTAACGGAAACGGAGAGGACAGGCGTCTGAACAGAAAAGGGGAAGGACCTCTGGAGTACTCATTCCGAACAATAACAGGAAGGAAAGGCCACAGAACAAGAGGGACAAGTCTAAACAGACGCAGAGGAAAAATCCCCAGCCTTCATATTAAAGGCAACTCACCTGCTTATTTCGGCTCCTTGGTACAGGAAGTTGCTCATCTTAACTAACCAGTAAGTGAGCGTATATGGAGCTATTTAGCAGCTCTTAGTTTCACTAGTCATATTTGGTGGAATGTTATCAAGCTTGAAGAGTCTACTATAGAAAGTTTGGCAGCTCTTCAAGTTAACAATTGTAAATGTTAAGTAGTTTGGACTTTTCTGTAAATGTAATAAAGTTTGGACAATAGACTTCTGCAAACAACTTAGAATTTCATATTTCAGGTCCAGAAGAGGGTCGCCATTCTGAGCAGATAATAGGAAACGAAGAATACTTCCTGACGGATGTGGTGGAGGAGAATACGTCTAAATTAAAAGTGTTCAAATTCTGAATAAAAGGTAACGGGAAGAACTGGCCATCTGAACAGGAGGGACATGTCTAAGCAGATGCAGAGGTAATCTTTAACCTTCATATTTAAGGCAAACCCACCTGGTTACTTCGGCTCCGTGCTACCCGAGGTTGCTCATCATACTAACCAGTAAGTGAGCGTATACGGAACTATTCAGTAGCTTAGTTACACTGGTCATATTTGGCGGTTATATTATCAAGCAGAGATAGTTTACTGTAGAAAGTTTGGACTTTATTGTAGGTATACAGTTTGGACTATGTCTTTTCGTAAATCTGAATGGCTTCAGTAATTTAAGGTAAATTCATTCCAAATTTATTGGCTATACATAAAGATCAATAATTTTGTAAATTGGTGATCACCCGCCAGGCTAGAAAAAAATTAATTTTCTATTTTTTTTAAAAGTGAGGCGTCCAGAAGTTTTAAACAAAACCAATATTGCCCTAGATTACCGGCTTCTAATTTATTTGTTCCGGTTATCCTCTATGGGTCCTCTTTCAATAGTCGAGTCTCCTATCTCTCCTCTTGATTATCTTGCATTTTACCGGCTTCTGAAATATTACTTCAGACGAACTTCTTGCTTAGTTTATTATTGCAGTTCCTCTTAACTTAATACTCCCGATTAACTATCATTTTACCGGCCTCTTAATTGTTCTGACAATCCTTTTGCATGTCCTGATTTCCTTTAATTTTTCTCTTGAAAGTAGAAAGTAGATTATTATTAGTGTAATATTAAATATCTTTGTGGATCTAAAATTGTATGTTAACTAAAATTGAAATAAAAGTTTCATGACATATAAAATGTTATAAATGTTAAATGTGAAATGAATGATTTATGATGATGAAAGATGATGTGACCTGACGACGAAATAAAAACATTGCAATGAAATCACCGATAAAAAAAACTAAAAAAAACAATTATTTCAAAAGAAAATTGAGCTAATTGTGCTATTTTAGAGAATAGGATTGAAAAAAATATAAAAATCATTTTTGCTTTCTTAAAAAGTGGTGTGTCCAGAAGTTTTAAACAAAACCAATATTTCCCTGGATTACCAGCTAAAAATATACTTGTGCCGACGATATTCTTGCAATAATTGGTTCTTTTTCTCCTTGATTATCTTGCATTTTACCGGCTTCTAAAATAATAGTTCAAACGATCCCCTTGCTTAGTTTATTATTGCAGGTCCTCAGTTCCTCTATCTTAATCCTCCTGATCTAGCATGTTAACGGCTTCTAAAATATTTGTTCCGACAGGCCTCTTGCCTTGCATGTCCTCAGTTCCTCTATTCTTTCTTCTGAAAATAGATTATCATTAGTGTCTAATATTGTTTAACTAAAATTGAAATAAAAGTTTCATCATTAATGTTGGTGGATCTAATATTGTATTTTAAGAAAAATTGAAATAAAAGTTTCATGACATTATTTAAAACTTATGAAATTTTTATAACTGAAATGATTATTTAAAACTTATAAAATTTTCATAACTGAAATGAATGATTCAAGATGATACCTACAACCAACAAAATAAAAAGACTGCAATGAAATTACTGAAAAAAAATTCACTAAAAAATAAAAGCACACCAAAAATATTTCAAAAGAAAATCGAGCTAATCGCACTATTTTAAGAGAATAGGATATTAAAAAAACAATCAAGGACTTGCGTATTCACTCTCATTCTATTGCTTTCGAGTAGACTTCCAGGCTTTACGACGAAGGCTAGTGTCATTGTCATTCCTTGCCTTAGTGCATTACCAACAATAGAGAATATATACGCAAGAAACATGGTCTTTCTTATTCTATTTAAAATACACAATTTTCCCCAAGCTTTTCTTTTGAAATTGTATGCCATTTCAATTAATTTTAAAATTGGAGAGTTGACACTCTTGCCGTAAGCAATTATGTCACCATGGACTATATCAAAACTAACTAGAATCTCCTAAAGAAAACCAATACAAATCTCTCTTGGAATATCCCACTCCAACATATTTGAAAACCAAAATATCCCTCTTGCACCAACATAAGGAATGCTGAAAACTTGTCAGTGGTACTTTTAATAGAAGAGAGCCTATCCCATAGTGTTTTAAGACAAAGGGTTTTAAACTTTCGTAAAATGATCTGGTTTGTTTTGGATCAAATATAAAATAGGAAACCGAGTGATAAATCCTACAATAACCTAACCAACATTTAGAAATCTCATTGCCAACTTAGAGAGAGAAACACATGTACATAGTACATGGAATTAGAGGACTTATGAGAAATAAACCATTTTCATTGGTCACCCGGAAAACCATAATACCGATAACCTAAATCAGTCGGGGTGGTACCAGGGTCCTTTAAATATACTCGGAGTATATTTAAAAACCTTGCAATTGAAGTCT
>NC_061107.1:97969824-98057324 GCF_015104395.2 Macrobrachium nipponense
GCAATTGAAGTCTCACATGCAAAGTCAAAAGCATTTCAAGAGTAAGCTTACCCCACGAGAAATATGTAGACAGTCTCTAAATTGATAACAAAAAATTTGCTAAACAATTACCATCCTAACTGCTTCTGAGCAAAACTTCACTTTCTTACTTGATCTATGCATCTCGGCTAAGGTCAGACACAGAGAGAACCAAATGAAAGATATCCCAAATCTTCCTTGAAACGCGTGTCTGCTTCTGCTGTGAAACGCAACCGGAAGATATTGAATGGAGGAGAGACATGGAGGAAGTCCGTCGTGGAATGAAGGACTAAAAGTACAAAATACCGACGACACGAATGCAACTGTCGAAGGAAGAAATGCCGGGTGCCTGTATCTTACTTAGATCAACATTATAATGATTATATCCAAATGTTAATAGTGTGACCATTCAGAAATTTTGTATGGAAACCAGTGACAATAATTAGTACCCCTAACCATCTATTAGATTTAGTTACTAAATCTGACCATAGACAGTTGCAACAGATCTTAAGATTCTTGTATGAGAATCAACGGGTCACATGAGGCACGAACATTGACATGAAACATTCCACCGGATGTTCTATTAAAATGTGACCAAGAAAAGGGCCCCACCCGCCCCGACTACAAAATGGTTATAAGTTGAACAAATCCTCATGTACAGAGTCCAGAAATTCAATTTGCTAATACCGTTCTATCAGGAGTGAGAACTTTAGACAGAAAAAAGGGGCCATGCCCCAAGCAAGCGTTAATGAAACTTTCAACAAGTCTCATTGGTCTGAGATGACTGGTAATCAGGAATTCTCATGCTCATCAATTTCGACGTAGTGATCAGTACTACGCTCTGGACCAGCAGAAACTGGGGAAACTTGGTCCAACTTTACCCAATACATATGTAATTGACGGATGGTTAACGATGGCAAGAAATTTGTGACAGTCAGCTAAAATACTTGTGCCTATGTCTACCAGCATCAATATCGTATCAAAAGCTAAGGTGACATCGAAGCTAAGAAATCAGTCAATGCTTTGGTTTGAGCGACCCACAATCAATTAGAGTACATCGAGAAATTCCGCGAAATTATTTTGAACCCCACACTACTTTTAAAATGGGGAATGCAATTTTGTTAAACAAAATGTCACAGGTGAGTATTCTCGGTAAGGAAATGGATGTAAAAGGATGTATAATCAGTGCAAAATGTAGCTTTAAGGAAGTTGATTTTCAGTTAATGTTTATGCACCTTCTGGCAGTGAGAAAAGATTAGACAGAAGAGCTGTTTAAAAAATGATTTACCGTATCACTGTAGAAACAACCTGCAAAACGTGGTGTTAGGAGGGGACTGGAACTGCATAACAAGCCAAGGAGACAGTTCTAATTCCGATAGTAACCTCTTATCGAAAGCTTTGTTTTACTTGAAAAATGCGTTAAGATTGAAGGATGCATGGTTATTAACAAATCACCACACAGTACACACGTGAAAAAGAACTATGGCTCGATGAGACCGTATTTATGTTAAGAGATTTAGATTGTAAGGTACAAAAACCAAGAAACCATCCCAGTTGCCTGGTCAGATCATAATGTAGTAAAAACTCGGTTTAGGCTAAGAAATCAGTAACATAGTATAAGAAAAGGTTATTAGAAGTTAAATTCCAACAAACTTGTCAAATTCTAAGTAACTGATAACTTTGTGAACCATTGGGAAGGTTGAAAATGAGATTGTCAAAATGATTGTTCGATGCTAGAATGGTGGCTAGATGCCAAAGAAAAGTTTTTCATGAAAATATCTAAAATCATGTGATGAAAAATATGGATACTTAAACTTGTTGAAGTTCCTCCTAAGGCGACAATATGAGCTTCATTCAAGTACAGTGCATTTGAAGAGGTAAAAGTTCTAAAAGAGAAAAATTCAAGAGGACGAAATCTGTGATGGAATAAGTATAAGAGCTAAGGTGGATGAGTAAATAAAAGGTGAAAAGCGCTCTCTGTACTTATTAGGGAAAGAAAAGAATGTCAAAGCTAATATTGTAAAAGTAAAAACAGAAAATGGAACGACTGTCACTAATAGCAAAGCAATCCAGACAGAATTTTATGGTTCTACCGCTGCGGCATAATAATTAACTCGTGGAAGTTCTCCAGTTTCCAAGTACATGTAATTACTACATAAAAGAAACCATAAATTTTTACTGCGCATTGATCAACCATGGCATTCTATATCTCGTACATAATTATTTTCTTATGCATGAGAGAGAGAGAGAGAGAGAGAGAGCCAAGAGTTCACAAAATGTCGAAGGGACAAATGCAACAATACTGAATAAAAAAAAAAAAAAAAAAAATGCAAATCTTCCTCCAAACGCCCAGCCTTTGATATCCGAAGGTTACAGCACATAGCCTCCATAAGTGTATTGATGTTATTTGGACGAATAACGGATAGGAAGCACACACACACACACACAAAATGAAGATTCTCACTGCCATGCACAAGACTGGCTTGGTATTCCCGCCAAGGAAACTTGGCAGAGAGGTTCCTAATCCATTTGAAGTGCTCTAGATGAGCTAGACATGACCCAGCGAAACCTTCCTATACAAAGGGCGTTCATTCTCTAGCAAGCTTGAGGATATTGCAGCTAAGTGAAATGATCGGGGAATGTACAGAGTTAAAGAACGGGAATTTATGGTTAAGAGCACATTTCTTGATAATTCTATCTAGCTACTGAAGAGCTCAGGCCGATCTCCAATCCTTTCAAAAAGCTGAAACCGTGAAAGTCACAAATATCTAACTGCACCGCATTTCAATTTGGATTCAAACTATCAGGGAGCATAGAAATTATCACTGCAATCTACAGTTCATAAGTCACAATTACCAGTGAGAGCCCACAAACCTAAAATTAAAATTCCAGTATGAACATCTTGACCTCGTTGGGTCCTTCGTACCAGGCTGAGTTCGAATAGCACTTTGTGTTGGTGGTGATACTAGAATGACCACAGAGAGAGAGAGAGAGAGAGAGAGAGATTGCGTAGTTAACGCAACAGCAGAGCATAACTTTCATCCAAGATTCAAGGTGAACTTTGGTTCCACAAACACTTATTTGCAAAACCATATAGTTGGGACTACCTATAAAATATTCGTTTCCAACGCTTTCTATCTGAAAAATCCAATTATTACCCAGTAAGGTGTCACATCCAAAACGTTCCTTCTTGAGCATTACCACAGCGTTTTTAACTCTCGAAACTTGGATAGAACCAAAAAAGGAACTGAATATCTCCGATTTTACGAACTAAATCTTTCGAAATGTTTGCCTACAGTTGTGCAATAAAATATATCTTGTTTTTTGCAAAACAAAACTTTTCCTAAGTCTGAACTAGTTCGGATCTTCCTGCGGCTGACCTGGGATTTCAACCACATCAAGATCTTATTCCCCCACAGGCTACTGAATCTCCGAATGCTTCAGATGATACTGGAAAAACGCTTCTGTCAATACAAAAAATTACACTAAGATCCTCATTCCTAGAAAAACTCACTCTCCCTCTCTCTTTACTCGTGATAGTACATTAGAGCAGCACAGGCTCGATTCCTAAATGGGGAAGGAAGAAATTGTAAAGGCGATCCTGAAACTTCGCCCCACTACGGCCAACCCAATTTTGTCAAGGACAAAAGTTGTGCGCAAGCGCGCAATTTTTAATATAAGCTTTTCATTTCAAGGGCAGTAACTTAATTTGCTTCATACCAGCCAGGTCAAGTACAAATAAACCAGCCTCAAATGTACAAATATACGAAATCGTTTAGTAAGAATAAGTTACACAATAACTAAACGTCTGGACAAAATAATGTTAACAAGGACAGACAACCTCCTTTGAATAACAAGGAATGTAGTCATCGGAGAAATTAGCAAATATGATTGAAAAATATACACAACTCGCTTTCTAAGAATATTAATCCTTCTACAGAGAGAGAGAGAATTAAAATGCCGTGGTTGCCATACAGTACACTGACCGACCACTGTAGCTCAGCAAAAAGATTCAACAGGCGCTGTAGAACTAAGTTTGTTCACTATTTCTTAATTATAACTTAATCCAATTTCCAACAAAGAAGCAAGTGCTTCGAGTACACTGACCGACCACTGTAGCTCAACAAAAAGATTCAACAGGCGCTGTAGAACTAAGTTTGTTCACTATTTCTTAATTATAACTTAATCCAATTTCCAACAAAGAAGCAAGTGCTTCGAGTTCATTCTTCCACATTGCGGTCGTATAAAGTTCAATCCAGTTTCTCCTTCTGTCCTGTTAAACCGCAGGTCTTCATCATTCAGGCTCAAACCACAGAGTTACAACTATGCCCGACTGACAATGGAGTAAGTCAATTCTAAATGAGCGAATGGAAAGAACAGGACTACAGTAGTACCTCGAGATACGAAAGGCTCAACTTACAAAAAATCCAAGTTACGAAAGCCAATATGAAAAATTTTACTGCTCTACATACGAAAAGTTTTCAAGATACGAAAGGTTGTTGCTATAAAGTCCCGAGATTCGCCCGGACCACCGAGAACAATTCTAAAACTCCCGCGCCGCCAACTGAGTAAACTCGCCACCATCCTCCCGCTCTCCCATTGGTTCCTGATGCTAGTCACCCCATAAGGTCCTGCTCTCCTATTGGTCAGCATCTACCCCTTGTGCTTTAAGTATTCTATTGGTAAAAGGTTGCTGTAAATTGAAAAACTTAGTATTCATGCAATAAATTTAATAAAAAAAAAAACAGGTAAAGATAGAATAAAGAATAGAAATGAATGGTTATTATACTGTTTGGTAGTTTCAGTAGTTGAAGAGAGAGAATGAAAATTTATGGCTTACTGTGTAAAAGTGATTGCTTGGCGATCGTTCGATACTCATAAGTGCTGGATGTAAACAGACGTTTGGATGTAAACAGACTGCCAACAAATACGCATTTTTTATAATTATTCTTCTGTTTTATTATTACGTTACGTATACGTATTACGTATGTTTCATTATAGCTGTCAGTAACTCGGTATTTCCGTTAGGTAAAGATAGAATAAAGAATAGAAATGAATGGTTATTATACTGTTTGGTGGTTTCATTAGTTGAAGAGAGATACTAATGACAATTTATGGCTTACTGTGTGCTAGGAAAAATGATTGCTTGGCGCTCGTTCCATACTCGTAAGACGGGTAAGATCTGAATGTAAACAATCGATTGAAAGGTTTGTTTTTTGTTTGTTTGTGTATTATAGTTAATGATTAATTAATAATTATTTTAAATGAGTACATTAATGATTAATTAATAATTATTTTAAATGAGTACATACTGATTATTTATACATTTTATTGGCATATTCTAAGATTTTAGCTCTTAGGTTTAGATGTCAGAATCATAGACTAGGCTACAGTAGCAACCGCTAACATAGGCTAGGCTTATTGCTAAGGGACATGTGCCAAAGTCCTAATATATGCAGTAAAAATGGGGTTGAACATTATATGCAGTTGAATAATACTTAAGTATGTACAGTATTTTGCCTTTTTGGAGTCATATTTCTTCAGTCGTAACCCAAGAACATGTGTTTTAGGTCTGGAAATATAATTTACTGGGGTGTTTTTGGAGGGCTTGGAACGGATTAGCCATTTTAAATGTTAAATGTGTTCCAAGATTCGAAAAACTCTTGATACGAAGGCAGTCTCGGAACGGATTAATTTCGTATCTCGAGGTACCACTGTACTTATTTAACTGCTCTTTATATTTCAACCTCCGGACTTCTATGAGTTCTCCAAAGACCATATTAACCCTGCGTGGGGCTTTAAAACAAAGCTATACTATTTTGACACGACTAAAAGCGCTGAAAATCTTAAAAAGTGCAACCCAAAAGTGTTCTGAGCAACTATTCTACACCGGACAGTATTTTACTCTGCGTTTACCCGCATCCAAATGGAACCAAAGATTTTACAGAATAAACATGTTAAGTGAGAATGATTCAACAAACAAATAACTGGATGAAGAGGCCACCATAAAAAATATTCTTGATCTCTAAACAGCTTGTCACATGCAAATCTCTTGTCATGAAGAAAGCAATGAGAAAAATGCCGAGAGTAATGATTCACATAACTCCTTCCGATGCAATGTATCTCTGTAGCACTTTTTAAAAGCTAACAATCAGTGAGCAAAGATACACAATTTTGTTATGATGTAAGAAATGAATTAATGTAGACTACAAATTCATTTTATTGCAAAAGTTGCAACAGGGCGAGCGAGCAAATTGACTCATTCAGGATTCCCTGGTCACAGCAGAGCTATCAAAGGCGTCCCTCAAATTGGGGCCAAACTGTGTGTGTAGAACCCCAGTTGAATACTTATGTCCAATATTCCAATCTCCTCGAAGTTCAGCTGTCGCACTGTTACCCTGAACACTACAAATGGCCTTAAAAAAAACCTATTTCTGCATCCAGGATTCATGTACAACAACAGGTTGATCTATCAGAAGAACCTATCAGGACAGATCCAGCTATATGTTGTAATGTTGCAAGTGCAACTGTGGCTTCGTTCCTTCATCAAATAAAGTGATACAAAGAACCAAGAGTAAAACGTCTGATGATCTTCAAAATCTAAATACAGGATCTTCTTGACTGAAATTTACTGATGAGCCAAATTTACTGAGGATTAATTGAATATACGGTTACACTTGGTACAACACAGCTAAGAAGCACATGATCATGTGCTATTAAGAATAAAGAATGACCAATAATAATAATAATAATAATATGCTTTATTTCGGCTCGGGGCCATATACATTGAATATACAAAATACAGACAGTAGCATACACAATCTAGATACATGTGACATGATAAAATAGAAAAAGAAAATGAATAATCGGCACTTATCCACAAGGTAGCTGAGGTAGCATAAAAGCTAGTAATCATCATACTGGTAATAACAGTAATAATATTGGTGAGAAAAAAAAAAATATGCATTGAGAGTAATAACAGATGGTGCACATATTATATAACTCAAATTTCAACTAGAGACCTTAGGTGGTTACAGTAGTCAGGTCCAGAGGGCTTAATACATAAATTAAATGTAAATAAGACTAACTTGATAGTAATCACAGTAATAATGAAAAATTAAAATATCAGCACTAAATGTGAAAATGACAAAAACTGCAGATGACATCTTGCCAATACAGAGATTAAGTCCTTTAGGGGACAAAGGCCTCATTTTCCCATCTTTCCCACAATTTTGATTTTCTTCTTGCTTCACTCCTTAGGATGCTTTGTATGAGTGAGTTGCTGCTGTTTCTCACTCGGGTTACCAGACTGGACATTGTTCGCCTAACAATGATTTTTAAATTGTCCAGGTGGTTTTCTATGAACATCTGTGTGGCGGAGTGGTAGCGGGGAGTGTTTGTGAGGCGTCTCAGAATGTCATTGTGCACAACAGTGATGCGTCGCATGGTCTCTCGGGTATAGTTCGTCCAGAGGGAACACCCATAGATACTGTAGCAGTACGAGCGGAATAGCAGCAGTTTCACGTCTCGGTGACAGAAGGCAAACCTCCTTGCAATCATGTTGCCCACTGCACATAGTTTACGACGCCTCTGTTCAATGTCTGCCGTATCTTTTAGGTCGTCGGTGATAATGTGACCCAAATACGGAAATTCGTGCACAAATTCCAGCTGATGGTTTCCGAGGAAAATTTGAGGTTCTGCAATATGCTTAAGCGATCTCGGGAGCAGCGACATGCACTGGGTCTTGGTTTCGTTGTAGATTATATCAAATTCCTCTGCATATTGGCGGCAAGTGTCGATGAGTCGTTGGAGACCTTGCACTGATGGGGAAATCAGAACCATATCGTTGGCGTAACAGAGGTTGTTTATAGTTGTTTCATTGACAGTGCATCCGATTGGGAGCGAGTTCAGTTTGACGTTCAAGGCATCTGTGTACGTATTAAAGAGGTATGGAGAGAGAATGCCCCCTTGCTGAAGCCCGTTTAGGGAGCCGAAGGTGTAAGATAATACGTTTCCCCATTTGACACAGAATTGCTGTGTGGAGAACCAGCAATGTAAAATGCCAATTAGATATAGGGGTGTGCCCCTTTTATGCAGCTTCAGGAAGAGCTTCAGGTAGTTTACCCTGTCAAATGCTTTTCTCACATCTACAAAACAAAGGAAAACAGGAGAGGCTGATGATAGGTAACAAAACTTGGATTACAGTAATACAGTCCCTTGACAAATTTACATATCACCAAAGTGTTTTCAATGTTGAACAGAAAAGGAAGCACATTATT
This sequence comes from Macrobrachium nipponense, assembly GCF_015104395.2. Classification (NCBI taxonomy): domain Eukaryota; kingdom Metazoa; phylum Arthropoda; class Malacostraca; order Decapoda; family Palaemonidae; genus Macrobrachium; species Macrobrachium nipponense. The sequence goes on from NC_061107.1 coordinate 97,978,122, forward strand.
TCCAGTTTGAAGTGAACCATACAAGATTTTGTGTTTGAATAGAACAGATTTTGTATTTGAATAGAACTCAGGCCAAAGGCCAACTGCTGCGACCTACTATTTAGTTATCCAGCACTGAAAGGGAAATTAACATTAAGAAGGTCTGAAAGATTAACAGGAGGAAAACCTAGCAGTTGCGCTTTTGAAACAATTGTTAGAGTGTGAAAAGTCAGATGGAAGGAAGAGAATCTGGATATATAAAACCATGCATAGGACATTGTTATTTAGAACTTAAAACATCAAAGGTAGTTGCCACGCCAATAATCCTGGCGTACAAGGTTTGTTCACACAAAGTTATGTTCTAATAACAAGGATTATGAGTATCATTAAACGGTGTGGTAAAGGCATAGGCTGCAAACCCAGGCTGGGAAAGCTTTTTCCTTATCCCAGTGTTAGGTTAAGTTACAGTGGCCTAAGGTAGCTTAGGTTACGTATGGTAGGGTAGGATGCCACCCTATTAGAAGTTACAGTGCCACAGGATAGCTTTGGTAAGGATGTGTCCTGGATGAAGTATAGAACAAGATATAACGGAATAGCACGCTACAACCTTCTCCCAGTGATTTACCCACCCATAACCCCGCTTTCCCATCAGTCCCCCTTACCGTAGGATATAGAGTTGTGGGGTAATAATTCTCCCCGTGTTTCCCCCACCCCAAAACCCCGCATTCCCAACGGGTCCCCCTTCCGTAGGGTAGAGTTCTAAGGTAAATTACAAGTTAATTACAGCCGACCCCATAAAACTACCACTAAATTCTTAATAAGCAACCGGAATACTGTAGGAAACTGCAAATTCCAAAGAAATAACTGCCCCGGAGTTATCCTCTTAAAACAATTTTTTTTTAGTATCTACAGTTGTCATTTTCATTGAGGAAATGTGTTCTATTGCCTTCAAATACCATTAAAAGTTTTGGCTTTCGAAGTTCTGCCCCGGACCCTGCTTGATGAGGATCACCTCGAACTCCCTAGCTCACCCCAAACCTCCCTAGCATTATTCTTGGCGCCCATGGCGCTCTGCAGTAGTATACTGTAGTATTCCCAATATTACAAATCATAATATCCATCTGGTCGCCCAGCGAAATTTCCTTAAAATATGCACTCATGGGGGTATATAAATATATAAAAAAGCCTATCCCATAAAGGAAAACGATGTGTGTGCGAAGTACTTGCTAAGCAAGAGAGTACATTAATAGGATATCCTTGTAACATTATCCAGTTCCTTTCATCGAATATGACAGACCACTGACACTACCCAATAGGAAATGCTTAAAGAACAAGAAGTGCCCAACCGCCATCCAATCACAGACAATATTCCCTACAATTGACTGATTAAAGGAAGTAACCTTAAACCAAATTCCCTATTGAAAATTCATTCCATTGATAGAGGTTTTTAAAGTCATTTTTACCAGCTGAAACCACTTCATGTCCTAATATATGGATTTTCTTGTCATTTTACCTGCTGAAACCATCATAATAAAAGTGTTTTTCAGTCATTTTTACCATCTGAAATCACCTTGAGCCCTAAAATAAGACTGTCAAGATTCTTGACAAACACTTTCCGATGTAACAATGGGATTCTTAAAGAATTTTAAATGCCTATACTAATCAACCTTAAACCGGATAAATGCCGTTAGATATTAACCAAAAGCTGCACAGAATTGCTAACAAGAAAAGGGTACTTACCAAATAATTGCGAGTAACAGACAGCTACTTGATTCGAACATTTGACAAATATGGCCACCTAAGAACTGATTCAACTGATCGAAAACGAAAAGTCAACAGAGATTTCCTCTTGGCCAATCAGCGATCTACACTACACCCAACTAAAACCTTTTACATCGAACTTTCTCATTGGCTAAAGCTTGGAGCTATGACCAATGGATGGATGGCGTTGAAAGCGCTTTTTTCATTGGCTGGTAAGACTAAGTCTAAAATCGATTTCAAATTGTCGGGTTCATTGTCACCTTCTATATCATGACTATTATCTAAAAAATACAAGTATAGAATGAGAAAATAAAAAAAAAATCATCAATAAGTAGATTGATATAAGAAAAATAAAGTAATAATTTAAAAAGGTCCTCACAACAGAAAAGACAGAAAATTATAGCGTAATAATACCCGATTGCGCTGTCTCGTGGGATAGCGTGCTGGCAATCATTACGAGTATTACATTTTTGGGAGTGAAGTTGGTGATAAACCAAAATTTATTTTCATAGGTGATTATTTTTACGGCGAACGGTGGTATGCACTCAGCAAATTATAATGACAATAATCACTCGGTTATGAAAGCTAAAACATGATGACTTTCATGAAGAATATAGACATTCTATAATTCTTATGCAGTGCATTTTTTCCCTTCGCAACAGGAGGCATTAAGTAACACATCTTGTGACAGTCAAAACAACTAAATGAAAGAGTATTATTAGTAACTGCAGGCTTTCTTGATTGCGCGGAGGTGAATTATTTCTATTTTATGTAATTTATGTGACCTACGGGAGAAATATTGAAAAAGGCATTAATTTACTAAGGCACAAAGGTCTGGAATCTGCCCAGGTAAAAACAAAATGAAATAAGTAAAAATTTCATATCTGAGCGAAAATCTTTGTTGTTTCAGTTTTCAATGGTCACTCATAATTCTCTTTGGCCGGATAGCAAATTTCAGATATGTATACTAGAATTGCAAGACCCCCGGAATATATTTTTAATTTGGATATGGGAAACATAATAAGATTATTTTCAAGAAGATTCTATGGTTAATTTTCAAAATATGGCGTCCGGCTTTTTTTTTTTTTTATTTTTTTTTAAAGGGAAGGTCTCGTACTTGGTTACAGTTCGGAAACATGCGGCCGGGTATCCACTATCAGGTTTATCTGTCAGTTCATCGAATCTGGCGTTAAAACGTACGTGTAGACGACATCTTATTTTAAAATTAATGAAATAATAGAACGATACTAGAAGCTTGAACACGATGAGGGCCATACGCATTTTCTGAGCTTGTTCAGTAAACTGTTGATGTGAAAAACGTATATTTATAAACCGTTAGAAATCAGATGTTTCTTTTAACATCACTGGAAGAGCTAAAATCGCGAGACTGCATTTCAAATGCTTAGTTTCATTAGGCTAATCTCTCTTAACCTTTTTCTCACATTCTATAAGTACATTGATAATACACCATAAGAAGCAAACGTATTTGACCTGATAGTGTTTAAGAAGTTTAAGCAGCATTGCACAGTATAAACATAATGAATATGCGGAGAAATAATGTGAGGTTTTGGAAACAAGCAGAAACAGTGGAATGAGCAGGAAATGTCATAGCCTTTGTTTATTACAGGACTAGTCACGAACACAGTAATTAACGTGAGACATTCATCTTGAAAAGGACTGTAAACTGTTTTGTAAGTATCAGGTAACAAATCCATGGGGCTATACAAATTAGGCTGCTTTTGGAAGTGAACAATGGACCTACCAATTTAACAAAAGAATTTCTGTGAATATGCTCAGGTATAAATGAAAATACTTGCATACCAAAAAATATGAAAAAAAAAAATATATATATAATACACTTAAGAGGCACTTTACAGCTTAAACTGATTATGAAAAAAAATAAAATGCTACGTGAGACAAATAATTCACAGGAGATTTTAATAGCCAGAAAAAAAGGACATATATATTCTTAGTTTACTGAACCGTCAACTGTTCGACACCTCGGGAACTTGGTCAAAGGCGAGCTGTCTATTAATCCAAGTGTACCGTAGATGTACCTGACAAGTTACATGGTAACCTGAGCTCTACTATGTATTCCAGGAAGTTTGAGTCATCGTTTTTTTGTTAATATCTTTCAAATTTATTGATGGATCGGTGTGTAACTTAGCAACCATATTTTTCACACCCTCCGTCCCCAAATTTTGGTAATAAATTCAATTCCCAAATTCAGCCTTTTCAGGCACTTTGCTCTTGAATTTGATGGGGTACCCAGCAAATTGATTAACGCTTTCGAACATAAGAGCGTGGGTACCTACAACTGAGCTTATTCGGAGTATCTACTTTCAGAAAATTGCTCATTAGCCCCAACTTTCCTCCTCGTCTCCACCATTCTTCTCGCTACCGACTCTTCCTTGACGTTCCTACACCGCGTAGCGCATGTTACTTTCTTCATGAATGTGATTTCTTTTTTCATTTTGTTCGCATAAGTTTGTGATGAAAGGTTATTTCATGTTTATTTGAAGTTCAATGTTCTACACATATAATAAAGAATAATGGGTTAAAATCCCACCGAAGAGACAAGGCCGAGAGAGACAAGGTCTACACAATTGGGTGTAAGTTCCTCTCACTTGGGGTATAACTACGTAGGTGATGCCATAGCTTACAGGCACTCCAGGTCCTGGGGTGGGAAACCCTATCAGTGCTCACCTGACTGTCACGGGTTAGTAATAATAAAGTGCTAATATATATAGTATACAGCACTGCATAATGCCATATGTGTGCGTTGCGTTGATATCGCAGGGTTAAACCTAACAATTTGGATTTTTTTTCTCTTATTCATCGTATGTAAGAACACTTATTTTAGCTTTATGTATAATATATTAACAACTCTTCATACATAATGAAAATAATAAAACATATTTTATGTCAGATTTTAGTTAATATTTATTTTAGCAAAAGCAACAAATTGTTTTACAAATTCTGCCATTTTCTAGAAGTACTGTTCAGTTATATTCAAATCACCAGCAGACCTTTTAAGCGAAATTAATTTAGTGGATAGGCAATATTTTTGTAGGTGGGTAGTCGCCCGCCCAGTTAGTATATAACATGTTGCGTTTAGGCCTTGGATGACTAAAAATTTAAGTATCGGGAAATTACAAAGGAAAGAGGTATAATTTTCCATATTTTTAAACGAAAAACTACGAAATGAGTGGGCAAGGTTATTTGATTTGATTTGTTAGTTCTTACTGGCATCGCAACGACGAGGTTATTGGCGCCGAGGGCAAGGTTATGTAAAGGTAAACAATCAAAGATGTGTCACGTACATCTAAGGTTTGCAGCACTCGTAAAGCTCTCATAAATATCCCAATTCTAAGAAATACAAGTAAAATCCTATTTTGAAACCTATCTCAAAATTAGGTATGTAGTATATGAAAATAGGCACCACATTACCGGCGTTAGATTAGTAGAAACGAAATAGTAGTTTGATGTGAATAATCACACACACGTAATGATATTATGATAGTGATATAGTTTCCCACAAATTATACCCATTTTCTTTGTATTCGTTTTCTTTAGGGCAAGAACCCAGCTGACGTAATAAGGAGGTAGCCTAAGCTGCATGGGGGGATTTTCAAGGGAAGTGAGCACACCTTTTTCTCTTGCCCTTGATCGAAAGCCCCTAAATTCTGTAAAATAACCATGTAGATCGTTAGCTCACTTCGTCCTACATTGTTCAGTTGAAAAATTTCAATGCTAATATGTGACAGAAAACATTCCATTAGCTACATAACAAATATTCCAAAACCAGAGAGAGAGAGAGAGAGGAGAGAGAGAGAGAGAGAGAGAGAGAGAGAGACTGGGGAATGAATGAAAAGAGGCAGGGAAGTGAAGTTTGAATTAAAGACTGAGGAACGGTAGGTAATAGGAGGAATAAGAAGTACCCCAAGAGTATACTTATCCGAATGAATTCGTAAATCTTGACTGGCTAGGTTTGGCTATGACCTAAAATTCAAGAGTAAAGTGCCTTTAAATCCTGTTTGGATATGAAAGTTTATCATAAAAAATTAGGGAAGGGTGTGAGAAACTGTTTCAAAGTACCATACCAATCATTCGACTGGTTTGAAAGATATTTGCAGAAAACGACGATTCAGACTTCTTAAAATACATAGTAGTTTTTGCAGAGACACTAGCAGACGTTCATCAATGCTTGGTGATCAGGAGAGATTTTCTTATATAGCACGTAATGATTATTTCCAAGCACAATTTTGCACCATCTTTTCCTCGAAAATACAATTCACTAAATATTTAACAGCGCTTATTTGTTCTTGTTATATACATAGGTCACTTTAACATTGGTGTGATTGTTGGTCTTATAAAGCAGATTGCACTGTATGCGCTCAGTGTACCATTCTGATGTTACTCGGTCCACCTTTTGTAGAATGAAGAGGCAAAAATCCTCAGCACTATCTGGTGTAAATTACAAAACAGGCTAAACAGTGGCGCGCAAAATTGATCTCGAGAGAACAACTTATCAATTGGCCAATCTTGTACCATTTTGATACCACGAACTTCTCTACATACGTAATACATTGCTGTATATGTGCATAAATAATTCTGAACATTTGATAATGCTAGTCTTCAAGCTTATTGTTTTAGGCACTTAAGAAATATATCATCAAATGCTGTCAGTAAGACAGGTATCCTTTGCAAACCTTGGTACTACACCAACAAGGAGAATTTTTGCTTTTAGTCTATCATGTTATCCTAGACCCATCCTCTTCCTTCGAGGATTACTCAAAAGTGAGTGTCGTTCTCCTTACAGATACCCTGTTTGCCATCTTCCAAGAGCTCCAATTCGACTGGGGGCTTCCACTCAGAGCCTGTCCTAAGCCTTCATAGTATCTGCAACTTTATATTGTTGAGTTTTCATGCTGTTATACTGACTCATACAGCCAGACAGTGTTCAATAGATTCTGGTGCTTGTCATTTCAAGTGAGGCGGAAGAGCTGCTTCAGTTTCATTGATTTCTACCTCAGAGAAGTTTCTGCACATATAGGTTTGTTTATTTATTCCGCTTTTTTTTTTTTTTTTTTAGCAAACTTGATTTCTATTATTTTAGCTTTAATATAAGCCTCTTCCATATCCCCCATTTTCTCTCCTCATGCTGTTCCAGCCAGTGGTAACATTCATAGCAGTTGCAGTATTGGCCTTTCCGTTTTGTTCTAGATAAATATAAACGGTTTTATCTTGAAAACGTCTTAATCTTTATCAATCTGTCTTTGCATAGTTCAAAACAGAAATATATCTTAGAGGTATCTGGTACTACAGTAATACAGTACTGTATTTCATTCCCTGTAGAACTCTCTTTGGTGAACTGTAAAAGGCACTAAAATCTCTTGGTTGTGAACCTTCGACTCAAGATACGTACATTGCTTTCGATCTTTCAAGTTCCGCCCATTTTGGTCTATTTCCACTAAGTTCTGAAACTTTTTAAACTTCATTTTCTACCAATCTTTGCCTCCCATTCAAGAGAAAATACTTTGGACTAGCTTACGAAAGTTAGGTATTTGACTCAGCTCTCTTGGTAACTACTTCACTATAACTATACCTAGAGAGACAGATTAATATACGTATAATATACAAACTGGACTTAGTACACTCAGACCGTATGTGTGATTGGGCTAAGAACTTAGAATGCTTATTCAACAAAAGCAGCAGGCCATCTATGGATTGTCTCGCATGGCTTAATCCAACAGGAGAAACGGCATGTCTACTATCCTACTGTTAAATTCACTTGAATATCCTTCATGTTTTAAACGATGACTTGATCTTTGTGTAACAGGATCAAAGAACCGGGAACGAACATACCCTGATAAATCGTGTACTTGTGCGTTCAAATCTAAATGCCTGTAGGTAATTAAACCTATTCATTGCTCCCAAAGTTTTCCAGAGCTATCTTAACAGGCGTGCCTATCAGGCACTTCTTTATATGTACGTATTCTCAATGTATCAGAACAAATTCTCTTCTGCACTTGTTCCAATCATCTAAGACAGGGGTGGCCAGATTTTTGGACTCCGAGATCTACTCTGAAGACTGAAACACTTTTACGATCTGTTACCTTCAAATAGGACCTATCGCCAGTGTCTCGCAGATGTTCACTTTTCGTAAGAAACCTGTCAGTCAGCTATGAACTGCATAAAGCTCCAGTTACAATGTAGTAAAAGAAGCTTCAGTTAATACCTTCAGCATTATTATACGCCTTCGAAGAAATCAACTTTGGCATCATGTTTCTCATTCTTCATCTTATTTTCAAAGGTCTGAAATGAAAGAAAATATAAAGTAGTGACATGCAAAGCTCCAAGAATTATGTGAATAACAAAGCTCCTAATGATGGGGTGAGACTCACAACAGGAGTAAACTTTTTGTGGTCATGTAGAGAAAAAATATTCAGAGGGCAAAATAACAACAAAACAAAGAGTTTCTTCTATAGAAACCAAGTATTACTTGGATAATAAGGTAGCATACTTTGTCTTTTACCCAATTCTCAGCCATTACTAATTATAATCCAACACAATTACAATAAATCTAAACATAATTTTTAACCCACCCAAAAAAATAATTAAATGAGAGACTGAAAATATTCCAATGGCAAAACAACTGTAAATTTTCATTACCTGTAACTACGCTTGAATTCTGGACTCTCTCAGTAAAACTGGACAATTCTTCCCTCAGTAAAAACAAAAAAATGAATTTCCCTCCTAAAAAGCAGGTTATTCAATATGTGGGTAGCAGTAAAAGCCTTGTATTTCAAATATGATAAATTTAATCCTAAAATTAATTATTTAGATACCTACGAACTGTTCAAGTTAGCTTTATCTTGAACCATTTGGTACGATCAGCATTTAAAAAAAATCAAAGTACACTTAGCTAACTCGCTAGGACTGTGTTTATTCGCCTGCTTCCCCCCAGGCGGTGCTGGAATGTTTACGTTCTGTCATGACCACCCACTAATATGTGGGGAGGCTGGGAGGGTTTCCACTTGAACATTGGGTAAGTCTCAAAATGATTCATTTTACCATGAAATTATCATTATTTGGAATTCTAAGTGGCATTTAAAAGATTCATAACTTTATAACAACAGATAAATAACACAAAATCGTCCTCTTCTACCATATCTTATCTTCAAAAGATGTTCTCCAGATGCTTAAAAACTTTAGCGTTAAGTAAAATTGACATATACTAATAAAATGGAAAAAGCAATTAGAAAGAACTCTTCTGGCAATATCACAGGACACGCTTATCATATCCCATTCAATCATGAGAACATTTTATATTCATCAAATTGGAAAATTATTGGAAACGAGAACGGGGCAACAAAAAATTTACATAATATATTCGTTCATATCATAGATAAAAATCATGCTCTTAATTGGACAGGCGTTGTACAATTGGTTTATTTGAAATTGTCTAGAGGAGAGAAATATCAGTCTAGCCGAGTTGTATGTATTGCTTCCTACGACTTGAGAATTGTAGATAGTTTAGCTAAATGGTAACGAAACGATATGCCCGACTCTCTTCATTAATTAAGAAACAATCCTTCGAAAAACAAGATTTATATATATATATATATACATACACATGATATATATATATATATATATATATATATATATATAAAAATATATATATATATATATAAATATATATATATATATATATATATATATATATATATATATATGTATAGTATATAATGTAGGTTAATACATCTCTAACATATTTTCTGAAAACTGGAGTTGTTCCAAAATATTCCACTTTCTCTGGATACCACGACATAACTTAGATTCAGAATCTTGAAATATACCTAGACCCGTTTTCTTTATCGAGCCCTCTTTTGTTTAAGGTGAATTAAATGTCAGGTACACACCATCTAAATATTATTGTCATAGAAAGTTTGTAAAGGGAATCCATTTCTGGTTTTGCCTATCTCATTTCTTTATCTGCTCTGAAAGTGTCTCTCTCTGTTCTCATTTCCTTCGAGCACAATCGACACAACTCATTTCCACAGGGGATGAGTATGAGGGATTGAAATTTGACATTCTCCTCATTTTCCCCTTCTCTGAGAGAGAGAGAGAGAGAGAGAGAGAGAGAGAGAGGGTAGTCCAAATCTGATCATTATCCGGAGGAAAAATTCCTGTGAGTAATTAGAAATCTGGAAGTCATTACGAGAGGGGACGGAGAGGCGGATATGTTCGATATAGGATGTAGGTCATGGAGTATCGGAGGGGAGACCGGTAAGGGAAGGGTTTGCTAAGGAAATATATTACGGAATTAGCGGCAGAAAGACCTTCTTCAGAAGGTGACGAAAGGAGTAAGGAAGGATGAGCTATTAGTCCTCTCATTGCCACGTGAACGCTTTTTGATTAGTCCCTTCCGTAACGGGTTGAGAATCACATCTATTCGAGTAAATCATTCACTGTGGCATTGTGCTTTTTACCAATCGCGGGTATCCTGCATTATATAAATTGTCTTTCTCACTAGATAAGTCTGTAATGAGGCAAGATTAACGAAAAGGATTAATACAGTGTAATGTATGATGACAAAAATTAAACAAATATAGAAATAAATTACCAAAATGGAAACAAAATAAAAAAAGGGATAAACGATGATGTAAAAACTGGAAATTAGAAAGTAATATAAATTTGGTGCCATAAAAACATGAAAAACATAAAGAGATGAACATTGTGCAGCAAATAAAAAGACAGAGAACAAAACAAAAGAAACAATGATCGTAGGTTTATGTGGGTGGGATGCGCCCACATAAATGGAGATTAAAAAAAAAAACAAGCATGTGACTCTTGGCTCTGCTTGCGTGCAAGGACTATTATCATATCTGAGGGACACCAATTTAAATAAGCAAGATTCCTTATGATAAATAAATAACAATCCGGAGTTGATAATTAACGAATTATATTTGAATTCTATAGTTAAAATTAGAGTCGATTGATGCAGTGCATATTGAATGCTCTGTGCTAAGACAAACCTCGTCTGAGAACTGATGTATTTACCATCTTTTATTACAGGCTAAACGATGCTCTTCTTCTCATGGTAAGTCAAGAATTTCTACTCACCCAGCAAAGGCACATAATTTATTGTAGAAGTTTACCTATTAAAATCTAACTGTTTGCGATTAAGATATATGAAAATCGCTGAAGGCAGGTGAGCGGATCACATGCGAAAATAGATTTTCATGAACAGCCCTACCTCCAGGATCAGATGGGAAGGGATTCTGTACAAAGGGATGATGGCGTAAGTGTCCATCCAATCAACATGCTGATTAGAAATTAGTTGACTGTAAAAGACTGGTTTGATTTCTGCACTCCAATCCTCTGAGTTAACACTTTACCTTGGTAATTCCCATGTGCCTTAAAGTCTCAGCCTGTTTTTTTTTTATTTATTTATTCATTAATGTTCGGTTTATCGAAGGCAATTAAAATGTATGAATAAGAGCGAAAGTTTTCCAAAAACTCTCATCAGAGGGTGGTATGATACAAGAGGTTTTGTTTTGTCAGTGATGCATCCATTCCCTGTATCGGAACAATTGCTGCGTAGACAAAATCCACAAACCTATTTACTAATGAGAGAGAGAGAGAGTTTGTCAGATGCATTTTGTTGATAAGCTTACACGGCTTTTTCATCTCAAAGGACAACAGGAATTGCAATTGCTTTCAGGTTAGAGAGAGAGAGAGAGAGAGAGAGAGAGAGAGAGAGAGAGAGAGAGGCGGCGAGGTTGTTAATTTTTCGTCTATCTTTAGTCCTAAAAATAAGAAAAGAAATCTCTGTATTAAATTAGACTTTTCATTCTGAGGCAGATTATTGACCTTAAGGTGCAGGATGTCACTATCGTTGTGCTGCTACCAGTTTCATTCTGTTGATTTTAGAAGTATTGTCCATTACCAGATATAGATAAATTCCTTGACTTTCAAGGGTAATTAACTGTTACAGAGCCAATGTAAGCAAAGAAGGTATACATAAGGGAGATTGACTATGCATTTCAGGGACTGAGAGTCATCGTTGTTCTCATATATCTTTCAGACTAATTATTTGATCGAAATGGCGTTTTGACACAGTGTACAAGACACCTCGCCTTAATTTTCGGTAATATAGTGCATTGTCAAATGGTGTTAGTTACGGCGTTTACTCTTGACTTACATCGTGTTGTCAAGCTTAGCCAACCAATGCTTTCGAACGTCCTTTAATCCCCATCCCGTTCCTCCCTACATCCTTCCCTCACCCTTTCCCTCCTTACCCCTCCCTCCACCAACTTTCCTGGCCTTCCCGTCTCCTCCCCCCCAACCCCCGCCCCTTTCCTGCCTATCATATTTATATTATTTTAAGCAAACTCGAATGTAATAAATATGTTGGTTTTGTAGAATCTGTGTTCATTTAGTTATTGTTATTGTATTTTCTTAGATTATACTATAAATGGGAGGAGGCTAAAGAGCACATGACTGTCACCTGTTCACTAAGGTCTCCTGACTTCCCCTAAATCCCCCAAGTAGGAGGAGCTATGTCTACTTCCTTATTACGTCAGCAGGTGAATAGTCGTAAATCACTGTATGTGTATTCCTCTATTCATATAAACTACGACTTCGTTTCTACCACTCTAACGCCAGTAATAAGGATGCAATTCTTGTACTTTACTTAATTTAGTGAATGAGTTTAGTTTCATGCATCTTGAATTATATTACTTATCGTTAATGTAAGACATTAAAAAAAATTTGTATAAAGAAGGTATCCAGTTTTCGCCTCATTCATAATTAGTTAATAAATCAATTTTCTTATGTCTTTCACAGGTTTGTAACTATTTTGCAGCGTCGCAAACTGTCATAATTGAAGAGTTGCTCGATTTTTATTCTTTGATGGCAACAGACCAAAAAATGCTGGTGATATATATTCATCAATAGATTTCATCACTTATATAATCTGAATATACTTGTTGATGATGAATTTGAATGATTTTGAATGAGTATACATAAATGAAAATGAATATGTTGTTTGTTCTAAATACTCTCCTTAGTGATATTTTGTATCATTTATAGAAAATATTTATACCTGTATTTTTAGCCATCAACGCAGCACGCATGTCATTATGCAGTGCTATATATACTCAATAACTATGAGGAATTCTCAGGTCTACCATGACAGCGATGAAAAATCCGTCTTCATCAATGACGCAGTGAATACTTTATATAGTGCGAGTACTTCAGCCGACAGACAGCCCCTCATCACCACGGTATTAGCCGACATGCCAAAGATACTATATACAGAATACATTGAGGAAAATTAACCATTATTATGATCATTATGTCAAACCTCCCTATCCTTTTCATTATGAGCTCTCCAATTATCTGCTGGTATTGAAAAATGTCATGGAAAACGATATTTTATTCCATATTGTAAATTACATAGATGTATTGGGGGGGGGGGGGGGGGATGAGAAAAAGAGCGATAAAGAAAGAGTGAGAGAAAGGGAGGGAGGGTGAGGGAAGGGATGGGGGGCGGGGAATAGCAGACGTTCGAATCCGTAAATGACTCCTGCTGACTCATACGACTTTGCCTTTAAAAGTCAAGTGTAAACGCCTAAACTAACACCATTTGACAATGAACTATATTACCAAAACTTAATGTCTCTTGTACTCTGTGTCAAAATACCATTTCGGTCAAATAATTAGCTTGAAAGATATTTGAGTGTCTCATCCGTAAACACACACTATTTCTTCTTTCCCAGTCATGTTTACTTAGTTTTTGTTATGGCTTTCAAAGAAAATACACGCCGAGTTTCCTTGACATCTACTGAAACAATGACTTTTCAAAATGCCTAGAGAATTCTAATCGTAACTAGAAAATGAAGTATCTTATCATCCCTGAATCGCTTGTCCTGCGTGTGTTAGGTCAGAGCCCACTTGACCTACCTTCATCGGTCATTTCAAAACCCCTTTTCATCATCTCCCGGAAAAAGTGAGAACCAAACTGAAGTGTTCTTTTATACGCATCATTAGTGCCATGAATTTTACCTCACTCTTCAGTGGATCATTCATGTTGTGAGACAGCTCACGTCTGGAATTCAGATCATCATGGAAAACAGACAGAGGCGGTTGTTCCAGGAATTTTTCACGATATTTGATTAAATGAAGAAGGGCACTCAGCGTTGATGTTCATGAATACCTAATGCGATGAGAGTACCTCCACTTGATATCATGGAATGAATAATACTTGCGGCCTCTGACATTTGCTTATTGCTTTATTCATGAATATGTTTTTATTATTTAGGCTTAGACGGAGTGGAGAGCAAGGACAGGGGAGGAAAAGCGAGAAAACAGTGGTGCAAGTTTGTGAGATGTGAAGAGTGTTCATGGACGGTGTGAAATGGCTAATGTTAGCAGCTGACAAAACCATAGTTGGTAATAATTATGAGAAGTTGCCCAAGCTCTTAAATTGGCCTGATAGTGTCTGACAAGGGGAAAGGCGAAATTGAATGTAAGCAACTGGATGAATTTGAGGGAAAGTAGGAGTTAGACAGATGGGACTATGAAGGTTAATACTGACTGACATTTTGAATCTTATCTTGATAATATCAAGATATTGCAGAAAGTGATACCACCATTAGGATTTCAAAGTAGAGGACATACTTTGACAGTTAATATACCCTGTTGAAGGAAAATCATTACGTATCCAAATGATTCAAAGTTGCAACTTAAGGAAGAACACATGAATATCGACAATAATTGAGGTATTTTGTAATTACATCATATAAAATGATCAAATACTTTGGGTTGCCTTGCACTTCCTTATTGAAGGCTTCATGATGAACACAAAGTATTGATTACAGGTAGGCTACCTGTGTTACACGCAATTAATAAATATATGGAAACATTGCGTTTCATAAAGTAGAATAGGCGGTGGTATTATTGATACAGACTGGGTGAAAAATGTGCGAAGCGTAAAAACTGCAAGAAAATGTTACCTCACGACTCATAAACAAAAATACCGATATAACCTGAAGTTTCCACTGGCGTAGTAGAAGTAAAGGAAAAATTAATGTTGACTAGTTTTGTCAGGTGAAGCTGCAGTAAATATTGGAGCGTTATATGGGAATATTTTGGCACTTTCGCTTTATATTCTATGAATCTTATTAATAAAAAAGGGGCTAGTTACTATTATACGAACAGAAAATCGACAGACTTAAGATACACAGATGCTATTTTATTCAGCAAAACAGCACAATATACACTAGGCTTGCATAATAGGTAAATTAAATCTAAGATACACAGATGAAGACAGAGGTATGAGTAAACGGATGAAACAACTGGGTGAAGAAAGGAATAATGAATATGAAACTTCCAAATGGTTAGGAACAATGCTACCCTGGTAACTTTCACTGGAATGAAGCGAAAGACCAAAAAGTTAAATCAACCAGTGGGCAGGCAGAAGAATATTCGGAAATCAGGTACAGAAATTGTGTACGAAAGTGAGAATATAAACTAATCTAGCATGAATTGTGTAGCTATACGCACATTGATCATGGTGTGGCAATGAGAATTACACCTAAGTGTAATATAATTGCTATATAACGTAAAATTCTGTAATGAAATTAACAATAAACTGAGCTATAGTCTGTCTAGAATGTCATGAAACATCGAGTAGGTTTGCGACGATGCCAAACTTCCTCAAGACTTTTAATCTGACTCAAGCTTATCCCAGCATCCTTTTATTCCGGGTCCTTTAATACGGTCGTAAAATTTTCTTTTTAATCCCATAATCTGAATCTTTCCAGTCACACAAAAGCTGAATGGTTGTTGTGGATTAAGTTGACCTTGTGTTTCGAAAACAGCTCATAAAGTTGATTGCTGTTTATTTTAAAAACATTCATGTAAAAAAATTTTTTTAGGAAGAATTCGAGTCCTTTAATACATATCACAGTTTTTCTACAACTTTTAAGAGATCCATCTCAGATGAAAATAAAAATTTAACGTTCCGTACCGTACGATCAATCTAGTTCAGTACAATACAGGAATCTTAATGTACTAAACATTTTCGAGCTTTATTACTCATAAAGCTTTAACTTGTATTCTTTATATAATTTGAATTCTGATTGAATCAGTTTATATTTGAACATTATCAAATGTGTTGTCAGGCTCTTGAAGATATCTGTAGCCTGGCATCGTCATTTCTCTCTCTCTCTCTCTCTCTCTCTCTCTCTCTCTCTCTCTCTCTCTCTCTCTTACCATATTTGTTGTAGAATTGATGAATGTGCCAAACATAAAATATTTCATAAAATAATATTTTTCTCCATTAAAACCATTTCTTGGATGTTAGGATAATGAAGCGATAAAATTAAAAGACATTTTCTTTAAAATAAGGCACTGTTTTCTCCCTTTTGAAGTACTCGTGGACATTGAATATGACTTCTCGTGTCTGAGCACTTAATTGCTGCCGTGGGGAGCCTTCCATCTTAAACCGTCACGCTTGGGTATCAGAACCAAAGTGATAAGCTACTTACCCTTCCTGACCTGAGACAGAGAGAGATGTGGCAAAGTGTATGCCAAATCTACACTATTTTTTCGCCTTAAGTGAGATTTAATGAATGAAATTGGCGCAAAGCGGCAACGTCGGAAACCTACTCTATGTTTCATGACATTCTGGACAGACTATAGAAGCAAGAGTACCTGCATATACAATATTAGTATTAAAAACATACGAAGTCAAATGTAACTTTCAATTACCCTTTCCTCAAAAAAAAAAATCAACACGATTAGGGGGAAAAAACCCCATTGGTTTTTTTTTTTTTTTTTTTTTTTACCCTCAACACCTAGGTGCTAATCCCCAGGTAGGCGATTTTTCTACCTGGAGATAAGCACTTTCTACCTGGAGATAAGCACCTAAGTGTGAAATTTCACAGCTTTTAATGATGTGTTAATTACTTTTCACACCTTTCGTTTAATGAAAGCCAAATCCATTACGCCACTGGTATAATCGAATATCTACGAGACTCGGGAACTGTTGTGTGGGACATCGAAGGGAATTTACTAACACCCCCCACCCAACCCTCCCCTTGTTGGTGGATCGAAGAACTAACGCAATAAACGTACAGGATTATCAATACTTGATTAACATAGCGGGTATCAAGGAGTGGTTGATAACAAATGACGCATTTGAAAAAAAGTTGAATATCTGACGGGGCATAAACGAGATGCGGGAAAAGTAGGAGGAGTGGTGGAGAGGAAGGGACTAGAAGAATTTTGATTAAGGACCTCTTATTAGGAACTTTCGTGAGGAAACGAGTTATAGCAGGAAGATGGCCGACAACTGTCTGGACATGCCCGCGTGAGCGGAGGGGATGCGGCCGGACATGTACACGCGGGCGGAGATGTGGTCGGTGCGCATCAAAAAAAAAAAAAAAAAAAAAAAAAAAAAAACACATTTACGTATTTCATAGGGGGTCTTACTCACCTTCCTAATTCAATTTTAAGTTGTGAGACATCAATCGTGTCCTTGTAAAAGCTTGTCTTTTGTATTCTGGCACATATTATTTCCTCTATATGTGACCTACTTCGTAGAATTTTCAGGTTTATTAGTTATTAATGGCCGAATGTTTTCTAATGATATTCCACTATTTCCTTCTCTTACACATCTTATAAAAAATCTGTAATCTGGTGTGTGAACTGCACATATCTAATACAAAATGAAACGGCTCCTCTAAAATCACATGATTCATCTTAGACTTTAGGGAACTGTTGCATTTTTTTCTCTATTTCATATTGCACAGTGTTTAATCTTACTTCTACTAAATATAAAGGTAAAGGTATACTGTTCCTAACACCAAGCAGTATTCTAACTAGTATACCGTAAGTCTTTTCTATACGTTGAACATTAAAAGTCAACCAGCTCTCGCAGCTGTATAACAAGGATGAAATCCCAGCCGCATGAAATACCTTCAATATATAAGGGAACAGCATGGTTGTCTTTGCAACACAAAATATGAAAAACTTGTTAACCAATGATGAAAAATATTTTTCATGTGAATCAAGGACAGTTTTCATGCTTACATCATCCAGAAATCAAGCTCCTAGATATAAATACTGAGAACAATATTCAACTTATCAGCTGCCAAACTGAAATGACTGTTTATCAACCTCATCGCCCTTAGCAACAAAGAATTTGGTTTTTTGATGACCTTTTGTAAATTTGTTGTAATATTTAGTCAATAAAGTAGTAATAACATGGTACAGTGCGCATCTCCATTGGCGCCACAGACGTCCACACTCACTTCCCATACGCCAGGCGCGTCGTATATGAAGGGCTAAACACTATACCAATCGGTTCTTTTTTCCGTTTTTTTTTTTTTTTTTCGTTTTGATGCGTACCGACCGCATCTCTTCCCTCCTCCGCCCGTTTGTACATGTCCGGCCACATCCCCTCCGCTCACGCGCGCATGTCCAGACAGTTGTTGGGCATCTTCCTGCTATAACTCGTTTCCTCATGAAAGTTCCTATAATTTTATAATAAGAGGTCCTTAATCAAAATTCTTCTAGTCCCTTCCTCTCCACCACTCCTACTTTTCCCGCATCTCGTTTATGCCCCGTCAGATATTCAACTTTTTTTTTTCAAATGCGTCATTTCTTATCAACCACTCCTTGATACCCGCTATGTTAATCAAGTATTGATAATCCTGTACGTTTACTGCGTTAGTTCTTCGATCCACTAACACGGGGAGGGGTGGGGGGTGTTAGTAAATTCCCTTCGATGTCCCACACAACAGTTCCCGAGTCTCGTAGATATTCGATTATACCAGTGGCGTAATGGATTTGGCTCTCATTAAACGATATGGGAATGATATTACTTAAGGGATTCCACGTTCCTGAGTGATACGTTGCTTAATCCCGCTTAACGGTATAACAGCTCTCTTCGTTTTACCAGCTGGAGGAGGAGGAGGTACAACTGATTTAACCGACGTTGGAACTTTACGTCTATCTCCCGTGTTGTAAATGCTGAGATGAATGGGTTTGTGAGTTTCATCCTTGCACTCATATTACCTTTATTTCTATTACCATTACCACCGCCTTTACTTTTACTAATATTATTTCCGATCACTTCCGATCTCCCTTCTCCCTACGGGCTGCTCCGTGAGCAAGAGCCCGTGCTGGCATAAAGCCAGCTTAATTAACAACAACAACAACCCTTCTCCTGTCCCTCCATCTTTCTTTCATCAACCTTTCGTAATTTATTCTCGGGAGTAGATGGAAATATTAACGGTTTTTTAATAGGATGGCTCATACCCGAACAAGCTGAGATTCATCCAACAGGAATTTAATCGTTTTGGGTACTCCCTCCGCTTGATGTAGCACTGCGCCCTATTTCCTCTCTTCTTTTAGATATTGATGTCGTAGAGCTGCGGGAGGTCGGCGGGGATTAACCCTTCTTTATCAAAGTCCTTTAATAGTCTCCCCCTTGCAAGTCCTCTAAATAATATACTGTAGGATTTTGTTTCTTGTCAACTTTCCCTTTTTTTTTAATTTTTTTCTATTTTATTTTATCATTATTTTTTAGAATAATTCGTAAGTGTCCTGCACGGTATATCCCTTCCTGAAGAATACAGTCCTATTCTCATATGTTATACGTACTATACTACCTACCTTCAAAAACAGTTCCTATCAGTGATAAGGTGTTATTATTATTTCAAGAGACTTGCTATTAATTCCGCAACTAAGGGGAGTAATACAAATCCTTCTGAGCCTTTTCACGTGAATTTTATCCTGCGTTAGATTTCCCCTGAAGAAAGTTTCTAGAAACTCGGAAATAGTACTAATAAATTCTTTTCCTAATGTATAGATATTATGCTATTCCCATTCGGAGCTGAAAGACGCGATATAAATAAGATGAACTCCTCATTTTTTATATATTAACGCTCTCTTACTGAGATGACTCATACCCAACAAGCCGAGATTCATCCAACCAGGAATTAAATTGTCTCGGGTACCCATCTCCACTTGACGTAGTACTGCGTCCTATTACCTCTCTTCCTCCTTTTTAAAATATTGATGTACAGCTCCGGTAGGTTAGCGGGGATTAACCCTCATTTATAAAACAGTCCTTCAATAGTCACCCCCCTTGCAAGTATTTTAAATAATATACTGTAGGACTCTGTTTCCCGTCAAGTTTCCCTATTTTTAAATCAATCGTAAGTGCCCGTGTTCTGCACTGTATATCCTTTCCTGAAGAATACAGTCCTGTCCTCATCTGCTATATGGACTATACTATCAACCTTCAAAAAGGGAACTGACGGGTTCTTTCCGCGGTGATCCGTTTTATTATTGTATATATCCTGAAAAAACTGCGGCTTATATCCTCTCTGTCTACTAACGCGTGAATGCAATTCGAGGTCTGCCCACCTCCTAATCCTCTGTGTGGCGTATTATTATTATAGCTGGTAGCAATGTCATGCAGCACACTAACGTATTTATTTGTATTGTTGTTAGTTAAGTAACTATATATCTTACTTTTAAGTGTCCTGATAACTCTTTCAGTTATCCCCGCTTCAATTTCTCTCGGATGTACACTATATAATCTTATATTTCTGTCGTTTACGTATTCCCTCACCTGCTTGTTATAGAATTCCCTACCTTCATCCGTATTCAAACGTGATACCCCCCGAAAAAAGTTTCTGATTCGAGAACCTTCTTTGAAATACAATATTTGCTAACTACTTTTTACACCCTTTATCTCCACACTTGTGTTCTGTGTAAATAAGAAATTTATTACGATATGACTATTCAGTGTAAATAAAATGTATTCGTTTGTAATGTCTATTCTAAGTGAATAACATAAAATATTTACTACCTTTATTTTACACATTCTTTCTCTCCGTATGAATAGTGTCATCATCGGAATCTTTGAGATGCAAGCAACTCGTTTCTTCGCAGAAGCGATAGATCTGTTCGCATATCCGTCCCGAATTATCATAGCAGCCACTCGCGAAAGAGTGTGATTTGCCAGAAAATAATTGAAGAGTATGAAAAAAAAATTCTATAATATAGTACTATACTTCGGGGTGAATGAACATCCATTACAGAAGTACTCGCGTATAGGGAACAAGATCAGGATTAGTAAAGAATTATTAAATCCCTTTGAATATATAGATCGAGGGACGACTGACATGGGAATGTTATACACTCTCGAAGACAGAGGCGTTTACTGCTGGACGGCATTCGTCAATCTCCGTCGTATTCATAACGCAGAATGTATTCCATTCGGGTAAATTCAGTAGAAATATCAGTCTCAACTGCTCCCATCACATTCTAATGAAGATTAAAGACATAGTTCAAATTGAAACTTTGGTCCGTCAGTTAATCGGACATCAGAAGGGTGGCGAATTCTCCGAGATATATAAGAAGGCATTATCTCGTATCCAGTAGTAAGGTTATCTACCGGTTGACCTCGCACCTGATAGCTTACAGCTCGGGACTAATATGACGAGTGAAACCGAATATCAAATTATTTATCAACTGTGGTGACTAAGAAGCAGCTACGGGTATTGAAGAAGATATACGAAATTGTTGAATACCCTGATAGTTTTAGCGATATAAATATATTATTTAGAGATGGTGTCGAAAAGGATCTAAAGAGTCAACCCTCTTATGCTTTACATAAAGTTACTGAAGAAGTTCCTTCGAAGAAAAGTAATATCCCCCAAAACCTCAGGTCAACCGTTAGCAGTGATCTGGCTGACATGTCTAGACTCGCCCCTTGTAACGAAGGTTATAAATATCTTTTAAATAGTCATTGATCAGTTTTCGAGGTATTTACAGGTTATTCCTCCAAATAAAAAGGATGGTAATACTATGCAATGGACGTTAAAGAAGGTTCCTGAATCAGAAGCTTTTTTCGGGGATATAGTATATCACGTTTAAATACGGATGAAGGTAGGGAAGCGTTTGTCAATGGAATAAGTAACAATTTTCAAATCCGTATCCATATTTTTGAATGAGATGTTCGTGGAATCCTGTCTAATATTTCACTATCAATCGTATATTATACTGTTAAAAAATATAAAACCCGTTGCGATGACTATGTTAGGACGGAGTGGATTGTTTAATGACGATGATAATGGGACGTCTGGTAAATTAAAACATTCACGGTTAATACCTTCCATGACGCTGCCAGGTGGGAAACGAGTGTCATGGGGACTCCTAAATCGCTTGGTACACATACCCACTCCTCCTTGCTCCTAGATCTAGCGAGTATTGACATGTATTTACTAGAATCGGTGGATTTGAGAATTAGGTTAGAAATGGTTAATAACAGCTGGATTTTGGGTATAGATATAAATGGAGAGTTGAACCGGTTGAACGCGGAGAAGCCAAAATTATGGATTAACAGGGTTACTCCGCACTATAACGCCATGTCTGCTTTGAATGAGGCTTTATCAGTATAAAACGTATATCATCGGAACGAATGAAACATCTATATTAATCGATCAGGCATTTGGAGCGTATATTATCAAGAAGTTAACAATCGCCTTGGTTGATATGAAGAATTTTTCGGGAGAATATGCCAGGAACGGGTTATATTTCGAACACTGCGATTAAGTAAATATACGTATCACTATTAACGCGGACACTATATATAATATTCAAGAGTACATTCCCCGGGAGAATAACGCAATTATCTTACGAAACGCAGAAAGCAATCGGGGCTGGGCGTGAAAACATGATCACTTACAACGCTTTTAAAGGAGGAGATATATTTTCTGTTTTAGTTTCACGACCGAGGATGTGAAGGATTCGCTACCGGTCGAAATTTCCAAGGATAACAATTAGATTGGCAGGGCCAGTGGCAAAGCCTCACATAGTAAACTTTTTGGGGATACGGAAGATATTCTATCAATTATTGAGTCAGATAGGATAATTCAGTGCGACGATAGAGGGTGAAATGGATGGATACTAGAGAATTAGAAATATCTTTTAAAGACACGTTAGGGCCATTAATTAGATATTTTAGGAATATTCGCCTTGGATGATGTAGACGGGTTTATATAAGTTGAAATAAACCTTTATTCGTTATATATAACACTTTAGAGTCATCTTTAGGTATTAATAATATAGATCTCTGGGTATATTTGTACGTGGAAAGGTAACCCAGAAATTTGATTATCTTCTTTGACAGTTACGCTATCGAGCCTGAATTTTAATCACAAGGATTTTCAGATTTCTGCCTAATCATTCTGAATATACCGTGTACGAAGTTAAAAGACAGATACAACCGGATATTTCGTATAAGTGCAGACTTTGCGTTCCGTTTTTTCGCACACTGGGCCAGTCTCTGTGAAATAATAAGGAATATACTATCGGGAATGAAAGGGGTTTTATCAGTACACAATTTACATAGGAGTGGTCGGTGGGTAACGAGATATTATTTATAATATTTCAAAAGACGAAATGTTCAGATTGGAAGTCGGGTAGTAAGAAGAGTCATAACTTATAACGAATGTTTAAAGAAGAGGGGATTGCGAGTATTCTTCTAATGCAATAAGTTTGGAAGCGACTTTCGGAGAAAAAAAGGAGAGAGATATATACTGGTGGCGGGTAGTATCCTACTCGAAACCGAAAATAAATCTTATCAAAGGCATGGGTATGTAACTACAAACCACCTGACTGTGAGTCCCTATACTGAGTAAAAAGCAAATAATAAACTTTATCAAAATCAGGGATGACGTGCGCACTGCTAAGCCGGGGAAACAGAGGGAAAAAAAAGGAAATTTGAAATACTGAATGTCACGAAGCGTAGCTGAAAAGAGAGAGAGAGAGAGAGAGAGAGAGAGGAGATAACAGTTCGAAAGTCGGTCGGGCTTTAGCGCGATTCATATCTTCAGGTGGGAGTCTTGGAGGTAGCATGATACAAATTGTTTAATCAGTGGTTGTGATAAAAGGGAGTATCTTTAATGACTCATAGTGTCAGGGGGCGGGGGTGGGGGGAGGGGGGAGGGGAAAGCTCGACTGTCGGATTCGGTGGCTCTTTAACTCTTGAATCATTGGATTATTAAGACGCACACTCTCGCCATGGCTTCGAAAGTGGTTAATGAATAGAAAGGAGGTTTGTGATAATATTGATAATAATTATACTAATCTTGAGGGTAATAGTAAGTTGGATACAACCGTTAGTGATATGCACATACTGTATGTATTAAATGAATTGTTTTTCACACACGATCGGGAAGCTGGGGAGGGTGTGTGTCGTATATACTAGCAATGTGTCTCGATGATGTATTATTTTCGTAAAACGAACGTATATCATGTCCATGTATTCTTTTGTACACCTTTTTCCGGTGTATTCTTATTTGACTTTGTATAGAATATTAATTCATGTATACCATCCCCCATGTATTTCTGTATGGCTTTTGTTACAAAAATAATAACAATTCTATATGTAATCTGATTTACCATTTAACCTCTTTATGCATGGAATATTATGCATCTATACACACATATCATAAAGGACTTGAGTAATTTCCCGAAAATTCACGAATTGTATGATGCGTCACGTAAGGGGGAACTCGGATTAGTCAAGGTTGAAATGGAAGGCAGAGTTTTTTAACCACTGTAGACTATGAGGAGCTTTGGGGTTAGGGTTGAAATCAGGGTTTTTACCTCCCATAGAGTATGAGGAGTTTTGGGGGTTAGGGTTGGAATCAGGGTTTTCATCCCCGTAGAGATTTGCGCGGCGCCGAAATGACCTGGGGACCTGTGAAATTTCACACCTATTTAGTATATTCACACCTTTATGGTCAATTTTCACACCTAAAGGTGTGAAAAGTGATTAACACCTCATTAAAATGTGTGAAATTTCACACCTAGGTGCTTATCTCCAGGTAGAAAAATCGACTACCTGGGGATTAGCACCTAGGTGTTAAGGGACAATGGGATTTTTTCCCCTACCAACACGAGAGAAAATTGCTATTCACCTGTCGGTATGAAAATTAATAAATTAAGTATATCTTAGTTTTACCAGACCACTGAGCTGATTAACAGCTCTCCTAGGACTGGCCCGAAGGATTAGATATTTTTACGTGGTCAGGAACCAATTAGTCACCTAGCAACGAGACCTACAGCTTATTGCGGGATCCGAACCACACTATGTCGAGAAATGAATTTCTATCACCAGAAATAAATTCCTCATATTCTGCGTTGGTAGAGCCGGGAATCGAACTTCGGACCACCAGATTGGCAGTCGAGCGCGAAAACCACTCGTCCAGCGAGGAACTAGTCGTTATGAAAACCCTGAGAAAAACCGTTTGTGGATTAACACAGCACTTGTAGTGCTTAAACATCATGATATTCACACGTTAATCAAAGCAACAACCTTTTTCTTTCAACTCTCTCCCTCTATCCTCCTATCTCACACAAGCTCTAGATAAGCCTCAGACAAAAAATATATAAATAAATAAAAAAACATTTATAACATTAATAACCTTGCTAAAGAATCATTCTCGTTGGGGTAGAAAGATACTGATGAAATGAGCATAAGCCTAGATTGTTTTTAAAAAGGACACGCTCATAGGTTCAAGTGTTATTGACGATTGCTGGACCATCACCATAGCAAATAACGAAGACTGAAATCGACTGCACATTAATTCTGATATCAAAGGAGCCTTCCCCTGATCCCTGAGAATCTCACATAAATCAGAAGGTTATCGTGAACTTGAGAAGCATTTTTACTTTCAGTTTCATGAGGGGATGGAAGTTAGTGGAAGAAAAGATAAATTGAGCCAATATGTGGGGTTTTAGTAAAGATGGTTCAAACTGGTGAAACATTTCAGTGATTCTCGATAGTAAAAAGAAATGCCAGGTACTAGTCGAAATGACAAACAAATAGCAATTATTCGCCTATGTTGCGTAGAGTGACAAAACATGTCTTGAACTTGGCTACTCCTTCATAACATTTCTTTGGTAGAGGAACCTTGTAAAGGAAGACGTTTGGTTTAAATTTGCTTAGTTTATTCAGAGTTATAGAGGTAATGCGTGAACAAATGACAAGATATTTTCAACTTGCGATGAATAGTCAACTCTGGGTAATGTTCTAGAAAATATGTGATCATGTGTGAAAGTCTCATTAGTAATACAGGATACCACCTGGTTCGAACCTCTATAAAGAAGTTTAATGTTTAAAATGTTACTTTAAGTTCCAAAAGCTTATTTATGAAAGCAGGAAGTTCCCATGAGATTGATGGTAACTCCTTATTTAATGCAAAACCCTGTGGGGTCTCAAATTTCTAAATCTCTGGAATGGAAAGAGTCGGATTAAACCATCATATTCTCATTTGTTTGAGTTATTCCCTAATCATAGTGCAGGGTAGGAATCTTCGAAATTGAAGCAAACGTACTAAGATTTATCTTCCTCTAAGAAAATGATACACATTGCCTCATCAAATAACTATTTGAAAATTTTATATCTAATGAAGAGGTAAATCACATAAGTCATTAAGCCAATTTTCAAACATCTAAACGAAAAGCTTTTCCATATGCATAGCGCAAGGTTTAATTTGACACATAATTTATCACTATCATTGTAAACTTTTCTGTTCCTGGATGGTCAATAGATCTTTTTGAAAGAATGCGTGTGTTGTAAGGACATAAATCGCCCGCGGAATTACGGCTTTCTTTGTATTCTGCCAGTGTGCTCTGTCCAGCGGAAGCCCTGGTAACGAAAATGAATATTTACGAGTCACAAATACCCTTTCCCATTTGAACACTGCGTTAATACTCATGATACTTTAGCTTTTGTCGAGGAACCACGGCTGAATTATGGCTTCAGGGAAACAATACTTGAGCTTAGGTAGATTTTTGTTTGGCTTTCAACATTTCATTCAATGCATTCTTTAACGAAATCTTTAGATTTTTGGAACCATTGAGCTGCTATAACAAATTCATCCACAAGTCGTTATTACGCCGTGAACGCTATTGACAAAACCAGAGAATAATCCATTTTCACTTTTCGTCGTATTCCCTTCCATTTCTCGTTTGCCATCTTCATGGTAATATTACCCCTCTCTCTCTCTCTCTCTCTCTCTCTCTCTCTCTCTCACTGAGGGACCTGGGGCAACCCGAACAAGATGTAAGGTCTGTAAAGTCTGTAAGGTCTCTCTCTCTCTCTCTCTCTCTCTCTCTCTCTCTCTCTCTCTCTCTCTCAGTACAGTTAATGAATCCACTCCATCCCAGAAAAGGGAAGTTAAGCAAAGGATAATGACCAGCAGAAACTGTTCATTGCCAACGAACTTATGATGATACGTTCAAATTAAGTAACTTTCTGCCGAGTTCAGGAGTAAACGACGGAATATTACCAGTTAGAGGAGAAAAAGGACTGTGACAATGAAGCATTGTGTGCAATAACACTCCTCATGGGTGCTGAAGCTCATCTCAGCTGGCTGTTGGGGAAATAATTTGATATGGGAAATTTTTGACGCATATACGAAAGAAGCGTTCATATAATGCATTCCGTTTTGATACAATGTGGATTATAAATATAATACAATATACGTTAAATATATAAAATATATATGCGATATATATATATATATATATATATATATATATACATATATATATATATATATATATATATATATATATATATATATATATATATATATATAGATATATATATATATATAAATATATACAATATATATATATAATGTGCACATCCACAGTAACAACAATAGGAATATACGACTTAAAACAAAATAAAGTACATAATAAAACGCAGAGTTAAAAATTTTCGTGCAAATTCATGCTTGCTATTCGTGCGCACAAGTCGACAAGAAATAGACATACGGTGTTTATCGAGTATTTGTAATATTGGAAACGCGGAAATGTGCCAGATTTTCAATGGAAAAACGTGGACAAACTTGTTGGTTTGCCTAATTGCCATTGAAACTGACTCAGAAAATAATGAGATACATTTTTTTTATTCTTTACGTACATACAGATCAATGTTCAATATGCATCAATGAAAAATTTTTTGTTATACAGCTGTGTCTGCAAATGGCCGAATCCAAACATCATTTGACATACGGAAAGATCTCTGACTGAAGAGAAGCAGGGATGCTAAAATTCACCGATGATATAAAAGAATTAGTCGAATTGCGATCATAACTAAAATACGTTTCCGTAAGCAGAACAAATCACGACGTATGTTGTTTTGAACTTCAGTGAGAATTTTCTTTCTGAGATCCGTTGGCTTTTTCAGTTATTATTGAGGGACGTTGCTATAAATGAATAATTAGCCAAGATATATATGAGTATAGATAACATTTGATTGAGTTAAGAATGTTTTATAAGTACAGCATTCTTATGTTCATTGCCAATGAAGAAGTTTATGGTTCTGCCAAATATTATCGTCGTAGATGAAACAGCGCTATTTACATCTTTTATGCAATGGCCTTTTGCTAATCAATCTTGCTCTCCTTATATACATTGTTCCGGTATAACTTATTGTTTTCATATAGCACATACATAAATTCACAACTTTCAATTTCATGAGTTTTTGCCCATTCTAACTCACTTTTATTGTCTTATTCTCCTACAAACTCATACACATATTATATATATATATATATATATATATATGATATATATATATATATATATATATATATATATGTATATATACAATATATATATATAAATAAATATATATATATATATATATATATATATATATATATATATATATATATATATATATATATATATATAAAATATGTGTATGAGTTGTAGGAAAATAAGATAATATTATAGTATTGGTGAGTTCATGAATTTCATTTCAAGATTCTTTAAGATTATACGTAGATTCTTATGTACAAATGCTTTTCTGAGCCAGATGATAAGTCTATTTTCAGAATTTGAGATTCTTAACTTTGGGGTCAATAATTCTTGTTAGTTAAGTTACTCCAAACGGAGTAGACGATCCGTTCATTGAGGTCACAAGCCCACTATAAACATTATATATGTATGTATGTATGTATGTATGTATGTGTATGTATGTATGTGTTTCCAATAGAGCGCATACTTGAATTAACTCCTATTTCAATTATTTCTCATTGCGACTCAATTTTATTTTCTCATTCTCATTCGTAGAAACGCACTTGTTTATATATATATAATATATATATAATATATATATAATACATATATATATATATAATATATTTATATTTATATATATATCATATAAAATTATATCTTATAATTATATCTATATACATATATATATATATACTATATTATAATTTTAATTTAGATAATATTATATTAAAATCACCCGTGCGTTTATATAATAAAATAAAATATATCTATATGAGACTATATAATATATATATTTATATATATTATATCTTATATATATTTATTATATAAACATATAGATATGTTAATATATAAACGCACTTGTTTATATATATATATATATATATCTATATATATATATATTATATATATATATATTAATATGATATTATATATATATATAATATATTATATATATATATATATAATTATTCACATCGAACCGTGATCCATTTATATATCAATTCAAGCTACAAATGTCCTTTAATATCTAAATTCACTTTACCTCCCAAATGATATATTTTCATATATGTACCGAGGGGAAATTTTTTAATTGATAATAATTTCGTCCCCCATGGGATCGAACCACCGTCCAAGTGGACCGGGGACGAAATCATGGACAGTCAGTGACGCTATCCAATCAGCCAACAGAGACGCTATAAGTTCATATCGATTCTGACCTTACAAATCACCCTCGACCTGGGTGCTTTCGTAATTAGAATCGATATGAAACCCCGTCTACCATGTTGGCCAATTCGAGCGTTTGACAGCACGTAGCCTTTTGTTATGAATAATTATCACATCGAACCGTGATCCATTTATATATCAATTCAAGCTACAAATGTCCTTTAATATCTAAATTCACTTTACCTCCCAAATGATATATTTTCATATATGTACCGAAGGGGAATTTTTTAATTGATAATAATTTCGTCCCCCCATGGGATCGAACCACCGTCCAAGTGGACGGGGACGAAATCAGGACAGTCAGTGACGCTATCCAATCAGCCAACAGAGACGCTATAAGTTCATATCGATTCTGACCTTACAAATCACCCTCGACCTGGGTGCTTTCGAGGGTGATTTGTAAGGTCAGAATCGATATGAACTTATAGCGTCTCTGTTGGCTGATTGGATAGCGTCACTGACTGTCCTGATTTCGTCCCCGTCCACTTGGACGGTGGTTCGATCCCATGGGGGACGAAATTATTATCAATTAAAAAATTCCCCTTCGGTACATATATGAAAATATATCATTTGGGAGTAAAGTGAATTTAGATATTAAAGGACATTTGTAGCTTGATTGATATATATATTATATATATATATATATATATATATATATATATATAATATATATATATATATAGATATATATATATATATATATATATTATATATATATATATGTAAACAAGTGCGTTTCTAGGAATGAGAATGAGAAAATAAAATTGAGTCGCAATGAGAAATACATACATACATACATAAAATGTTTATAGTGGGCTTGTGACCTCAATGAACGGATCGTCTACTCCGTTTGCAGTAATTTAACTAACAAGAATTATTGACCCCAAAGTTAAGAATCTCAATTCTGAAAATAGACTTGTCATCTGGCTCAGAAAAGCATTTGTACCATAAAAATCTATAATTTTAAAGAATTTTGAAACGAAATTCATGAACTCACCAATACTATAATATTCATTAGCATTTTTATTTCCGAAATGAATGACACAAGAACTTCGGACTTGAGTCCAACCTGCATATCAATAGACTCTGCTTCACTAAATGAAGATGAAGGTGGTACAATTTCTTGATAATAGTTAAAATAGCATTTTTTTTTCGCATAGTGAAAACCAGTTGATCCCAGGAAGAGAGAGAGAGAGAGAGAGGAGAGAGAGAGAGAGAGAGAGAGTTTATATGAAAGTCTTGTGCCAATAAGCAAGAAAGCGAACAAATGACACAGAATAAATACATACGTACATATTACCAGAGACATATCTCATAACTGAGTACCCAGAAAAATGTATTCAGACTTGAAGACGATTAACCAGTCAATTAAACTGAGCACTTCCCATCAAATTACCAGTCCTATAAGAAAGACTACGTCCATAATTACAACTTCTTTGAAAACACACAAATGACCAAACTAACACGAACATACAAACACATAGACAGTTCGAATATTATTAAGTAAACCGGACCCTCTTTTCCCGGAAGAAATACTGCGGTAATGAGTATGCCCTGTTGGGCAATTCATGGCTTACAACGTTAATGAAATGATAAATTGCTTTGCTGGCAATTTCGTGAGAATGGACCGTGAGGCTTTTTACAGTAGTTGTTGGAATTATTCAGAACACAGTCACTTGTTGCCTATGGTGTTACTGTTCTTGTGATGTATTTCTTGCCTCCTTTATACGATACAGTGGCTTGTTTAACATTCCCTTTATAGTAGGGAAAAACTCTCTATCACGAGAGTATATATAATGTTCTAAAGGGTCCACAATAATACAAAGTGTAAAAAGTCCGTGCATAATTTTGAAGACTTTACAGAAAGCTTTCGAACCCTTCCCTGGGTTCATCTTCAGTCCAAATGAACAGTAAGTTACAACAAGTACAGAGGTAAATTAAAAAAAAAAAAACAAGAGTCGTTGAAGGGTAGGCTCCACTTTGGGGGGTGCCGATCGTAAAAAATATTTGCCAAAAATACACTAATCAAGACAGGCCAATGAAATTTTCAGGCATTATTAGCACTATAATAATGCATATTCCCTGTGAGTTTTATCATCCTACAGGGAATATTAATGATTTTATGAAAAAAAATGTTAAAAAACGGAAATTTCCGGCCCCTCGTACTGAAGGTTATTTGGTGATTGGTGAGAAACTACAGTCTTGAATAGAAATTCGGTCTGACAGAATGTTGGTATATCCACCTGGAACATGCACAAAAAAAATTATCAAAATAGAACAGTAAATAAGCACGTAATAAAAAAAAAAAGAGCAACAACTTTGTAAGTTCAGCGAAAGCCCCGCCGAAATATCAGACTATAGCTAGGAAGAAATATTCAGGAAAAATTCAAATCTCGATTTAGGGACAAAACCTTTTGAGAGTTTGTAGTTATTAGTCCTTGATAGCTTAAAACATCTAAAAAAATTATATTATTTAGGACAATCAAAGAAAAAACCACCCCCACCCTTTTTTTTTTTTTTTTTTTTTTTTTTTTTTTTGGAGGTGGGTTTTCTTTGGATTGTCCTAAATAATATAATTTTTAGATGTTTTAGGCTATCAAGTGACATAATAACTACAAACTCTCAAAAGGTTTTGTCCCTAAATCGAGATTGAATTTTTCCTGAATATTTCTTCCTAGCTATAGTCTGATTTTTCGGCAGGCTTTCGCTGAACTTACGAAGTTGTTGCTCTTTTTTTTGTTATTACGTGCTTATTTACTGTTCGTTTTTTATAATTTTTTTTGTGCATGTTCCAGGTGGATATACCAACATTCTGTCAGACCGAATTTCTATTCAAGACTGTAGTTTCTCACCAATCACCAAATAACCTTCAGTACGAGGGGCCGGAAATTTCCGTTTTTCACATTTTTTTTCATAAAATCATTAATTTTCCCTGTAGGATGATAAAACTCACAGGGAATATGCATTATTATAGTGCTAATAATGCCTGAAAATTTCATTAGCCTGTCTTGATTAGTGTATTTTTGGCAAATATTTTTTACGATCGGCACCCCCCAAAGTGGAGCCTACCCTGAAGATCGTTGACAACGGCCGTTAGCTCGTTAATGGGCCAGGTGAATCAACATACAGTTTCAGCCTGAAAGAATGCGCAGATCTCGGGAAACGACTGATAACGTTTTTCTTATATATGGTATGGCCGTTGCAAAAGTGTATTGATGGGAAAAAATTGCACCTGAGTGAAGAACATCAGAAAGAAAGGATGATGAACAAATGGAAGTTAGAAAAAACGATACAGATTGAAAGACGAGACCTGAAGAAATTATAATTCTGTGTCGATAGAGTGTGTCCTTTGCAAAGTCGTAGGTTGTGGAGGATAGAAGAGAGGCGGACATGAATGATGAGAAAGGGAGTTTAAGTGGTTTATAAAGTTGAGGCTGTCAAGAAAAGCAGTGGGACACTTTCAGCCATTCGGCACTTAGGACAGTAAAAAAGAGGGAGTTGGAGTGGTTAGGCCGCAGTATAAAGAGATCCAGATAATGAAGGAGATGAAGTACAAGAGTCTAGAGGTGGAACTGGCAGCGAACCCCAGTTGCTCTAAGACAGTGGTTCCCAAACTTGAACATACCAAGGACCCCAAGATATGATGAGTCCCAGCCGAGGACAGTAGCCAATCAAAAGTTATCATTACCATACCCGGCATACAAGGATACCCAGTACAACGTAGTACATTTAATATTTGCATATTCCTGCAGAAAGTAAGTATAAGTAAATATATAAAATATTTCCAATATTTTTCATTGCTTTACATTCGATACAAAGTAAAATTAGTGAAAGCAGCAGCAATTTTTTTTTTTCTGGAGTTGAAAAAATATTATTTTTTTACTTGTGTCGCGGACCCCTTAAGACCTTCTCCTGGACCCTGGACCCTGGACCCTGGACCCTGGACCCCAGTCTAGGAACCACTGCTCTAACAGGTAATATGTAGGGGAGGGTCGACAGCAAGAATGGAGAAATGAAGCTGAAATGGAGATAAAGTGGAGGGGACCGAGGAGACGCTGCAAAAACCCTCTAATAATGCTTACAGTGCAACATGTGAGGTGCACTGACGGCGCTAGCCCCCTAAGGGAATGATGGACAATGGGGACGTGGATGATGCCAATCTAAAAATGCTAGTTGAAGTTACAGTGAGAATGTAAGGAGCATAATTAACAGGTTTCGAAATATGATAGACTATGGTGGTGAAAGTATCATTCAGTGGCTAATCAGGGAAGGTGAGATAAATCTAAATGGGGAAAAGTTCGTAAGAAAAGGGCGAGAAGAATAAACTGATGCTGTATTACTCAAAAGACAAATGCGAGTGTAATGATTACCGAAATGTTAGACGTGGGGGCGCCTGGCTATATATTATAAGAAGGGAAGCTTGAAATTGAAAATTGACATTTGGTACACTGGCAACTGTTTGTCCCCTTTAGCAGGGTTTTAATGGAGAAAGTAAAGCATAGCAAAAGGGCTGTCAGTGAAAGCACGGATGAAGTTTAGTCAAGATTGATTCCAGCATTAGTTATGAAAAGGCTGTGCGAGAATTAAAAGACAAAAAGCTACGTGTGGCATTATGAACCTACAGAAAATTTATGATTGAACTGAACAGAGATGTGGACATGCAGTAGTTGCGTTGATATTGTTTTCTCCTGTTTAAACTGACGGATATAATCATACCATAATAACTGCTGGCCAAATAATTTTTTTCGCGAGGAATACTTATGTACTGGAAATTTTCATAAATTGGGTTAGAAAATATTTTTGACGTCCGTAAAATTCTGAAATATTAAAGCATTCATTAGATAATTCAGGCCAGGGAATTTGATTTTATTTGGAAGAATAAAGTTATAGTCACTAGATCTGACAGGATTCACCCCAACAGGGATAAGAGAGAAGACATTCATAACAAAATACTACAACCAAAGCGCCAGCCAGGACAGTCTGTGCAAATGCATTCTCTAAACATAAGTAAAAGCAGAGTTCTAAATGAGCCACAACTTCCACTTACGAATAAAATCCATTTTAACTTTGGCAATTCCCAACCAATACACAAAAGTTAACAAATTCATTTATGCACTGCTGATGTCTAAAGCCACGTTCATTGCGGGGACATTTCGAAGGGAACCAGTCGACGAGAAGGATGGCTTCCTTTGAGCAAGAAGTTAATTAAAAACTTGTCTCGAAAACGGAATGAAAACATTTTCTGTGAGAGCGTTTGAACTGATCTCGACCCCTTATCGGGGATGGGGGATTGTTTAGGGGGAGGGAAATTGGGAAGAGCAGACGCCGAGTCAACAATGGAAATTCACTTTAAAAAGAGTTGTTATATAGAGATGGAGCTATGAGGGATTATGGAACTCAAGTATTCAGTTCTTGGCTGGAAATCCCTGACTCTTATGTTCTTTGTTTCTTTGATTCCTAATCATTGTACTTCCATAGCACATAAATGTACACATACATGAACGTAATCAATGGTGTGTGTGTGTACCTGATAGTCCATCTATCCATCTATCTATTTATCAATCTATCTATATACATAAGTTTGTGTGTGTGTGTGTGCGAGTACGTGTATAATTATAACAAACCTTCACTAATAACGTTTCTTAAATCACAATACTAAGATTCCGGTAAAAAACGAACATTTATGTCTTGTATCAATTTTGTGTTTGTGCTTGTGTATATGAGTAGTTTGTTTGTGTATGTATATGACTTCTATTATTATGAAAAAGTTTTATATAACATAATTAAATGGTCAAAGAGGTCCATTAATATTACAATTAAATTCTACCTCGCCTATTTCGCATACTACAAGTGTTAATATTACTTTCATTTCTAGGCAACACAAGCAAAGGAAAAGATAGACAATGCACATTCCACCAAAAATAAGAAGAAAATGGTAGGAGAAAGGACAAATGAAAACATGAGAGTAGGCTCTTATTTTCGATGGATGGCGCCTATTAAAAACACCGGTGGGGCCCTTATGAGTTTCAAGAGAGTTTTTTTGTGATACAAATTGCCTCTTGAATATTTATCAGGGCCTGCCTTACCAGAGGGAATTAAATTCAACTGAGAAAATGGCTTCTGCTACTACTTTATTTTTCATAGGTTACTGTACTCTTATTTTCTTATTACCTCCCTCACGCAGTCAATGTTTCAGTAGTGCTTTCTGTTTTCTTTCCAACGGGATTATGCAACAATTTAGCGCACACATTTGACGGCACTTGGCAAAAACATTCACTGGTTGAATCCTTGCTTATGATTAAATTCAGTTAGAGATAAGTGAAAATCAATTGTTTTTGTTGCCACAGAAACCTCATAATTCCTCATCAATTTCCTCCGTAATTTTATCAACAGGAGGAAGTTCCTGTATCCTCAGAGTCATCAAAATCCGTTCATTCGTTTTCCAGATATTTTCTTTAAATAAACGAAAACTCTTCACTTTTTAATATAACTTATAGTAGTTTTAGACGAACACAGTTAAGTCACTGAAGAAATTTACGAGGACAAGCTCAGAAGATTTGCTTATTACTCAAGTCCAAGTCCAAGCACTTAACAATGTACTAGAGTACAAGCACTAGTAGTTTTCAGCCGGTATCTAATATTTTTATACGCATATTAGGTTGGAATTCAGTAGCAAATATCTAATGAAAATGAATATTATGGTAATATATTGCAGTGATCTTACCATGTTTGCATCATGCCCTCTTTGTTGAGCAACTAACTACGAATACATTTACAAGAAATATCAGTTGCTTGTAGCATGTCGTTTTCTACCTTCGTGTTTAATATTACTCGGCTTGATAGGAGTTTTATCATGGCTACAACTAAAATGTGGAATATGTTGCAAGTGCAGATGTGGAATCTTTTGGTCTCCCAATATTTGAGGGAGGAGCAAATTCATTCGTGCTCTCTGCTGCTGCTGCTGACGTCTTCTGAATTTAGGTGTATCGGTTGTATTTTCTCTTCCCTCATACTTATTCATTCATCACCTTCTCCTATAACTTGCATCTCTTTGCAGGCTGGTTTCGCTCTGAAGCCCTCTCTGTTCATCAGGGTCTTCAGCTGATGATTTAAAAAGAAAGAATACTGTTGGCGGTCTTTGTGGACACGGGTCTTCTTCTGCCGTTCTCATTTCAAACCTTGAATTTGTTCGTTTTGAAAATGAAACAACTAAAGCTAGTTTTCTTTTACATGCACTGTGTTTACGTACGAATAAGCTTCGTTTTTTTCGTATTGCTTTTCTTTCTCGCAAAAGACATAGCTTTCAATATCAATATAAGCTATTTTTTAATAATTCTACATAATATAATGCTATATTGCATTATTTTAGCATCGGAAATATGCTCTACAAGAAGACAATGATCAGACCATTTATAAATTTTTAATTGTGAGAATTTCAGCTCAATTGATTTAACCAGTTCATTCGCTAATTTCCTTGAAGTTATGATTTATAACACTTTGAAAGGTTATAGATACAAAAATCCTGGGGAACGACCACAACCTACCACCTGATACTTTCAGTAAAGAGGTGACTCGACTCATATTCGTGATAAATTTGAAGTGTCATTTAATTTCCCGTATTCTTTACTAATCTTGAATTTGATATAGATTTCAAACTCTTCGACTTGCATTCAAATGCATATCTCATCAAATCTGTGACCCTTTCACTTTTTGGGATATATTGTGATTGATATTTTGACCGGTTTATCAATCGGACGCCGTGATAATCCGATTTAAAAGGCAACAGTAACAGAGATGAGGCGTCAGATCCGTATGTATAAATATATCGGTTTCTCTCTTCACAATTTTCTTTCAGTCTTTCTGTCCTCGTCACTTATCCCGCGATTTATAATTTATTTGCTCTCGCTGGTTTTATTCTCGACGGTGTTTAGGTTCCCAGAAATGGAACGGACGGGGCTTGGATCAGTGCAGGTTGTGTCAATATAATGGCCGGGTTGTGGTTAAACAAGCTTAGCAGATCAACGCTTCGCCTTCACCAAAGGAGATCGGTTCATTTATTTCCATGTTTCAGCGATCTGCAGTGTGTCTGCATGAGCACTGCGCATGTTTCAAGAAGTCGAGGAGGGAAACTGCGACTTTCACGAATTCTTTTTCAGATGGGATTTTTCTGTTTTGTATTTCATGTACAACGTTATGAAAGGGAATACGATAAAGAAGGACGGAAAATATTCCCACTCAAGGGTGAAGAGACTAATAGTGTAATGAAGAAATTTCCAAAGAATAATATTATTATTATTATTATTATTATTATTATTATTATTATTATTATTATTATTATTATTACTCAGAATATGGAACCTATTCATATGGAACAAACTAATAGTGACCAATGATCTGAAGATCAAGCTTCCAAAGAATAAGGTACTCATTAGGAAGAAGTAAAAGAAGGTAAAGGTATATACAAAAGGAAGAGATCCCACTTATTAAAAGAGAAGAAAATAGATTAATAAATTCATAAACAGATAAAAATATATTAAATGCAAGGAGACTAGTACTAGGGCAGTAATGTATTGCATCTTCGCTTGAACTTCTGAAGCTTCAGATGCACATCCGGTGGGAGGCTGTTCCACAGTTCGACGGTTGTGTGGAATAAAGGACATCTGGAATTGAGAAGGCGGACAGCGAGGCACATTTACTGCATATTGGTGCTGCTGTTCACCGAATCTGGTTACTGTCGGCAGGCAAAGGGGATCAGGGATCAACTCCGAATGTGAAAGATATCTGTTGAAATACAACTTACGAAAAAGTGACCATCCGTCGATGGTCCACGTTATAACTGCTACTATTAGAAGACAGAAACCTACCACCAGAAGCAGATATCCAGACCAATTGTAACTCTGAATATATTGTGAATCTGAAGCAGAATAAGGAATGTTATTATTATTATTATTATTATTATTATTATTATTATTATTATTATTATTATTATTATTATTATTATTATTATTATTATTTTGGTAGAAGACCCTCTTTTAGGCAAATGCTGTTAAAATGGATGGCAGAATTAAGCTATTTGATTTTATATATTGTTTTTTCTATTTTCCTTACAATTCGCTTCTTAGGCTCAGCGATGTTTCTGAGTAACTGGCCAATATTCATATCGAGAATTTTCAAAAATTGTAAATGCTGAAGGTAATCTTTTATTAGAACAGGATATCAGGTCCAGGTCAAGCAGGGGTCGTCATCAGTGCCGGTATTATTCCGTAGGCATAGTTCAGTTCGGGCCAGGGTCGTCTTTGGTTTAAGGGCTGGTATTGGTGCTGGTATAGCTGGTATCACGCGACGTTTCGACCTTCTCGCAGGTCATCTTCGTACGAGTTGGTTGAATAGACTGTAGCAAGAAAGTTCGCGGGCTGGTATTTATAGCGGCTCGGACCTAGAGTTGCATTCTCATTGATCGGGCCGGTCTTTGGGCGAAGTCGTGGATCTCGCCTCGAAGGTCTCGGGGATTCTCTCGTGCGAGCGCCACAGTAGTGTGCCTGGGGATGAACGTCAGGAATTCCGTCTGTAGCAGGAATCCTATCATCCTGTGGGGGCTCCTGATTATCTGGCATTGTCGGGGGGTCGTTCGCTGCTCTTCAGGCGGTGGTGGGAAGGAGAAACGTTTCTTGAGTAATGTTTAAATTTGGTTTCTCCTTACCTATATGGAGGGCTTCTAGGAGGTGCAGATGTTGGGGATCCAATGTCTGATCTATTATTTCGATATTAGGGATAATATCATTTCTTTTTATCCGTTTGTTATGAGCAGTCCTGGCATGGTTGAATATGCCTCCTTCTTGGGCATGGCAGGAGATTCGCTTGGAGAAACACATGGAGGTCATACTGATGTATTTGCCGAGGCATCCTCAGATGGGGCATGTGTGATGGTAGACCACGCTCGTTTTCTTCAAGGGACCCTGCAGGGGCGCCAAAGAATTGTTTCTCATCACCAGGCTGCTCAACTTCTTCGTTTTATAATATATAATTATCTTAATATTTCTGTCTGGGTCGGCAGGGCTGACGTTTTCCTCGATGATCTTTTTGAGGGCTTGTTCGTCTTCCTTGTACCTCCGGTGGAAGTTGTTAGAACTTTGCCATTTGCTTTTGTTTTGTTTTTATTTTGGTTCATTATCTTTAGTTTCCCATATTTTGCTATTTATTATAGTATCCCCATCAGGGTTTTGAGTTTTCTCCCTCCACATTATTAGTTACCATTCCTGTTTTTTATCCTTGGCCTGTTTATTCCCAGAGTCCTGTTTTCGGTCTCCTTGGAGTATTCCGAAGTGACTTTGGAAGTCCCTGTGCCCAGGTATGGCAGTCTGTTTCTGGCCTTCGTGTTGATGCCACATCATATGGATTACAGCAAGTTTGCTCCTTTATTCTGCCAAGATTTGAGCACTCTTTATCCCTGGAACTTGTTGCAACGCTGCTGTTTCATCTTGATGTAGCCTTGGGCCAGTATTAGCCTGAGGGACCTCTCCGTGAGTAGGTATAAAGTCTTTAATTTTTGTGACGTGTGGAGAGACGTGTATTTGTGACATCTGAGAGACGTGGATTAACAAAACTAAAATAACCTAACTAATTTAAAGTGACCACTAAGAGTTTAAATCCCCACAGATTCTTATAAGAACTATAATTGATCCACATCGACGTCGTGGATGTCAAAGAAACGGGAAGATAGCGGGGCATACCTTCCCGTTTCTTTGACATCCACGACGTCGATGTGGATCAATTATAGTTCTTATAAGAATCTGTGGGGATTTAAACTCTTAGTGGTCACTTTAAATTAGTTAGGTTATTTTAGTTTTGTTAATTGTTAGGCTTTTTTCTGGCCGTTATTTTCTATTTTCTCTCGGGACCCCCTTATTTTGGAGAATGTCTGGTTTGATTCTGTAATTAATAGTGTGGGTGTTTTATTCAACTGTGTTCATATTGTGTGATTACTTTTCATATATTTTTGTATTTATAGAGGTTCCGCTAATCATTTCTATCTATGTTGTGTTTGTAAATATATTATATTATTTTTACTTGTGGTATTAGTATCCCTCATTGATAATATTTGCACATTGTCTGTTATTTCACTTATCGTGACTCTAACTTTGGAGAATACCAGTTATGATCAATTGCTTTTCTGGAGTCTCAAAGTAGCCCTTTGAGGAGGGTCCTGACAATATGCCCCTTGTAGAAAAGCTTGATGGCCTCTGCAATGTCGGGGTTCCTGGTGGTACCAGGCTTCCATATTTTTCCTTATTGACTCATCAACAGCACAATTGGCGTGTCCGTTGTTGACGAGGACCTGGGCGGTGCACTCCAACTCACTGTGTGTGTCATTCCAGGAGGAGCAGTGTGAGAGGGCCCTCCTGACGAAGGCGCTGATGGTGGAGCGCTTATACCTTTCAGGGCACTCACTCTTACCGTTCATGCACATTCCCAGGTTTGTCAGCTTCGTGTACACCTTCATGCTGAACTCGGAATCTCGCTGTTCGACAAGGACGTCAAGGAAGGGGAGGCGGCGGTCTTGGCAATGCTCAATCATGAACGTGAGGCAGCTGTGGTCATGGAATGCACGTCGCAGCTGCTCTATCTTATCCTAGGAGTTGGCGCAGATGAAGGTATCATCAATGTAGCGCATGTACATCCTCAGTTTCCTGGAAATCTGGAAGACCCTCTCTTTGACGGAACCCATAGAGAAATTGGTAAAAAAGGACCCCAAGGGGAGATCCCATCGCCACGCCATCGATCTGGGTGTACATATAGTTGCGGTGATCAGCAAAAGGGGCCTTCTCAGTACAGATTGCCAGCAGGGCTCGAAGGGCATGTTCTGGGATGTTTAAGGATGGAGTGGCTGGGTCCCTGTAAACTCTGTCCAAGATCATTTGTATGGTCTCGTCAACGGGGACATTGGTAAACAGGGACTCTACATCCATTAAAGCAATGCATCCTCCGGGGGGCATTGCTCGTAGGGCATCCAAGAACTCGGCCGACGACTTCAAGCTGTGCCTATCTGGGACGTACAGGGTTAAGATAGTGTTGAGTTTCTTAGCCAACAGGTAAGTAGGGGGAGGTATCTGGCTGATTATGGGGCGAAGGGGGTTCCTTTCTTTATGGGTCTTAACATTCCCATAGATGTAGCCTAAGTCATGGTCACCCATTATGGGTGGCAAATGCAGGGCGTTTGATGTGGCATTGACTGTCTCAATAATCCGGTTGGCCACTCGCTTGATGTTGTCGATGGGGTTCTTGGTAATTCCACGAAATTTCATGTAGACCGCCAGGATTTCTTCAATCTTCCGGCAGTATTCCTCAGTCTGGATAAGGACGAAAGCAGCAGTTTTATTGGCCCTGCATACAGTGACTTAATCACGCTTCCTTAACTGCTTCGCTGCTTCCCTCAGGTCACGGCTGATGACACCACTGCGGTTGTCTCCACAGTTGGTGAGGGCTTCAGCATGCAGACGGGGTTGAAGGGCGTCAGTCGTACGCAGGTTCCCAAGGTACTCTTGCTTCTGGATACCAACGAGAAAATATTCAATTTCCAAGCGTTTATCCATCGGCCTCGGCTGTGTGATGAAGTGGCAGTTGAAGCCCATCCACGGGATCTTGTTTTCGTCAGGTGTTGGGATGTGATTTGTAAGGTTGATGTACTCGTCTCGCCCTTGTGGGAGGCGTATCTTACATCCGTTGAGGGCGACAAGTTTCTTGGTTATGGTCCTGTTCTTCTCAGCATCTTTTTCCTCCAGGTGGCGAAGGCAGTCGATGATGTATTCGTGTTGTCCACGCTCTTGGGGGTTGTCTATTGCGCCATTTTCTTCGTCTGAGGCACGCGGGGAGCTGCAACAGGGTCGCTACGACGGCGGAGGCCCTCCTACTCGGAGTATAAGCTGTCCTTTTCCTAGACGAGTGCAGCCCTCTCTTGTTCCTTGGCATGCAGTTGCCGTTGCAGCAGGGTCCTCATGAAGCTCATCGTGCCTGGTTCTCACTGGGCTGTAGGGTCATGT
Source organism: Macrobrachium nipponense (assembly GCF_015104395.2). NCBI lineage: Eukaryota > Metazoa > Arthropoda > Malacostraca > Decapoda > Palaemonidae > Macrobrachium > Macrobrachium nipponense. The sequence continues at coordinate 98,020,769 of NC_061107.1, forward strand.
AGCCGGAAGAATGTGTATTTTGGTAGAAGACACTCTTTTAGGCAAATGTTGTTAAATAGGATGGCAGAATTAAGCGAGTTGATTTTATATTTTGTTTTTACTATTTTCCTTACAATTCGCTTCTCAGGTTCAGCGATGTTTCCGAGTAACTGGCCAATATTCATATTGGGTCGTCATCAGTGCCAGTATTATTCCGTAGGCGTAGTTCAGTCCAGGCCGGGGTCGTCTTTGGTTTAAGGGCTGGTATTGGTGCTGGTATAACTGGTATAGCTGGTATCACATGATGTTTTGACCTTCTCGCAGGTCATCTTTGGGCGAATCGGTTGAAAAGACTGTACCAAGAAAGTTTGCGTGCTGGTATTTATAGTGGTTCGGACCTAGATTTGCATTCTCATTGGTCGGGCCGGTCTTGGGCGAAGTCGTGGATCTCACCTCGAAGGTCTCAGGGATTCTCTCGTGCGAGCGCCACAGTAGTGTGCCTGGGGATGAACGTCAGGAATTCCATCTGTAGCAGGAATACTATCATCCTATGGGGGCTCCTGATTATCTGGCATTGCCGGGGGGTCGTTTGCTGCTCTTCGGGTGGCGGTGGGAAGGAGAAACGTCTCTTGAGTGATGTTTAAATTTGGTTTCTCCTTACCTATATGGAGGGCTTCTAGGAGGTGCAGACGTCGGGGATCTGATGTCTGATCTATTATTTCGATATTAGGGATAATATCATTTCTTTTTATCCGTTTGTTATGAGCAGTCCTGGCGTGGTTAAACATGGCTCCTTCTTGGGCGTGTCAGGAGATTCGCTTGAAGAAACGCATGGAGGTCATACAGACGTATTTGCCAAGGCATCCTCAGACGGGGCATGTGTAACAGTAGACCACACTCGTCTTCTTCAAGGGATCCTGCAGGGGCACCGAAGGATTGTTTCTCATCACCAGGCTGCTCATCTTCGTTTTATAATATATAATTATCTTAATATTTCTGTCTGGGTCGGCGGGGCTGACGTTTTCCTCTATCTTTTTGAGGGCTTGTTCGTCTTCCTTGTACCTCCGGTGGAAGTGCCCCTTGTAGAAAAGCTTGATGGCCTCTGTAAAGTCGGGGTGGGGTTCCTGGTGGTACCAGGCTTCCATATTTTTCCTTATTGGCTCATCAACAGCACGATTGGCGTGTCCGTTGTCGACGATTACCTGGGCGGCGCGCTGCAGCTCATTGTGTGTGTCATTCCAGGAGGAGCAGTGTGAGAGGGCCCTCCTGACGAAGGCGATGATGGTGGAGCACTTATACCTCTCAGGGCACTTGCTCTCACCGTTCATGCACATTCCCAGGTTTGTTGGCTTCGTGTACACCCTCGTGCTGAATTCAGAATCTTGCTGTTTGAAGGAAGGGGAGGCGGCAGTCTTGGCAATGTTCAATCGTGAATGTGTGGCAGCTGTGGTCGTGGAATGTACATCGAAGCTGCTGAATCTCATCCTGGGAGTCGGCGTAGACGAAGGTATCATCAATGTAGCACACATACATCCTCAGTTTCCTGGAAATCTGGAGGACCCTCTCTTTGACGGTACCCATATAGAAATTGGCAAAAAGGACCCCAAGGGGAGATCCCATCGCCACACTGTCGATCTGGGTGTACATATAGTTGCGGCGATCAGTAAAAGGGGCCTTCTTAGTACAGATTTCCTGCAGGGCTCGAAGGGCATGCTCTGTAAACTCTGTCCAAGGGAATCTCCTGCCATTCCCAAGAAGGAGCCATATTTAACCACGCCAGGACTGTTCATAACAAACGGATAAAATGAAATGATATTATCCCTAATATCAAAATAATAGATCAGACATCGGATCTCCGACGTCTGCGCCTCCTGGAAGCCCTCCATATAGATAAGGAGAAACCAAATTTAAACATTACTCAAGAAAAGTTTCTCCCTCCCACCACCGCCCGGAGAGCAGCGAACGACCCCCCGACAATGCCAGATAATTAGGAGCCCCCACAGGATGATAGGATTCCTGCTACAGACGGAATTCCTGACGTTCATCCCCAGGCACACTACTGTGGCGCTTGCATGAGAGAATCCCCAAGACCTTCGGGGCAAGATCCACGACTTCGTCCAAGACCGGCCTGACCAATGAGAATGCCACTCTAGGTCCGAGCCGCTATAGATACCAGCCCACAAACTTTCTTGCTACAGGTCAATTCAGGATCAGTGATCAATTTGATTAGAGTAGTCAGTGATTCGCCTGCCAGCCACCGCCCAGGAAGGTTCTCTCCTTAGAAGCTCCAACAAACAGCCCTCATTGGAAGCTCCAGCCTGAAGTTTGGACAGGACTTCTCCCTTCAGCAGTAGCTGCTCAGAGATAGCCTACCAAAGACAGGATCCCCCCACCCCCATCCTTATCCTTATCACCCCCTACCCCCACCATATCCCCTCCACCAAGGGCCTAGCCCCACATTTCTACTCTTCCCTGAATCTCTCCAAACCTCAATCTCACAACTTCTTCCAAATAACACCATCAGTAGCCCTATGCCCCTGTAGTAGCCATTGTGGTCTTAAAACTCTCTAGGGGTGCGGGGAGTGCTGCACCGTCCAGGCTCATACTTCTTCAGTAGTGCCTTCATAGAGATAGGAGTTAGGCCCTGTCCACACTGCCGGGCACTGCCCAAAGGGCAAACATTGTTCCCATAACACGTTTCACTGTACTGACTAACAGAATATGGAGCCAGAACGATGAGATTGTCTGGTCACACTGCCTCAGAAGCGAGAGAAAATATAAACAGCTGGAAATGCCCGACGTGCATGCCCGCTAGTGTGGACAGGCCTTTAGGGAGTTAGGTATTAGTCACTGCCTCCCATAAAGTGACTGCTAACACCTATTATTCTAAATACTTAGAATTTCTTATAAAAACAGTTTTTTGGTTCTACCACCCTTAATAATTGGAATTCTTTATTTTTTTTGAAGTTTTGTTAAAAATTTAATATCTCTCCACCTTCCCCCTTCTTACAAAAATCATCTCCTGTCGCCGCATTACAATTTTCTCAAAATTTTGAAATTCACATACCCAAAAAGTTTGTACAAATCCCTTAGATTTATTTTTCATCTTTCATAAAGAGGGAAATAATAACTGCTTTTACCATGACATAATGGGAAAAGTTAAGATCAGGGACACTAGACAGGGACTTGATGAAGAATCACGTCGTCTGGCAATCTGGAATGTTCTACAGGACAAGTCATGCTTTATCCACCAACTTACCAAGGCTAACAACTACTACTTAGCTGTAGCTGATGAAGCCACAATAGAGAAGATAATTCATCCTGACACTAAACTTGCACTACATAATAAAAACTTTGAAGTTCTGGACCCCCTTCATTTGAATGCCTCACGTACATTGGTTGTATCCCAGGCTGACAGTCTAATATACAATCAATCAGAAGAAGAGATTAAGAATGAAATTGAACAACGGAATGGCGTTAAGGTTTCAGCAATCATCAAACTTCCTATCACTAAAACTACATTTAAGGTGAAACTTGAATCTTCTCAAATGGTGAGAGACTGTCTCATTAAAGGCCTTCTCATCTCTGGCCAATCCTTCCCACCTCGATACCTAAGTCAGGAGATTTATGTTTCTCTATCCCAGTGTATGAGATGCTACAGTTACGAACATACCAAAAAGAACTGCCCTAAACCAACTACTTATGAAATCGGCTCAATATGCGCCTCAGAAGATCACTATTGGACCGATTGCTCTAACCAAGCAAACCAAAAGTGCATCCCATGTAATGGTGATCACTCAACCATGGCAGCAAGATGTCCAATCAGGAAAACTATGACTAAAGACCAGGCTAAAACAATCAGGAACCAGCAATCCCAGATTACACCCAACAAGACCTTCGCTCAAGCCACAGCCACAACTACTCCGAACAAAGCTAATACACCCAACAACAACATCTCACTCCAACAGCTTACTGTAATGAACATGGCAATAATCACTGCAAATTTGAGTGAAGCATTCGAACCAGGGGCTTTCCAAACAATGATTGACGCATTCTACAACGCTAATGGCTTACCGTTGGTTAAAATTCCTACAGAGGCTATCAAGCTAGCCAAGAAAGTATCAACAATGATAAAATCAGACAATCAAAATAACACCAGCCCTGATCAGCCCATGACAATCAATGACGACATGGAAACTGAAGAAGCCAACAGGAAAAGAATACTTAGCGATTCAGACTCTGAAGTTGAAATGCCTTCACACCCTGCAAAAAAAAACAGCCACCACAACAACCACAAGCATCAACCTCAACCTCTAACACTACAGATCCTGAAATACAAGGAGCTATGGCTCTTCCAATCCTCCCTTCCATCAATCAAACTAAGAACCCCAAAATTGGACTAAGACTGTACACTTCCATCAACATGGCAAACCCCAAAAACCCAACCCACAATACCCTCAAGAGGGTGATTTTCGACAATAAAACAATGAAGTACATCTTCACTGAGAAATTAGACAATAACACAATCAAACAATTCATTACTGAAGGTACAATAGAACTAGACAAATATAGTAACAGGATCATGAGGATAGATAATGACAAATTCCAAAAATGTAACTCAGGCTACTTTGAATTAACAAAAGGAAAAGCACCATAATGGACAATCTCACAGTCATTCAACATAACGTCTTAAAGTGGACATTCCTTCGAAGTAAGGAACTTAGTAACATTTATTCCTCTTTCTCCCCACATCTTATACTTCTAAACTCCACAGGGATACCCAACTCCACTCATATCAAGATCTGGAACTACAACGTTTTTCAATGTAACACCACTAACAATCAAAATGCCAGGACAGCAATAGCAGTAAGACGGGATATCACTGTCAAACTGATTGACGGATTCAATCATGATTTAATTACAGTAGAACTACAGACAGTTTGAGGACCAGTAATTGTTGCAACTACATATTTATCCCACAGAAACCCAGTATTTCCTCAGCAAGATATCTTGTCCTCAATGAGACACAATATCCTCGTCTATCTATTAGCTGATAAATGCAGCTCACCCGGCCCTGGGCTACAATAGAACAAATCCTAAAGGCACCTTAATCCAAGGACTTATGAACAGAAATTTAGTTTGCTTTCTAGGACCAGATTTTGACACATATTGCAGCAGAAGATCCATGGGTAAACCTGACAACCTTCTGTCTAACAGATATCACATTTTTAACTATTCAATTACTCCAGGCCCTTTAACTACATCAGACCACCTACCTGTATTATTAAAACTCACTGTGAGACCCATTATGGTAGCCACTAGCCCAACACTCAATTTGACCAATGCCAACTAGGAACGTTTCAAGGATATTCTCGATGACTCCCTCTCCAACTATGACATACCTGATAACAGCATAAAGAATAAATCCTATATCGACGATAAGATAACTTTTTGGTAGAGGATGATCAAAGAAGCCTCAGAGCTTTGTATCCCCCTCAAAACTTTCAGGATCTTACCATATACCAAAGAAACAGATACTCTCAAGCAGTTACAATATTACTATAAACAAGCCCTAGCTTTAATAAATAACCAAGGTCCAACACGTCAACTTTTAGAATACATACAAAATACCAAAGAACAGATTAAAATCGAAACAAAGGAACTCGTAAACTCAACTAGGGAGACACTACTAAATAAAGTTGAAGGTATCTATCGAGACCCAGGAAAGTTCTGGAAAATGATCAGAAGTTCTGGGATCAGATTCTCAACTTATAGCCTATATCCTCCATAACAATAGGAAAATCTATTCACCCCAAGACCAGGAACCGATTTTCAGAGACTTCTAGTCTAATATTTTCAGAATAAATCCATGGGAAAATTTAAGGTTTGACCTGCAACATGAGCAACAAGTTATTGAAGTGCTTCATGAACATAACGATCAAATGATACCATATGACACTGTAGAGCTTGATAGGTTAGATGATGAAGAACAGTTTATCAAACCAATCCAACTGCAAGATAGTATCAAAGTAATCAGTAACTTTAAAAACAAAGCACCTGGCCATTCAAAAGTTAACAAAATTATCCTCAAGCACCTGCCCATCTCCATGCTTGACTCTTTAAAAGACATTTTCCACGAAACCGTAAGTATGGGATACTGGCCTGACTTTTTTAAGAGAACACTACTTTGCTTTGTGGGGAAAAAGCGCAAAGATCTCACCTCAGTTTCTAACTATAGGCCAATATCAATATCCCTTCTAGAGATAGCTGGTAAGATCCTTGAAAAAATAATTCAAATAAGATTTAATGAGTTCCTTGAAGACAACTTGCTAACCAACAGTAACCAATATGGGTTTACACAGGGAAAAGGTACACAGCTTGCATTAACCAGACTCTATGAGTTCATAGCAGTCAAGAAAAATCTAGGGTACAGCTGCAACCTTATCTCAAGGGGTGTCAGTCGAGCCTTTGACAAAGTCTGGCATGAAGGTTTAAAATTCAAACTATTGGAAGCACAATTGCCAGATTTAGCAACCCAACTGCTATGTAACTTTCTAAACAACCGTGTAGCAATGACCAAAATTAAAGATTTCATAGGTCCAGAGTTACAGTCAGGTGTTCCTCAAGGTAGCATTCTCTCCCCATCACTCCACAACTTTTACATCAAAGATACCCCTCCTCCAACGCAAGTTTGCCTTCAAATCATGTTCGCAGATGATCATACGCAAGTCATAACTTATCCCACCAAAGCTAAATGTATGTTACAAAGAAAGACTGTTAGAGAAATACAAAAAATCAATAACTACAAAAATAAGTGGAAGATAACAACAAATATGAATAAATTTCAGCTCCTCTCAATATCTGCTCAACGTCCCATGGATATTATAATCAACAACAGAAGAATTCCATATAATCAACAAGCTGCAATTCTTGGGTGCAAATTTAAAAAATCAGGTATTCTTCCCCATGTACAGGCGAGAATAGCTACCGCGAGGAAAACTGTCAGTAGACTAAAAAGGTTCAAAGGGCTGTCAACAAAAACTCAACTTAAATTATATGTCACTAGCCAGGCCACAGTTAGAATACCCAGCCATCATATTTGGTGCACTGAGCAAAACATCACTCAATAAAATGCAAGCAATTCAAAACAAAGCTCTCAGGCAAGCATATAGGGAATGTCCCCCCTACTTCAACACTATAAGGGATTTGCATAACCACTCCAAATTGGAGACTCTAAATGTCAGGTTCCATAGACTTGATCAGAAAACCTGGGACAAATTAAGTCTAGAAGACAACAACTTACTCACTACCACTAGAGATCTCACCATCAACCGAGTCCGAGATAGTGATCACTACTGGTGGAGTAGGCTTGAGCCAAAGGTCAATTGTGAACCCCCAAGACCAAGATATATAAATACAGATTAAAAAATTTTTTAATAAATAAATAACTAAATAAATAAATAAATAAAAAATTACAAAATAACAAATAAATAAAAACATAAGTGGTGCCAGTACATCACAGTCCTATTATACAAAATCCCCTCCAGTTATCACGGGCAATGAACCGAAGAAACCGTCTTCCCGAGCCCCTCTTCTCTCTCTCGTCCTTGCATGGTGGCTACACCAATAAACTAACTTCGCACGAGGGTCTGCGCTTCACTTTTTCACTTTTACTGTACTTCACTTTCTCTCCTTTTTTTTCCTTTCACCTTTCCCATCCTGAGTATCTGCCGTTAGGCTTTAACTGGATTGTATCCAGAGGTACTCTTCCTTCTCCCCTATTCCCTACTTCCCTGTCCTTATCCTAATCCTAGTCTTGCTACAGTCTCTTCAACTGACTCGTCCGAAGATGACCTGTGAGAAGGCCGGAACGTCACATGATACCAGCTATACCAGCTATACCAGCACCAATACCAGCCCTTACATCAAAGACGACCCCGGCCTGGACTGAACTACACCTACGGAATAATACCAGCACTGACAGCGACCCCTGCTTGACCTGGACCTGATATCCTGTTCTAATAAAAGATTACCTTCAGCATTAACAATTTTTTGAAAATTCCAGATATGAATATTGGCCAGCTACTCAGAAACACCGCTGAGCCTGAGAAGCGAATTGTAAGGAAAATAGAAAAAACAATATATAAAATCAACTCGTTTAATTCTGCCATCCTATTTAACAACATTTACCTAAAAGAGGGTCCTCTACCAAAATACACATTCTTCCAGCTACATGACCCTACTGTCCAGCGAGAACCGGGCACGAGGAGCTTCAGGAGGACCCTGCTGCAATGGCAACTGCACGCCAAGGAACAAGAGAGGGCCGCACTCATCAAGGAAAAGGACAGCTTATACACCAAGTGGGAGGGCCTCGGCCATCGTGCCTAAGACGAAGAAAATGGCGCAATAGACAACCCTCAAGAGCGTGGACCACATGAATACATCACCGACTGCCTTCGCTGCCTGGAGGAAAAAGATGCTGAGAAGAAGAACAGGACCATAACCAAGAAAATCGTCGCCTTCAACAGAGGTAAGATACGCCTCCCACAAGGGCGAGACGAGCACATCAACCTTACAAGTCGCGTCCCAACAACTGATGAAAACAAGATCCTGCAAATGGGCCTCAACTACCACTTCATCACGCAGCCGAGGCCGATGGATAAACGCTTGGAAATTGAATCTCTCCTCAATGGTATCCAGAAGCAAGAGGACCCTTGGTAACCTGCGGACGACTGACGACCTTCAACCCCTTCTGCTTGCCGAGGCCCTCACCGACTGTGGAGACTACCGCAGTGGTATCATCAGCCGTGACCTGAGGGAAGCAGCGAAGCAGTTAAGGAAGCGTGATTAAGTCACTGTACGCAGGGCCGATAAAACTGCTGCTTTCGTCCTTAACCGGACTGAGGAATACTGCCGGAAGATTGAAGAAATCCTGGCGGACTCCACGAAATTTCGTGGAATTACCAAGAACCCCATCAACGACATCAAGGGAGAGGCCAACCGGATTATTGAGACGGTCAACGCCGCTTCAAGCGCCCTGCATTTGCCACCCATATTGGGTGACCATGACTTAGGCTACATCTATGGGAATGTTAAGACCCATAAACAAGGGAACCCCCTTCACCCCATAATCAGCCAGATCCCTGCCCCTACGTACCTATTGGCTAAGAAACTCAACACCATCTTAACCCCGTATGTCCTAGATAGGCACAGCTTGAAATCGTCGGCCGAGTTCTTGGATGCCCTACGAGCAACGCCCCCCGGAGGATGCATTGCTTCGATGGATGTAGAGTCCCTGATTACCAATGTCCCTGTTGATGAGACCATACAAATGATCTTGGACAGAGTTTACAGGGACCCCGACACTCCATCCTTAAACATCCCAGAGCATGCCCTTCGAGCCCTGCTGGCAATCTTTACTAAGAAGGCCCCTTTTGCTGATCACCGCAACTATATGTATACCCAGATCGATGGCGTGGTGATGGGATCTCCCCTTGGGGTCCTTTTCGCCAATTTCTATATGGGTACTGTTGAAGAGAGGTTCCTCCAGATTTCCAGGAAACCAAGGATGTACACGCGCTACATTGATGATACCTTCATATGCGCCGACTCCCAGGATGAGATAGAGCAGCTGCGACATGCATTACACGACCACAGCTGCCTAACGTTCACAATTAAACATTGCCAAGGCTGCCGCCTCCCCTTCCTTGATGTCCTTGTCGAACAGTGAGATTACGAATTCAGCCCGAGGGTGTACATGAAGTCAACGAACCTGGGAATGTGCATGAACAGTGAGTGCAAGTGCCCTGAGAGGTATAAGTGCTCCACCATCAGCGCCTTCGTCAAGAGGGCCCTCTCACACTGCTCCTCCTGGAATAACACACAGTGAGTTGGAGCAGGTCATCGTCGACAACGGACACACCAGTCGTGCTGTTGATGAGTCAATAAGGAAAAATATGGAAGCCTGGTACCACCAGGAACCCCGCCCCGACGTTGCAGAGCCCATCAAGCTTTTCTACAAGGGGCACTTCCACCGGATGCACAAGGAAGACGAACAAGCCCTCAAAAAGATCATTGAGGAAAACGTCAGCCCCGCCGGCCCAGACAGAAATATGAAGATAATTATGTATTATAAAACGAAGAAGACAAGCAGCCTGGTGATGAGAAACAATCCTTCGGCGCCCCTGCAGGATCCCTTGAAGAAGATGAGTGCGGTCTACCATTACACATGCCCCGTCTGAGGATGCCTCGGCAAATACGTCGGTATGACCTCCATGCGTTTCTCCAAGTGAATCTCCTGCCACGCCCTAGAAGGAGCCATATTCAACCACACCAGGATTGCTCATAACAAACGGATAATAAGTAATGATATTATCCCTAATATCGAAATAATAGATCAGACATCAGATCCCCGACGTCTGCGCCTCATAGAGGCCCTCCATATAGGTAAGGAGAAACAAAATTTAAACATTACTCAAGAAACATTTCTCCTTCCCACTGCCGCCCGGAGAGCAGCGAACGTCCCCTGACAATACCAGATAATCAGGATCCCCCACAGGATGATAGGATTCCTGCTACAGACGGAATTCCTGACGTTCATCCCCAGGCACACTACTGTGGCGCTCGCACGAGAGAATTCCCGAGACTCTTCGAGGCGAGATCCACGACTTCGCCCAAGACCGGCCTGACCAATGAGAATGCAACTCTAGGTCCGAGCCGCTATAAATACCAGCCCGCAAACTTTCTTGCTACAGTCTCTTCAACCGACTCGTCCGAAGATGACTTGCGAGAAGGTCGAAACGTCACGTGATACCAGCTATACCAGCACCAATACTAGCCATTAAATCAAAGACGACCCCGGCCCGAACTCAACTACGCCTATGGAATAATACCGGCACTGACGACGACCCCTGCTTGACCTGGACCTGATATCCTGTTCTAATAAAAGATTCCCTTCAGTATTATTATTATTATTATTATTATTATTATTATTATTATTATTATTATTAGTATTATTATTATTATTATTATTGTTATTATTATTATTAAATAAAGATTTGTTATCATTGTCCTCAACGAAAACCCAATCAACAAGGTACAAACATAAGACTTGTGATCATTCAAATGAGAGAGAGAGAGAGAGAGAGAGAGAGAAACTGACACTTTTGGAGGTAAAGATAGATATTATCGATAATTATACTTAGTTAAAGATAAAATTGTTTTTATACATATTGTAAATTCATACAGCGCACAATACTACCCTTTGTAACTTTGAAGTGGAATAAAAGAACTATAGTTAGTAGTAATGCTACTATGCATTAATATCATTATCGTTATCAGTAAGCAAAGATTAGTTATAGCTATCATCAACGAAAAGCCCAAAGTCTAAAAAAGTCAAACACAAGACCTGTGATCGTTCAGCTTCGCTCCAGGCAATGGAAAGAGTGACCTTTCCAGGCTCACAGAATCAATTTTCGTTTGTTTTCTGGCAAGAAAGTCTGGGTCATTAAGTAGCAAGAGGCAATCGAGTCAGCTCTTAATAATGAAGACTTGATGGATGATATAAGAGATGATTAAAGGTATTTCAACGAAATGGACGTAAAAGTATGTTTGACTAAGAGTTAAAGAAACCATCCGGGCTAAATTGCTGGAAATATGTTGATACGTTTCGAAATCAAGGTGAGTTTGTTTTAGCTCATTATGTCTTACATGCTCTTTCTGCCTTCCTTCAGTACAGCTATTTATTATGTTTCTGTCCGTTGTTTTGTAAGTGATGTTTCTATGCACACTTGTATTTATATGTTGCTGTGGTACTTGAATCTTGTTTTAGTTATTATCTCTGCACACACACACACCTCGTCCTAGCCGAGGCTGCTCCTGCCTCGCTAACGCTCGTAGATATTAATTCTATGCTTCTCTTTTATATTTACTTTGTTTACTCAAGCTCCTTCCTTATTGTTTGTCAGTTACTTATATTCTTGATATTTCTGGTCCTACAATACCTCATGTTTTCTAAACAAACTATTAACTTTACCTCCTCCTACTTCTTCCTAATGAACACCATATTCTTTAGAAGCTTTAATGTCAAGACAATGGTCACTGTGGGCTTGTTCCGTATATATAGGCTTCATCTTCTGAATAATAATAATAATAATAATAATAATAATAATAATAATAATAATAATAATAATAATAATAATAATAATAATAATAATAATAATAATAATAATAAATGTGTTGGTTCTTTGATGGCGTTGTTAGCTTTATATGTTGCTGATTTGCAATTGCATGATTCATTACCTTCTATTAATTCTATTGTTTATCGGGTGTTCATTTCAGCCTGTGGGAACTGACTCGGGTGGTTCTCAGTCCCGTATGATATGATTTTTGCTAATTTGTGTCGTCCTTAATACTGGCAGATTTTCTGACCCTTGGTATTTCTGCTGTGATTTTGTAATTGGAGTATAGCATTAGTTTATCATTATGTTCTTATATTTGGGGTATGATATGTAAGGCAGAAAACTAATAAAGAGAGTTGAAACCTCAGTTTTTCCAGTCTTCATTATGATTGTTTAGTGTTATCTTAAATGGAAAAATTAATAGACGGATATGTAAGCAAACATAGTGATATTACCTTTAGGAATAAATCTGGGCATAAGTAATATAATAAACAGGAAGAGTAAATTATAAAATATTGTCATTGATAATTTTAGAAATATGATTGAAATAAAGAAAAATGTATAACGGAGACCTCGAAATGGAAGTGGTATTCTGCCAGAGTTAATAGCAATTAAAAGAGTAAAACAGAGCAAAACGATTCACTTTTAGAGCCGAATCGAAACCTATTCATCATGTTGAAATGGACGCTTATGCTTTATTGCGTGAGCCTGTGAGAGAAGGACCACTTAATTCAACTGAATTTTAATGCCCGGCAGCTGAACCATTTGCCATGACTGTCTTTTGGATATATTTTAGTAGTCATAATAGCACGGGTATTTTAAGATGTATAAAAAAGCAAGAAACTATTACAAGACTTTGTAACAATAGATGGAGAAGTAAGAAAATCTTGTGGAGAAAGAAAAGGGTCTGAATAGAGTGGAGCGCCTAATGTTTTCAGATATGGTCCTGGGTCCATTGGTGACAGCGAAGAGAAGTTGCAGAGACTGGTGAAATAACCTGAAACTTTTGGAAGGGGATGAAACTGGAAATGATTTTTAACAAGGGTATGTTGAGGAGATGAAACATAACATATCAGTATCCAATATTTTTATATAATCGTTAAGGAGTAAATGTGATGAATGTTGACTGACTAGACAAAAAAGACGAATGATAGAGTAATAGAAACTAGAAAGGTATCAGGATCCCAACACAAACTTTGTAAGATAAAAAGAGGGGTTTATAGAAGCAAAGGTTTTTCAGGATGAAATGATTGTCGAGCTAATTTTCCTTTATGGAAATGCGATGCTGAACCTCTTTTAAATAAAGCTATAAATTAAGATCTTTAGATGAATGACATAGGAATGGCAATTACAACACCAAAATATCTTCTGAGAACCCCTAGATTACATTAACCCCTTCAGGAGCATCCCCCACCAAAGGGAAAAGGTGGTATACATGTTATCACGCCCCTACCGCAACCCCCCCCACCCCCCAAGCAACCTCCGCCCCTGAGAGGGGAATTCCCTGAAATCTCCGTTGGCAACTCGTAGTTCAGCAGTTGAGAAGTCCTCTCTCTCTCTCTCTCTCTCTCTCTCTCTCTCTCTCTCTCTCTCTCTCTCTCTCTCCTCTTTCTCTTTAAGGCGTAGAAATCAAATCCTAGATTTACAAAAATTAGAATTTATTAAGTAAATTTAAAAACGAATAGAGTAAAATGAAATGATAGAAAATGGATATTAACCTCATTAAGCATTCCCCAAATATAATAATTAATTTCTGTCCTCCCCACGGAGTCTTTATACTACCCTCATTTCTTCTAAATCTGTTACACTTAATTCTGAAAGTCATTTTTGACGGTTCCATTTAGATGACCACTTCCACTTTTCCATTTTTCAATGCTCGATACACCGGTGCATATCTCCCTCAATTAGTCATGGGGTCCATAGTAACAGAATCAATGAAAATTTGAACTCGTTGGTGAAGGACACCATTGACCAACCCCACGAAAGGCTGGACTGACGAAGTTAGCATAGTTCTCTTACGAGTTAAAAACTTTCTTATTCTCATCGACGACTGCTATCCGCGCGCCCGCCCCCACCAAAAAAAAAGTCTCACACAACCTGATTTCAAATGCATAATATACTAAACTCCCAAGACAAAGTGATCTAAACCTACAAAAGATAAATAATACACGAAAAAAGATAATAAAATCAAAATATTAATTTCCTTTTAACCCAATACCATTCTAGAATCTCTTCTCCCATGACGCGTGCCGGTAACCCAGTTAAACAGCTGAGCGAAAGGTCATACGTGAGTCAAGGCCAAGTCACAAGATCCCCCAAGAAAGGAAGAAGAGAGAGAGGAGAGAAAATAACCCCCAAGGAAAAATTCTTCCTCCAATATCCTCCCGCAGGTCGCTTGGAAGCAATATTTGCCGAAGTTGCAAAGTTGGCAAGGACGCCTGTTACCATGCAGTTAAATGATGACGGTAGCAGAAAAGACCCCAACTCCTGTCGTCAAGTAGAGGACACAACCCATCACACCTTCCCACGTCGATCAGATGATAACTTAATTAAAAAAAATATTACAGAAAGAAACGGAAGAAAAAAAAAAAAAGGAAACACTGAACTCCCTTTGTTTCCTTAAAATAACCCCTTTAACAAAGTCAGGCCATATACACAACCCATGCCAACCCTACAATAATTCATAAGAGAAAGCAAAATATAAAAGATAGAAATACAAAAATTAAACTGCACAAAAAGAGCTGAAAAGAGAGCGAAAAAAAAGCATCAGCGCAACGGTCTCTACACTCACATACAACCGCGTTTCACTTAAAAACACAAAACTCGTTGAAAAGCCGCTGTAAAAAAACACCCAACACTCGTTAAATTTTCCCCAAGCACTCGCCAAAGCAGACTGAACACGAGATTCTCCCAACTACCTCTGGGACCGAAAACTGTCGACGCAATGAATTTTCCTTCTTTACCAACCGCTCCGCATTACAACCAGACAACATCCTGTGAAAAAACAATTGTGTACTCATCGTGTATACCACTTCTATTTCATGCACATCACTCATATATTTCTCTTCGACGTGGGCTTATGACATAATTCAATAGCGACTACACCGCTGCACCCCTCTGGGGCAGGGGCCTTCCTCGAAATGTCCGTTAGCAAGTCGTAGTTCAGCAGTTAATTAAGAAGTCCTCTCTCTCTCTCTCTCTCTCTCTCTCTCTCTCTCTCTCTCTCTCTCTCTCTAAAGCGTGGAAATGAAATCCTAGATTTACAAAAACTAGAATTATTGTAAATCTAACAACGAGTAAAGTATAATGGAATGATAGAAATGAATATTAAACTCATTAAGCATTCCCAGAAATAAAATATTTAATTGTATAGCAAACATGACAGGAAGGGATTCATTTTTATCCTCCTTATCCGACCCTCATTTCCCTTAAATCTGTTACACTTAATTCTCAAAGTCATTTTTGTCTGTTCCATTTACATGACCACTTCCACATTCACCATTTTTCATGCTCCATCAGTTAATCATGGGGTCCATATAACATTCTGTTGAGGAGCAAATACCTCACAATATTAACAAAATACAAAATTGGTAAAAAAACCATACATTTCAAAAAGGTGGAAAACAATGATAAACAAAGACACCCAGAACGATTCACTACAACAGTAGCAACAAAACTGGATAATGTTAAAAGTTTCAAAGTTCAACACTTACTCCCTCAGCCGGGAATTTCCAATTCCCAAGTGTCCCAGACTTCGAGAAAGCGCTAACGATCTCGACACCGGACCAGAATTAATAGGCTTTCTGTTAGAGCTATCACATTTTAGCGATTTCGTACCCCACGAGCTAACACAGATCCGACTTCAACTGCAATAAAAAGATCCCAGAGAAAATTCCGTTTTTCAATCACACGCTGAACTGATTTCCGCTCCAACGTCGTTCTTTTTTGATCGGACGTAAACGCTGACTCCTCCCTCTCCTGAACCGCCGGATTACGCTTGCATAGCGCTGATTAATTAAACGCTGCTTAACCATTTCAGACACGGCAACAAGATCGCTGAATATAGCAAGCGTTCATATAATTAAAAACATCACCATATTCTACTTAATATATATGTTAATGAAGGGTGACACACAATTAGTGTAATCAGGTGTACAGAGGTCAGCTTGGGTTACCAGCCGACACAGCTGCGGAACTTAAGCTAGGAACTAAAGAAATTTTAAGAAAATAATAACTACTCCCGGATCGAACACCCGATGTCACCATCTCTAATAAAAACAGTCATAAAAGGCGCAACTATGTATCAGGGTTTTTAAATTTTTTTCCCTAAATTCATAGCAGTAACATTGGATTGTTTATATATGTTTCATGGTTACCGCAAAGGATTCTCAATGCCATGTCCTGCTCAGAACGAAAACGTATTAGAGCAAAGTGCTGTAGGGTATCACCGATGAAAGTCGGATATTGCTGTGTTCTAGCACTAACTCGGTTCTGGAAATGAGAGCTATAACACCAGATTATTTTCGTGACTGCCTCTTTTTATTCTCATGAGCGCTCCTTGTTCTTTCATTACGTCTGTGCTTGATTTGGAGTGGCATTCTGAATGTGAGACCATTATTTACAGTTATAAATATACGTATATGTATGCATCTATATGTATATTTATGTAAATTAAATTTAAATGCAATAAACTATATAAATATATATATATTTATAATATATAACAAATAATCATATATTATTATATATTAGTTATATTGTAATACTTAATATTATTATACTATAACTATATATATAATATTATATAATATAATGTATAATATATTATATATAATATATATGTATGTATAATATAATATAAATATATATATATATATACAATATATTATAATATATATATATATATATTATATATCATAATAATATATATAGATATGATGTATATATATATAGATATATATAGATGTAGGTATATATATTATATATAGATATATATATTGTATATTTAATAAATGTATATATGTGTGTGTGTGTGTGTGTGTGTATATATATATATATATATATATATATATCTAATATATAATATTATATGATATATATGTAAATTAAATATATAAATATGTATGTATATAATATATTATATAAATATTATATTATATAATATTATATATATATATATTCTATATATATATATTATATATTAATAAATATATATTATCTATATATATATATATATATAATATATATATTATATATAAATAAAGGTTTTTTGCCACAAAGGAAAAAATGAAAAGCGAGATAGCCAAGTACTTTCGGTCCTGTTCGGACCCTTTACTGAGGCAAACTGATTTTACAGAGAACAACATAGTCAAAAGAAAGCTTAATATACAAACTGACACTACAAGATTAGCAAGCAATAAGGGCGATTTTCACTCTACAGAAAGGAGGAGCCGCCTGAGGGTAGCCACACCTTGAAGGATACACGCAGTAAACAAGTGATTCTCCCAGAAAACAGTACATTTTGAAAAAACACGGGAGCATATACAATTTAATATCATGAATTTTCCCCCCAAAAATTATTATTAATGAAAAGACGAAAGAAAATATAAATATATATATATATCGAGCAAGAGAATGAGGGAGAGAAAATATCGAACCAGAGAGAGAGAGAGAGAGAGAGAGAGAGAGAGAGAGAGAGAGAGAGAGAGAGAGAGAGAGAGACAGAGAGAGAGAAAGAAATAATAACTATATACATGTGGGACTAATTTATTAGTTGTTCATTTATTTTAAGGTTGTTACGGACCCATAGATCTCAGAGACAATGTTACAGTGTCGATATATCCTGGTTAAAGGTCGACACAATGTTACGGCCTCTGAGAGAGGTCCGCTTCAGGTTCGATATAAAATAATAATAAAATAAAATATATATCAACACAAACAGTTGAAACTGGGGATACGAATATAGAAAGAAACACTAACATAACAAAGGTTTATTTACAAGCTTACTAACAAAGGTAAATGCAGAATGGTATCTACTATTTACATAAAAAGACAGAATCTTACACTGCATGAACTGGGGGAAACTGAGGTAATTCGAATACTTGCAGGACGGTTTAGTGACTCGTAGCGGTGGCTTCACTAAAGGAGGGCGGCAATTGCAGACATCCCCTTGACTCCGTATTGAAGAAAATAGACTATTCGTAAGGCAGGAACTCTCCCTTTTTCTTCTCCGAAGTCTGCTCAACGTAGAGACAACTCGGCCGTCCACACCGGAAGACGACTAGACCAATATCCAACCAACACTCGAACAACTCTTCTTTTGATTGATACTTCGTCGGTTCCTTCGTTTCTCGTATCTCACAGATCTCTGCTACTGCTGATCTCTCACTAATAATCTGATCTGTGGCTCTTACTAACTGGTGATCTCTCTCTTTTACGATCTCTTTCTTCTACGATTACTACTCTCCAAAGTTCGTTCGTCGTATTTATACGGCACTCTAGAACTTCTTAGATGAATCTAGACGAGGTAATGCATCAGAAAATCGCGGCGTTTCTCACGTAACGGCTGCGCGTTTTTGCGCTCCACAACACTCCTGCCGATTCTAGAACAGCCGCGACCATAGGCGCCTCCAACACGGGCGCGAAAGCCTCCTTACTGCCGAACTTCTCGAAAATGCGTTCTCCTTTCCTTTATCCTCCTTTGCTATGAAGCAATTACCATCACAAAGGTCCTTCATAAACATCTTACAAATATATGGGTCCAAATGGTACATTCCCAGACTAAGATTTAGGTTGTTTTTATTAGTGATTTGTATAATTGCCGATTCCAGTAAATTCCTTGAAACATAATCATTCGATCTAGCAATTACCGAGGTATCACCCCAATTAATACAATGAGATTTTTCACTCAGATGGATAAACAGTGCATTTGAAGTCTGGGCTGTTCTAACTGAATACATATACTGCTTGATACGTACACATAAATTTTTACTTGAGTGACCAACGTAAAACGATGGGCAATCCTTACAAGGAATTTTGTAAATGATGTTGTTATTTGTTACGGGACTATTCTTAATTAGCATATCACGTTTTATATACTTCGAGATCAAGTTATTCATATATATATATCAAGTATTTAACAATAATATTATTTACTATTTCTTTTTAGGAATCCAGAGTTAGAATTTTAACCATAAGAAAATATTTCTTAATTATGTTAATGGTACAAAAAATCATATCTTGATTTAGCTCCAGTCTGCCTTCATTTGGACATTGTATTTGATATTATGCCACTTTCTGATCTCTCGTCCATAATTTCCTGTATTTTTCTTTCAAGTGAATGTTTATCTAAATATGCCATTCACAAGGAAAATCAAAATCGCACTTGACCGCAGGAAAATGAATTAAGATCTTCCATCGTAATATAAACCAAATTATTAGCATAAGAAAGGGATTCGATTCCCATGGATGAGAGAGATGCCCAATTCTCTCTCTCTCTCTCTCTCTCTCAGCCTGTCTATCTCTCTTAACTATTAAGACTCGCTTTTCTTCGACTTTGCTCGATTATTATGTGAGCCAGAAATGTCATCTTATCATTCGTGTCAAAATATATGCGTTGGAAAACTGATGGTTTGCTGAAATACAGAGTAAGAGAAATCGCAATATACGAAGAAATTTTTTTTTATTTTTTCAATAAAATGCGGCCCCACTCTTGCCACCCACCTCACCCCCCACCCCCATCCCCCAAAACAAGTTTAAAGAATAACGAATTCTCTGGAATCGGAGGAATGTTAAGCTCTTCGAAAATGATTATTACGTTATACTTTCTTTTTGCTGGCCCGGATTCTGTCTTCTCTTTCCTCTGATGACGTGACATCCTTTGTTCATCGTTGTTTGATGGTGAGTTTTATCACCTCTCTTAATCCTTCTTTCCCTCGTCAAAGAATTTTCAATTAACTTGATCAGCTAATTGGGATTTCAAAGAGAAATCCCCTTTAGCTTTTTAAGTATCAACTCATTTTAATGGTTAATTCGTAGTAGAAAAAATAATTCTTCACATTTGATGAAAGAAACATTTCCTTCTTTGATTGCTATATCATGTGATGGATATTTTTTCCAGAAGGGATTATATTTACACATGAATTTTTTGCAAGCAAGGAAATAACAACAAAGAAGACCCTTACTACTGAACAATCTTCATTAATAAGACAGTCGTGTTTGGTCGTTGTGTCTTGCCTCAGACCGTTATATATATATATATATATATATATATATATATAAGATATATGATATAATATCTATATATATTATATATATATAGATGTATGTGTATGTATATACTATGTAAAATGAACATATACTACATACATACTTACACATACATATATATATATATATATATATATATATATAATATATATATATATAATTTAAAATATTATATATCTTAATATTAGTATATATATATGTATATATATATATATATATATATAGTTTTTATTTTATATATAAGATAGTTACATATATACATTTTTGTGCGCATTTGGCTCAAGTGACTGAAAATCATGTAGATAAAGGTTGCATTCATTATTTCCTTTCCAAAATTGCTGAATGGGTAAGAAATGAATGGTTGCCAGGAAGGTTTCATCTAATTGCTCTATTGAATGCTAATCTTGACCTCATTTTATAAAAAGGTCTTTGTTTTATTCCTCTCTCATTTTCCTTTATACTAACTCACCTAATAAGTATTCTGAATAATGGGAAAGCAAATGTCAAGAGGGTAGTAATATGGGGATGCATGTAGTGAAAATAGGTCATGGAAACATTGTATTCATTATCTTCATCACAGTTCACTGCCATACTTCATTCAAAGCTTCAGAGATTGAAAATAAAGAGGAAAGTGGAAAGGTTAATAATCTATTGCGCAAGATACTTTGATTTTTACTTGTTAATTGTTGCACGTAAAGGATTGGATGGCTTTTGTGAAATTTTATGAGTCTTTGCAGAGTGATATTACCTGCTACTCCATCAGTCATTCAGCTTATCTTCCTAATCCTCATATATATATATATATATATATATATATATATATATATATATATATATATATATATACTATATATATATCATAAATATATATAACAAATTATACTAATATATTTATGTATTTGATATACTATGCTTATATATTTATACACCGATACATATACACATACGCACACACGCACACACACACACACACACACACATATATATATATATATATATATATATATATATATATATATATATATATATATATATATATATATATATATATATATATATATAACATTCAAGGCATATTCACTATTATTAATTCATCAATTCTTTTGCAGAATATTTTATTCCCTCTGTTGCTGAAGGTCTCTTTTTATTTGCAATTTGATTTCACTTTCTTTCTGTGTTTGCAAAATGCCATCATTTCCTTTCCTCCCACAATTTATGCAACGTCATGCTTGGCTGTTTGAACGAATCAGTTCGGGAAGCAAATATCTCATGAGATCTGAGATCTTCTTATCTTTTTCTTTCGGACCCTTTTTGCTTTGCAGATTGTTCTTCGCGTACATTATTTTCCTTCAAGGGGGATTTTATATTTACTTTACAATTATCTTTTTACTGAACTTCCTTATAAAAGCGAATTTGCATTTCCTCGATAATGAAGCTTTATTTTTATTTTGGGTATTTGGTTTGTGATGAAGAAATTTAATGAATATTCAGTATGGGTTAACGTTAGGCTCATTGCATTAGTAAATATCACTTAAAGAAACCTCGGGAATAAGTATACCAAAAACAAACAGTCATAATCTTGCCAATAATTCCTATACAGGTTTAAAAACAAGCCCTAATTCTAATACATGCATATACACAAGTAATAATTCCAATACATGTATGTAAACAAGCACTAATTCCAATACATAGTGTATATATATATATACACAAGCACTAATTCCAATACATTCCAAAAGCGGAATTTTGTTAGAGTCAAAACCATTCCGTCTCCACCACAACCGAGTGATTGCAGGTTTATGGCTTTTCCCTTACGCAAAAGTAAGTGAGTGGATCTATTTGCTGTATAACTTTAAAACGAAATAATGGTAAGTGTCTAAGGCTTCTCAGTGCCCTTCTTCCTTTATATTTTAAGACAAGATGTTCAACGGCAGAACACTCAATTAAAGAAGGAGGTAGAATGACGAGTGTGCACGCTCCGGAGTTCCCCATTAGCCGAGTCGAGACTGAAGAAAATCAAACACCAAAGGTAAATAACACCTTCGCCGCTCGGAGATCGTAAGATTCCACGAAGGGAGAGTTCCCGGAAATATATCCCTCTCTGGGAAGACAGAACAGGTACTAGTAAAGTCTGCAGTTTTAGAAGGTGCTAACTAAATACTGGCACGTGCCAGTACGAGCCAAAAATTTTGCACGAGATAAATTCTGGTATGTGCCATTACGTATCAGAATTTAGCGGACGCTAAATACTAGCACATGACAGTACGTGCCAGAATTTAACACGCGATAAATTTTGGCACGTGCCATTACGTATCAGAATTTAGCACACGGGAAATACTAGCAAATGACAGTATGTACCAGAATTTAGCGCACGATATAAACTAGCATGTGCCAGAATTTAGTGCACGCTAAATACTAGCACATGACAGTACGTGTTAGAATTTAGCGCATGCTATAAACTAGCATGTGCCAGTATTTAGTGCACGTTAAATACTGGCACATGCAAGAATTTAGTGCACGCTAAGCACTGGCCAGAATTTATCGCGTGCTAAATTCGGGCACGTACGGTCACGTGGCAGTACTTAGCACATTGTAAATTCTGGAACGTGCCAATGCGTACTAAATACTGGCTTGTGCCAGTACGTGCCAGAATTTAGCACATGCTAAATTCTAACACGTCCAGTACATGCAAAATTTAGCTAGCACTAAATTCTAGCACGTCCCAGAATTTAGAGCGCGCTAAATACTGGCGTTTGCCAGTACGTGCCTGAATTTTGCTCACGTTAAATGCTGGCACGTGCTAGTGAGTACCAAAATTCTCACCTGCTACGTGCCAGAATTGTGTAAAAAGAATAACGAAAAAGTGACGAAGCTGTTAAAAAAAATGACATATATATATATATATATATATATATATATATATATATATATATATATATATATATATATATATATATCATACAAATATGCATGTATAAGTCATATCACATTATCGTGATTCATATACATACATCGAGCTACAAATGTCCTTTACTATCTAATTCGCTCTACCTCGGAATTAATATATTTTCATGTTAACTGAAGGACAATTTATTAGTCGATAAGAAAATGTTGGCTCAGTGAAAAAGACGCACAGTGAAGCCTTAAACCACTATGCCACCGCAAGAGGATATAAGTTTATGCCGCCTCTCTACTACAAATACCTGTAGCTCTCAGGTGTTCTTTGTTTTGGAGTCGACATCAGCCCACCTGACCTCGGTAACGTTGTAGTGCTTTTGTCCGCACGTAGCCATTATATGAGTCATATATATAAAACTCAATTTCCTTTGCCGCTCCTTCCTTCATTTATGCAATGAGCTTTATATTCCTTTCAGGGAAAGTGGAGTCTAATTGCTTCAGGGTGACGACCGTACCTGATGCCTGCTCTACTTTTGTAAAACGAATAAATAAAATAAAATAAAATAAAATAAAATAAAAATGTCGTTGACATGTTCTAGACATACGACGTTCGTCCTCCTAGAGAGCTCAGCTGAAACTGCTGAGAGATGATCATGAAGAATAACGTGTTCTCCGTCTTTCTATATTTCCTATGAAATTTTCCTTAGCAATTTTCATCTTTTTCCGTTCGGTAGATATATGTCGACTTTACGTATAAAGGATTTTTTTTTTTTTTCATTGAAAAAGCATCTTTGACAAAGCTCCCTTACGTGACATCATCTCCCGTTGCTCTCCTCTCCCCTCCATTTTACCAATTTCCCATTTCGTTTCGCCAGCCTCTTTTTCAAAAGCCGTATTTCTGGACCTCTTTCCATGAGCATACACTTCAGGAATTCACGACGTCACGAGATACAAACAGACCCAATATTAGCGAACCAGTGAGGGGAGGAAAGGAGAAGAAAATGTTTATTCATCCCTGCGTCACCATTTTCCCACTCGACTGAGGAGCAGACTCACTTGGCTTGTGCGTCGACTCCAAGTAAATGCGTGATTTAAATGAGAAGCAGTTGTGTCAAATATGGCACGAACAGGATTAATGAGAATTATTCAAGATAATTACTACTTGCCCAGGTTTTATTCTGCGTATAATTTTCGACGAACTGAGCACATTTGTTATTCGCGAGTCGATCAGCTAAATGCCACTGATAAGGCGTAATGTAAAATGGATTCCAGATAAAAATACTCATAGTCATTAACTTTGTTATATAAATTGTTTGGAACCTGCGATATGGAAATCTCTGTTATTAAAAAAAGAAAAATAGTTCTACTATATACTCCTGTCAGTTTAAAAAAGTATATCTTAGTTTTGCCAGACCACTGAGCTGATTAACAGCTCTCCTAGGGCTGGCCCGAAGGATTATATTATATTTTTACGTGACTAGGAACCAATTAGTCACCTAACAACGGGACCTACAGCTTATTGTGGATTCCGAACCACATTACATCGAGAAACGAATTTCTATCACCAGAAATAAATTCCTCTGATTCCGCGTTGGCCGAGCCGAGAATAGAACTTTGGACCATCGGATTGGTAGCTGAGCGCAAAAACCACTCGTCCAACGAGGAACTCATATCAGTCTAAAACTAAATATTTGTCGGCATAAGTGTTATTTCTTCATCCCTTTGGGGAATGCTTAATTTGAACAGGATTAACTGACCATTTAAATCAAGTATACAGGTAACCTCCAATAAGAAACGTTATAAGTCTAATCAGTCTGGTTCATTTTCACGATCATTCCGGAACTAGTTGCAACAGAAATAAAAACTGATCACCTGGCAAATCTCTTCCCTCCCATTTCTATGTCTGACAATCAAGATCTTTTCAAAACACATTATATGAAACTGTTCATCCTTTTTTATTCCAGGATTTTCATACCTACTATAGTAGATTCACATCAACCGTACATCTGAAGTCTAGGCCACTCCCTTACGACGCTCCTGATTGGCTGTTGATAAGCCAATCACAGGGCTGGAAACTCAGCCTCTCTCGAGAGTTCACATAGGCAGGATGTATGTTACACCTCTCCTTAGGGATACTTTTGAAAGACGTATCCCTCAGGAAAGGTGCAACATACATCGTGCCTGTGTGGATTCTCGAAAGAGACTGAGAGTTTCCAACCCTGTGATTGGCTTATCAAGAGCCAATCAGGAGCGTCGTAAGGAACTGTCCTAGACATCAGATGCATGGTTGATGTGAATCTACTATAGCACCTTTTTTTTTTTTTTTTTTTTATCTTTCACGTAGTTTTGCATTTAAATCGCCTAACATAACCCCAAGCTAAGCAAAGGTCAAGATTTTACCAAATAATCTCTCTTTTATTCTCACTGTTGTACAATACATGTTTACTATCACAACGGTATCTCATTTCACACCCATTATCATTATCATCACTATTAGTAGTACAGTGGTAGGTATCTGAGGACAGATAAGAAGTGATGATCTATTTTAAAACAAGTCATTTAATGCAGAATTACTCCTTGCGTAGCATTTTTCTTTCTGGTATGTATATATAGGATATAGTATACTTGTATTGTATAACTATATCATGCATCTCTTACGATGGAGCCTGACCAATCTTCAATTCCTTCAGCATACGGCAAAGACGAAAAGGAACTTGTCTCAAAGAGCCAGAATCAGGACACGTGCATTTCAGGGATTAGAAATGCTTTCTGGCTTCAACAGATCAAAAGGTTCGCATAAAAGTGTCTACAAAGGCTTCCCTCTCGTGTTCATTGTAATGAGACGTGAATCCTAATCATGCCTAAGAGAGGGAAGTCTGATAAATGAACAACGCAGTCTAACATCAGCATGGACAGGGTCCAGTAAACAAACGAAGTTTAGTCCTCACCTGTCGACGCAACAAATCTTTTAACGATGAGATGCACAATTTTTTAAGTCGAATGAAGATAGATTTCATGTATGTATACCTATTAAGAGATAGATTTCATGTATACTTATTAAGACATAGATATCGTGTATACTTATTAAGAGATAGATTTCATGTATACTTATTAAGAGATAGATGTCATCTATTTAAGATAGATTTGGCGTATATCGATATTTCGAGTGATGGAGGTCTGTCTAAAGTATCTTTGGCGAGAATGTGTTTTTAAAATAAATGAACAACTAATAGATTAGTCCCACATGTATATAGTTATTATTTCTCTCTCTCTCTCTCTCTCTCTCTCTCTCTCTCTGGTTCGATATTCTCTCTCCCTCTTTCTCTTGCTCGATATATATATATATATATTTATATTTTCTTTCGTCTTTTCGTTAATAATAATTTTTGTTGGGAAAATTTGTGTAAAAATTCATGATATTAAATTGTATATGCTCCCGAGTTTTTTTCAAAATGTACTGTTTTCTGGAAGAATCACTTGTTTACTGCGGGTATCCTTCAAGGTGTGGCTAGCCTCTGGCGGCTCCTCCTTTCTGTAGAGTGAAAATCGCCCTTATGGCTAATCTGGTTGTGTCAGTTTGTATATTAAGCCTTCTTTTGACTATGTTGTTCTTTGTAAAATCAGTTTGCCTCATTAAAGGGTCCGAAAAGGACCGAAAGTACTTGGCTATCTCGCTTTTCCATTTTTTTCCTTCGTGGCAAAAAAACTTTATTTATACATAGCATCACGTTTTATATACTTCGTGATCAAATTATTCATATATATATATATATATATATATATATATATATATATACAAACACACACACATATATGTATATATATATATATATATATATATATATATATATATATACATATATATATATATCATATATATATATATATCATATATATATACGATACATATATCTATATGTATCTATATAGCTCTATATATAGATATATATGATCATATATATATATATATATATATATATATATATCTATATATATATATATATATATATATCTATATATAGCTATATATATAGATATATAGATCTATATGTATAGCTATATATAGATATATATATATATATATATATATAATAATATATATATATATATATATATATATATATATACATACACATGTCTGTGTATCTGTATGCATGATGTATGTATGAAAAAATGTATTTATGTATGCATAAATCCCTTATTTTTGCAATCCCTTAAATGCCCCGTCCCTTAGATACCCCATCACTTAAATACCCCGTCTCTTAAATACCCTGTTCCTTAAATACCCCGTTCCTTAAATACCCTAGGCCTTAAATATCCCAGCCCTTAAATACCCTGTTCCTTAAATTATCCGTCCCTTAAATATCCTGTTTCTTAAATACCCCGTCCCCTAAATGTCCCGTTCCTTAAATACCCCGTTCCTTAAATGCCCTGTCCCTTAAATGCCCTGTTCCTTAAATGCCCACTCCTTCAAATGCCCACTTCCTTAAATGCCCACTCCCTTAAATGCCTACGTCCTTAAATGCCCACTCCTTTAAAAAAAAAAAAAAAAAAAAAAAAATCCCACTTTATGCCCACTTCCTTAAATGCCCTCTTCCTTAAATGCCCACTTCCTTAAATGCCCTCTTCCTTAAATGCCCTCTTCCTTAAATGCCCACTTCCTTAAATGCCCACTCCCTTAAATGAGAATAGAATAACATATAAGTAAAATTTCAGTTAACTCTTGATTTAATATGAATTTTACGTCTTTTATAGAAAATTTCCATCTTTTCTCTATCTTATAAGATTGACCAGGAAGTCAGTCTTTAGTGTCTGTTATCTGAGAAATGTGCGAGTCTGCAAAACGTCTGGAGAAATCCAGAGTCTGTCTTCGGAATCGTTACTGGATAGGAGAAACCCCCATTGGGTTAAAACGTCTTCTTGAGGAAGTCTTCAAGAATCCAGGATCCTGTGAAGCCATCTTAAGCTTCTGAAGTACTGCTACTAGAGAAACGCCCATTGGATTACAACGTCTTCCTGAGGAATCTTCAAGACTCCAGCAGTCTTCGGCTCCGTCTGCTGTAGCCTCGCAAATCTCGAAGACGGTCTGGATCACAGGGCATATTTGAAAACTAATCGATGTGACAGCATGGAGGGAATCTATACAAATACTGAACAATGATTGGTACAGTTAATATTGTATTTGATGCTGGCATGGCTCACTTAATTTGCGGAGTCATGGTTTTATTGCTTATATTTAGCGCTCTTCCTGCATTTGTGTTCAACAAATTGATGCAGAAGAGACGTAATAAAAAGGAATTTACTCTAATCCAGGACAAAGTGGAAAGGTTGCAGCGAGAGCTGGAGGCTGCCCACAGGAGGAATCGCAACTTTCATGAAATAATTCGTAACAAAATAAAGAAGGACTGCAACGGATTGATAACGAATGACGAAGTTGATAAAGAGGTTCGACACATTCAGGATCTCTTGGACTTGGCAGACGAAACCGACGTGAAGATCCAGGAAGCCGAGAGTAAGGTTGAAACTTTCGGTTCCGAAAACCAAAAACTGCGGAAGGAAGCTAAGGACAACGAAAAAGCTTTGGATGAATATCGAAAGCAAATTGTACAACTGAAGGAATTGAACTTGACGCTGGAAAAAGACCTTTTCGAGAATGAACGCCACATTCAAGATCTTGAAAACATCAATGTGGCGAAAGAAAAGGAGCTTAGCCAGAAGAATCGCCATATTGAATGTCTGGAAGGCAGGAATGTGGCGATGAAAACCGACCTTACTGAGAAGACACTCCAGATTCAAGGTCTGGAGGACATCATTTTGGCGATGGAAAACGAGCTTAGTGACGTGAAACGCCAGATCCAAGGTCTGGAGGACACGAATATGGCGATGAAAACCGAGCTTAGTAAGAAAAATCGCCATATTGAATGTGTGGAAGGCAGTAATGTGGCGATGAAAGCCGACCTTACCGAAAAGATACGCCAGATTCAAGGTCTGGAGGACATGAATGTGGCGATGAAAACCGAGCTTAGCGAGAAGACACGCCATATTGAATGTCTGGAAGGCATGAATATGGCGATGGAAAACGAACTTAGCGAAGTGAAACGCCACATTCAAGGTCTAGAAGTCACTAACAGGGCGAAGGAGGAAACTCTCTGTGAGAAGGAGAGACAGATTGAAGAGATGACAAAAAAGAATGCCCTGAAAGAAGAACAGTTAGAGGACTACCACAAGTTACTCGACAAGCTGCAGAAAGAGATTAGGATGCTGGAGTCCAAAGCACGAGATTTTGATGCACTTGAGAGTCAAAGCAGGAGAAATGAACAAAATCTCCTTGCCTGCGAACAACAAATTGAAAACCTCCAGAAGAAATTGCAGGAGAGGAACGAGGAAGTGAACAAGCTTGTCCAATGTGAGATGGAAGTTGAAATTTTAAGAAAGGAATTGGAGGACAGACAAAAGGATCTGAGCAAGCTTGTCCAATACGAAAGGGAGGTCGAACAATCAAGGAAGGAACTAGAGGACAGGCGTAAGGATGTGAACAAGCTTGTCTGTTGTGAGCAGGAACTTGAACAATTGAGGAAGGAACTGAAGGATAAAGAGAAATATATAAACAAGCTTGTCCCATATGAAATGGAAATTGAATGTCTCAGAATGGAATATGAGGCAAAACAGGTGGCTCTGTTGGAAATGGCTGGCCTCATAGAAAGGGACGAGAAAGTTATCTTTGACTTGCAGCGAAAAGTTGAAGAACTCGGAGGAGAAATAAAAGACAGAAATAAAGAAAGAGATGGACTCCTGACTTCAGAGGCAATGCTAGTTCAGAATCTTGCCAAATCTGAACACTATATAAGTGAACTGAAAACTGAAGTCGAGACGTTAAGGAGTCAAAAGGCAGAACTTGTCAACCAACTGGAAGAAAATATGAGCCATCTTAAGAGTAAGCAGAGTCAGATACTGGATCTCGAGCAGAAGTTACTAAAGATGGAGGGATATCAGGAGGAAAAAGACAATCTCGAAAAAGTCATAAAAGAGAAGGAAAAGGAAATAGAGCATTTCAAGCGAGAAAGAGAGGACAACTTGAAAGAAGCACAAGATCTTCGTATACTAATCGCTCTGAGGGAGGAAAATCTCCAGAAATGCCAACAGGAAATAGAACTTCTTCAAAAGGAATTAGAAAAGAGCCAGAAGGACTTAGAGGAGCTTGTCTGTTGGAACTTGAGGAAAGAAGAAGAAGAGATTGAGAAAATGGCGGAACAGATCCACCAATTGGAGTTCATGAGGTCTCAGTTCCAGGAAATGGTGGATGCCTACGAAAACAAGACCTCCGAGCAGGAAATGGAGATTACCTGCTTACGCAGGGAAGTTCAGCAGAAAAACAACTTGCTGGAGGAAGGCATAGCCCAGCGGGACAATCTAGAAAAAGTCATAAAAGAGAAGGAAAAGGAAATAGAGCATTTCAAGCGAGAAAGAGAGGACAACTTGAAAGAAACACAAGATCTTCGGATACAAATCGCTCTGAGGGACAAAGATCTGCAGAAACGCGATCAGGATGTACAACTCCTTTTAGAGGAAATAGAAAATAGGCAGAAGGATTCAGAGGAGTTTGTCCGTTGCAAATTGAGGCAAGAAGAGTTCTATGAGTCTCAGTTCCAGGAAATGGAGGATGCCTACGAAAAAAAGATCTCCGAGCAGGAAAAGGAGATTACCTGCCTATGCAAGGAAGTTCAGCAGAAAAACAACTTGCTGGAGGAAGGCATAGCCCAGCGGGACAATCTCAACAAGAAGCTGGAATGCGTCGAGATGGATAATAGCCATCTGAAACAGCTGGCTGCTGAGGCTGAGGAACGACAGATAGCTGCAGAAGGAGCGTTCAAGGAGCTGTCCATCAATATTCAGAGGGTTGAGAAACTAGTTACTGATAAACAGAGAGAAGTTGATGAACTTCGAAGCAAATTAGAAGAGAAAAACACTGAAGACGACAAGCTTGTTCAGTGTAAGGAGGAAGTAGAAGTTCTTAGGAAAGAACTAAAGAAGAAGGACTTGGAAATCAGAAAGGGTAAGGAAGAGGCAAACCAACATGACAAACAAATGGGGAGAGTGGGAGCTCGCCTCCAGGAAATGGTGGCTGCCTTCAACAAGATCACCTAGTAGGAGATGACTTGCCCCAAGAGAACTAGGCACCAAGATGAAGATAGGACATCCACTCTGGAGTAATATATATCTGTATGTATATACCACATCACCACATACACAAACATATGCATATGTACACACACACACACACATAATACACATATATATGCACACTCCCCCCAGTGTGTCTATATATGTACACACATACATACACACATAAATATATATATATATATACACTCCCCCCAGTGTGTGTATATATGTACACATAATACACACACATACATATATATATACACACTCCCCCCAGTGTGTATATATATGTACAAACACATACATACACACATGTATATATATATACACACTCCCCCCAGTGTGTATCTATATATATATACTAACACATACATGCACACACATACCAGACACCCCATACATACAAACACACACATATAAATATATACATACATATATATTGTCTCCAGAGGGATTCAAACTCTAGCCTGGTTCAGAAACAACAAACTTCTCTCTGATAAATTTCAGTTCTGCATCATTCAGCCTCCCTTCTCCCAGCCCATCCCTCTGACAAGATGGGGGACCTCTCCCTACTGGCTGGGAGTAAGACAACTCATCCAAGAGAGTATGGCCAAGCACCGAAGGAGCTGATTAGCGGGCAGCTGAAGGGCCATCCTAGGGACGTGGCTTGCTCTTCAGCTGACAGGGGTAGGGAGAAGAACAGTGTCCTGGGTCCTACAGCGACTGTTTCCGTTGGAGGACAGCGAAGACCTTCACGTGTCGGAGGCGTAGGTTGTCGATGTCTCCGTCCGAGATCTCCGTGTTCCTGGCGATTTGCCGTGCTTGGTGGGAGCGCTGCAGATCGTTGGGAACACAGAGACCCCAGACAGAGACATCAGCCATCTCCGCCTCTGATAGGTGAAGGCCCTTGCAATCATCCAACATAAACTATCGGTGGAGACCCTTCTCCCTGCCCATCCCTCTAATGAGATGGAGGATCTCTCCCTATTGGTTAAGAGTAAGACAATTCATCCAAGAGAGTATGACCGAGCGCCAAAGGAGCTGATTGGTTGATACCAGGTCTCAGAAGTCCTCTTCAAACCACGTCCTGCCTGAAGTAGCAGGCAGCTGAAGGGCCATCCTAGGGACGTGGCTTGCTCCTCAGCTGACAAGGGTAGGGAGAATAACGATGTCCTGGGTCCTCCAGTGACCGTTGCCGTCTGAGGCCAGTGAAGACCTTCACCTGTCAGAGGCGTTGATGGTCGATGTCTCCATTCGGGATCTCCGTGTTCCTGGCGATTTGCAGTGCTTGGTGGGAGCGCTGCAGATTGTTGGGAACACAGAGATCCCAGACATAGACATCGACCTCCTACCCCTCCGACAGGTGGAGGCCCTCGCTGTCCCCTGACAAAAACTGTTGCAGGAGGACCCAGGACATCGTTCTTCTCCCTACCCTTGTCATCTGAAGAGCAAGGCACGTCCCTATGATGGCCCTTCAGCTGCCTCCTACTTCAGGCAGGATGTGGTTGGAAGAGGACTCCTAGGTAGGGAGAAGAACAGTGTCCTGGGTCCTCCAGCGACTGTTTTCGTCGGAAAACAGGGAGAGCCTTCACCTGTCATAGGCGCAGATGGCCGATGCCTCCTTCTGGGATCTCCGTGTTCCTGGCGATTTGCCATGCTTGGTGGGAGCGCTGCAAATCGTTGGGAACACAGAGATCCCAGACAGAGGCATCGATCACCTACACCTCCGACAGGTGAAGGCCTTTGCTGTCCTCCGACGAAAACAGTCACTGGAGGACCCAGGGCACCGTTCTTCTCACTACCCTTCTCAGCTGAAGAGCAAGGCACGTCCCTAGGATGGCCCTTCAGCTGCCCACTACTTCAGGCAGGACGTGGTTTGAAAGGGACTCCTGAGACCAGGTGTAGTCCAGTCAGCTCCTTTGGTGCTCAGCCATACTCTCTTGGATGAGTTGCCTTACTCTCAGCCAATAGGGAAAGATCCTCCATCTCATTGGAGGGATGGGTTGGGAGAAGGGTCTCCAGCAATAGTTTCTGTTGGATGATTGCAAGGGCCTTCACCTATCAGAGGCGGAGATGGCTGACATCTCTGTCTGGGATCTCTGTGTTCTCAATGATCTGCAGCTCTCCCACCAAGCTCGGCAAATCGCCAGGAACACGAAGATCCCGGACGGAGACATCAACCACCTACACCTCCGACAGGTGAAGGTCTTCACTGTCCTCAGACGGAAACAGTCACTGGAGGACCCAGGACACTGTTCTTCTCCCTACCCTTGTCAGCTGAAGAGCAAGCCACGTTCCTAGGATGGCCCTTCAGCTGCCTGCTATTTCAGGCAGGACATGGTTGGAAGAGGACTCCTGAGACCTGCTATCAGCCAATCAGCTGCTTCGGCAATTGGCCATCCTCTCATGGGTGAGTTGTCTTACTCCCACCCAGAAGGGAGAGATCCCCCATCTCGTCAGAGGGAAGGGCTGGGAGAAGGGGGGTTGAAGAATGAGTCCCATGGATTCTCCTGACAGAGGTAGGGAAAAGGGTCTCCAGCGACAGTTTCTGTTGGAGGACAGCACGTCTTCCACCTATGAGGTGGAGGGGACATCAGCTATCTCTGCATCTGATAGGTGAAAGCCCGTGCCGTCCTCTAAGAGAAGCTGTTGCTGGAGACCCTTTTTCTCCATAGCACTGTCAGGAGAATGGCAAAGTGCATACTTAGAATTAAACTTTCTTCAACCTCCCTTCTCCCAGCACATCACCCTGACAAGAAGGGGGATCTCCCCCAACTGGCTGGGAGTAACATGAGAGTTTGCCAGACCTCCAAAATGAATTATAAATCAGAGAATCTGAGAGTAATTTACGAACGTACTTCTAGCAATTGTGCCAGTACAATATCTATTTATTGTCTACCCAGAAGTTGAGGGAAATTAAGTTGGGGAAATAAATCTCCTTATATTGGAAATGAATCTCTTGTTGACAACAGATGGCGACTGAAGAGGGTTTGCAACAAATGAGAGTAATATTCAGAGGGGGAAATATTTCATGGACGAGCGTTTATATGGAGTAGGTTTAATTGATATGAATGTTTACACTGAGGGGAATCCAGCTTGTTTATAATACAATATGGGATTGTACGTTTACTTAAAATATTTTAATAATCATCTGTTTAAGGGTTTTGGTTGGGTCTTAAATGTTGAAACAGATTTGGAATAAGAAGAACTTGGCGAATGGGTAATTATTTCCAATGATAAAAGTGTGACAGCTATTAATCTTCCATTACTGCTTAGTGTCTTCATCTATAAAATAGTAAGAAAAGTAAAGAAAAAAATAATAATTGAAATACTGAACTGGAATCTGAAATTGAAGATGTATTTAGGAAAAATATAAGTGCAAAATGTATTACTCCTATTTTTTATATATGTTCCAAAACTAAAAATTCGAGCAAATATATTAGTGCTGAAGTGTTGAATATATTTCCAAACTAAAACAAAAAACTACATTACTTCTCAATTTTCGTATATATATTCCAAAACTATAAATAGAGAAAATACATTACTCCTGAAGTCTTACATGTTTCAAAACTTTAACTCAAGAAAATATAGTACTCCTGAATTGTGGAAATATATGTCAAAACTAAAACTGAAGAAAACATTAGTCCTGAGGTGGTAAATATATATCAAAACTAAACTCTCAAAGAAAATATATAACTCCTGAAATGCGTCTGATGTTCGTGGGTGGGAAAATAGGCTTGAAAGAAAGAGCAATGTAAAATACGTTATTTTTCTTGCCTGTGTATGTACATGTATTAACATACACACGTGTATATATATATATATATATATATATATATATATATATATATATATATATATATATATATATATATATATTATATATACTATATATATCACTACATATATAGTGATTTAATTAACAGGTAGTTAAAGTCAACAGTAGTGGACCAGCTCTAACCAAGCAGAAATCATCGACAACCGCTCAAATATAATATTTTTGTATCCACTCCTTTCATAAAAAAAAATATTTCAAAATCAAAAGGGACGAGGCGGCTCTCGGCTTTGCAGAGGTACCAAAGTGGTATCTTGGCCCTCTGAAATTCTGAAATTCGCAGGGGGGGGACGGCGGGGTTGCTGTGGAGGGCTGCCAGATATATATATAGAGAGAGATCAGATGCATGTGATGTTCGTGGGTGGGAGAATATGATTATAAAAAAGAGCAAGGTATTGCTCTTCCTTTCATTGCCTGTGTATGTATATTAACATACACACGTGTATGTATGTATGTATATATATATAAATATATATATATATATATATATATATATATATATATATATGTATATATATATATATATATATATTTATATATATATATATATATATATATATATATATATATATATATATATATATATATTAAAGATATATGCCACGAAGGAAAATGAACGATGGGGTATCTGCAAGACCTTTCGATGTTTAAACGTCCTTTACTAAGCAGAAACTAACATACATGAGGAAAAAGACAATACAAGAAGTTTTGTATAACTGACAGATAGTGATTATAAAGAGATTAGTACCTAGAATCCGACACACCGGCAAGATGAGTAACCTTTCTAAACAAGC
Organism: Macrobrachium nipponense; assembly: GCF_015104395.2. Taxonomy (NCBI): domain Eukaryota; kingdom Metazoa; phylum Arthropoda; class Malacostraca; order Decapoda; family Palaemonidae; genus Macrobrachium; species Macrobrachium nipponense. The sequence continues at coordinate 98,056,885 of NC_061107.1, forward strand.
ATAAACAATGGGTCCAATTAAAAGTTTAAGACAATCATCTCAGATACAAGGACAAGACAAGAGATGTCTTATCACGAAATCTTTTAGAATCTGCTTTAATACAACTTACTTTTCATTGTAATTTCAATGTTAGTCGTGGCTTTTTTCATTTAGACCCTTGTATTTGTAACATGTTTAAAAATGACCTTAATGATATGATTACAGACTTAAATAAAAATTAGTTGCCTTAGAGTTATCTTCGTTGTAATGTATGTCTAAAATGTATTGTGAATATGTATTGTGAATATGTATTCTGAATAGCTGTCACCTATAATCCTTTAATTGTCTTGTCCTTGTATCTGAGATGATTGTCTTAAACTTTTAATTGCACCCATTGTTTATGCTTGTTTGGGAAGGTTACTCATCTTCCAGGTGTGTCAGATTCTAGGTACTAATCTCTT
>NC_061107.1:98059824-98062324 GCF_015104395.2 Macrobrachium nipponense
TATTTTTTTTGTTGTATTCTACATAAAAATGCGCACATTTTCATATATAATACTCCATGTAACGGCTAATTTAAAACGGTACAAAAATTATGTCAAAGTGACGAAATAATTTCCGAGATGTGTCACAGATACTTTTTAGTACGGCAAGAAAGAGATTCGCGCTTGCGCGCCTGCGTAACGATTGTGAACAAAACAACACCTTGATCCATGAACTCCCAGCATCCCCCAAGGTGCTTGATTCAAGAGTTTTCGGCTGGTAGGCCTAAAATTATTTTCCGCGAATTTTTTAAAAAACTTTTGTATGTCGACGTAAAATACGTCCAGTCGGCACTCGAGAGACAAAAACTGTCGACGTAAAATACGTCCAGTCGGCGTTTAAGTGTTAATTGCTCCTTCCCTTACTACAGATATTAACCTTCAACCGGTTCCCTAACAACCATGCACAGATAGCAGTTTATTTTGATTTTATTTATATAACGGACACCCTCTGCTTTCTATTTTTTAAGAATAACTTCGTAAGGTTTACCTTGATAATGAAACCATAACTACCGTTATATAAATAGCACATGCATACAATACCAGTATAACGAAATGTCGTGCCAGTCAGTCGAATGAACGCGCAACTGACAAGAGCCGCCAAAATACAAAGGAAAATAAAACCAGCTTCCAATAAGAAAACCAGAACTAAAAATGCTACGCAAGGAGTAATTCTAGATCAATTGACTTGTTTTAAAATAGATTATCACTTCTTATATATATATATATATATATATATATACTATCTATATATATATATATATATATATATATATATAAGTTATATGTAAATGTATATATGTGAGTCCTAGGGATTGTAATTAATGATATATTTAAATAGCATAATGTGATGCGCTCTGACCTTTTTGGAATGCGGAGAACAGAGCCGAAGCAACGACCCGAGAAAAGCTGATAAATGATTTCTGTGATGGCGTGAATCAAAAACTGCATAGTTAGGCGAGTCAATGTTCGTCCTGTAGTTATGTCAGTTCATGGGCCCTTTTCAAAGTGCCTTTGCATAGAGACGTCTGTGGGAGAAAGGCAAGATGCCGGGGGAGCTCTGCGAAAGTTTATTTTTATTAAGTGAGTGAGATATTCAGGCTGCAATGGGTGAGTCTTGCATTACTTTAGCCAAAGGGGTGGCTTGTTGTCTGATTGACATTTGTAAGAATATCTAATCTTTAACTTTGTCTTTAAACTTATGTGTGCTAATGAGTGTGTTTCTCGTGTCTTTGAAACAGACGTTTCTGGCAAAGGGGGGACCGAGAGTCCTAGAGGGACAGGGAGTCCCAGATGGGAGAATAGACAATTGGTGTGACAAATTACTGTTTTAGACATTTTAATGTGGGGGGCGGGGGTAACTGAGTTAAGTTAGTCTGTGAGCCTTGATTTAGACTTGATTGATTAACTTTCCATTGTTAAATAAAGAGTTATTTTTTATATATCTTTGTCTCTCATTTTGATTACCTGACAGAATTGAGAGAAAGAGGTGGAGAGAGAGAGAGAGAAAGGGAGGTCGCGAGCCGTGGGTCGCTTGGAGAGAGAGAGAGAGAGAGAGAGAGAGAGAGAGAGAGAGAGAGAGATTGTGTATCGGTTTGCCTGACGCTCGGGTTACACGTTTACCAAATAAAAACGAGATTAATATCCCGTTAACACACACACACACACACATATATATATATATATATATATATATATATATATATATATATATATATATATATATATATATGTGTGTGTGTGTGTGTGTGTGTGTGTGTATGGGTGCGCGTGCGTACTTAATAGCGTTTCAGTTAAAAAGGTCAGGTTAGATTTATTGGGAAAGTTTTAAATGATTATTCTGATTTGGTTCTCATATAAAAGCGGGCCTTGTAAACTTTCAAAAATTAAATGTATGTTATCAGAAGAAACAAACATATTTTTAATGCTTAAAGATTTATTGCAAAAATTACGGGGTGAACCAAACGTAAGTGGATACTAGATGATATTTAGTTTGAGATAACATATACAGTTGTATATTAAATAATGCAATTAAATTTTACTGTATACAATGATATGATACAAAGGAACTGAAAATATAAATAATATATATACATAATATATATATATATATATATATATATATATATATATATATATATATATATATATATATATATATATATATACTATACTTAATAAACACCAACGTTATAGTATAATCCTAACACAAACCCTTTTCCACATAGTGTCCGCCTACTTTCGATTGACCCTGTATATTTCGTTAGGAATAATGTCCTGATGATAACCAAACGAAAGGGAAAAAGTCTCTTTATAAAGCTTAAATTCTTCCTTGAAACTATCAATTGAGTGGTCGTAAGAACAGCAAATGAGTCTACTACTTTTTTATCAGTGGACCTCCTAGTGAGAAGACCTTCAGTGAGCGCTATTTATTTCGCGTTGAGTACCCGAGGTCAAACATGAC
>NC_061107.1:98067324-98092324 GCF_015104395.2 Macrobrachium nipponense
ATGGATATTGTAACGTTCATAGTTATTCAAGACAACTATAATAAAATCTGAAGAGTAAAAGAAAATGAAAATGAGAGAGACAATGACAGAGAGCTCCCCATCATTACTGACAGTTGGCAGATGTAAATTGTCGGCAATTACATTTTAAGCAAGCAACACAAAAGTAACGTTCGTTTCTTATTCCTTGATTTCGTGAACAATTCTCCGTCTCTTTAGAATCACAGCAAGAAAGACTTTTGGGGAAAAATAAGACTAGTTCAAGCTCAGAATTATTATGAAGCTAGTGTGTCCTCCTTGACAGCCACCTCCAACTTGAAGGCCTCCCTTGAAGGCAGGGCACGACATTAGGCTATTGACAAAGGGGACACCCGTCCTTTGAGGAGAAGGTCTTGCTCCTCTGCATCAAAGAAACCTCGGTGGCGTTCACAGATGCCCTAATTTAGTCTCCAGATTGTGCTCGTATAGCATTATCCGTTAGAACCTAGTTAATTCAAAGATATTATGTATGTTAATCGACATATTCAACTGTCATTGCTAAAAGATTTTTGTACACTCCAGGGTAAAACAATGGAAAGTCTGGTTATTTGTCTGATATGCTCTCGCAGATATTATAAGAAAACCAAACTTGACAATAATATATAGTCTAAATATGATATGAAAGTATTCCTCGTTCAGCTCTCTATTTAAAATTAAATTTGAGCATATATGGTACGAAGGACGAGTTTCCAAAATGCGAAGAAATAAGGATGCACTTTAAAACTAAGAAGAGATATTGACATTAAGCTTATGCGAAATAGGTATATACAGCATTTAAATATTACACCGAAATATTGAGGACTTTTGGCTCATTAAAACTATAAGAGCATAATAAAGGTGACCATTTATGATTTTTCTTTCCTTAGAGAAGAGTCTTTTGGGGCGGTTTCCCAGATATTCAGAAAAAAAAAAAATGTTAAGAGAGCCATTTTCTCGGGAGATGGGCGCCCCTGTGTAAGACATAAACAACACAGTTTAGTGGGAAAGTTTCCCCATACATTTTATTTCTTAATTCTTCCCAACAGGTTTTTTGAAAGAAAAAAAATTGGGAGAAAAAGTTTTACGGTAGCCACCTCCACTAAATCTAAAATTGAATTAACGCCCGAAGATTTACACCGTGAGGGTGGTGTGGTGAGAGGGGAAACTAAATTGTAAGTTGTTTTTAAAAAATGGAGCGATTTTTTTATTTTTGTAGCCCTTTGGGTCTTCATTTTGAAGCATCTGTATGTGCGTGTGCGTGTCTTACTTTCTCAAATAAATAAAAAAGACGATAAATGCTTTCTAACTTAAGGTAGTTTTGCAGTAGTTTTGCAGTATGTGCAGTATGTGCTTTGCATGATTAATCATGGATGTTCCTACATACGAACTATTTTCCCGTCTATCGTTTAACAAAAAGAACAACTGATCAGGCTAGAGTGAAATCAGTAGAGGGATGCTTGAGGATTACTCCTTGACTGTATGAAAGTCACTTACGAATTAGTGACGAAAACTATCGTCAACAGGTACGCGTTGCAAAGGTATCTCTTAGCTTTCATGGTTTTCTGGTTTGGTATGATAAAGTGGTAACTTTTGTGGAAGTTTTTTTTACAAAGGAACTCATCCTTCATTCTGAGGTTAAAAGGATGAGTGTTGCAACTTTTTTTTCGGGAACCATTCACCTCAATTTCGAGCAATTGTTACTTTTTGTGAAGTAGATATGCTTTGTCTCGACCTCAGACCACGTTTAAGGTTAGTGCTCTATTAAAACTGTTCAGACAGCGAACAGTGCAACGAGGCTTCGCTTTTTAAAGCTAAAACTGAGACTAGAGGTTCTCAATCGCAGCACAGAAAAGATATACAATGAAATCAGTGTTGAAATAAAACATCGACTCACCACAAGGAGTTTCCAGATACCGGTTTAGTATCATGTGAAATTCAGAACAGGAATGTATAACCGATCCGAAGGTAAAATGCATTTTAAAGGATTCAATATTGATCCCTCACCATCCCCGTTGCATTTAAATACCTGTAACGCCAGACACTAAAGTCTCGAGAAGAAGAGGCCCTTGAAGCATTCATTTCAGGCCTTACCATTTCCGCGGCGATAAAACTCACCAATGAAACGTTTCTCGTCTGCATCTATTTCTTGAAATTTGTATTCGAATTCAATAGTGGCAACCCGAAATTCGTTGCTCGGAGTAACCACAAGGCCCAGCACAATGAGAGTTCGCTTTGTTTCAAAGTTCATTGAATCACTGAACCGGAAAAGATTTTGAAAATAGTATGACATAAAACTTTGATATTTGCATCGTAACGAGATCATTTTAGAAGGGATGAAGTAGGGCACAGTGGGAAATGAAACGCACCATATCATACGCAAAAGTAAAAGACAGAATAGTCCATGCAACATAATCAGAAGCTTAGAAAGTAATGACGTGGCCGCGCCGACGTTATGAGAGATAAACAAAGGGAAATGATACTTGGAGATGATGATGGCACGTATTTGAAGGACAAAACAGACAGCATCAAATCTTGGGTTACCAAAAAAAAAGAACAAAATCTTATTGCTCTTTTCATGTAAATGTTATGAGTACTGCGGATCCATTTTCTTGTCTTGAAAACAGAATATGGTGATTTAGTGCTGATAGCTTTCTTGGCCGAGATAGATATTGTATTTAGCCATAAAAGCATGACATAACTGGAAAAAAAATTACTTGGGACTATAAAAAGTTCTCTTACTGATGGTTTTGGATACATAATTCATTACGGCATTATCTAGGGAAGTGAAGAACACGAATGCGGGATCCATGTTGTTCATATTCATCAATACGCACTGCAGCGTGAATCTATGTAAAATGACACCTGGATAAGAGTGAGTACTAAACGCTTTGGTTGATCATGAAAGTGGAAATGCCAAATAAGAGATATTAAAAAGATTAATATGATTTTAATTTTGTTTTATCATTCATTTCGCTCATAGGTTCCTACTTTTCGTGAGACTGACAGCGCTTGCGGAATAACAATTAGTCTACATTCTGCAAAGAAGGGACTTCTTGTCATCAACTCTTAGGTAAGAAATAATACTTTAGTGTATAAAAACACTTCATAGAAGGATCACTCTGATGCAGAGCTATATTGTCTTCAGGATGTTGAGAAAATAACAAGAAAATAACAATGTTTCATACCGGAATGGAAAAAAAAAAAAGAGCACAATGCGTCAGAGCGCTGAAATGTATTTAACCTGAGAGAACCTCTCAAGCAATAATTATACCGGCCACTCTGTCTAAAGCACTGAACGTTAAAGTTACAAATCTTTGTAGTTAGTTAAGAACTAATGGCAACCTTGTCATAATGCCAAACGTTCCGTTAAGAAAAATTCAAATATCCGTTCAGGTTTCTTCTGAAACGCAAGACTTGTAAATATCAATGGGACATTTTCCTTGAACGATACTATACTTGCATGCAGCAAATTAGGAAAGTAGGCGAACTAAGTATTTTGCTAATCATCTCTAGTATTTTATTTCAGATGTAATATAAAAGTTCATCTTATAAATCTATGCAAAAGTCCATTAAATCGTTATTCAAACACACTTCTTACAAAAATACTGTCATTTAAATCTCTCGAGCGCTCCCAATAACCATGAGCTCATGTGAAAGATAATCTTGTAAAATAAAAATAATCGATAAAAAAATGAGTGAGAAATTGAATATTTCCCATTTTTACTTGAAGGTATTGCCTATTAAAAGCTCATATCTTTCCTTAATGACCTGAACATGGTATTTATAATATTGATTGCCTCTTGATTACTTTCTCCCTTATCAGATATAGTTTACAAGTATCAAAGAGCACAAGTCTTCATAGGGATCCCCGTTGAATGGACTTTATATATATATACACACATATATATATATATATATATATATATATATATATATATATAAATGTGTAGCTTAATGACAAATAATATTGCCAAGACCAGCAAGAACCATTCTTTATTAAACGAGCTTTCGAGGTATAAAACCTCATCATCAGGCTGAGAAATTGACAAGGATGAGAGATCCCTGAAATTACAATAAATTGAATTGTCTTACTCAAATCTTCAGTATAAAATACCTCGAAAGCTCGTTTAATAAAGAATGTTCTTCCTGGTCTTGGCAATATTATTTATCATCAAGCTAAGATTTCCAAGTAGCCGCCCAATTACTGAGACTATGAATGTGTATGTATGTATATATGTATGTATACGTATATAAATGTATGTATGTATGTGCATATATATATATACTATATATATACTATATGTATATATATCTACATATGTAAGTGTATTTATGTATAGTATATATATATATATATATATATATATATATATATATATATATATATATATATATATCTAATGTCTTATCGCTTGGCGATAGACTTTTTGTTTTTTTTTTCCTTACGGCTGTTATCCGTAAGTAATGTTTGGTTCCTCCCATCTCCCTTGGATATCTTAGTAGAGAGGTTCTTTCTTGTCTAGAGGAGATGATTCAAACAGGCTAGTTGAACAAGTTAACAACTTTATTCTGTAACTCCATACTAGGAGATGCAGCTCGGTCGGACGACCGATATGTTTGACTCTTGGCGTGGAACTGCCATTCTAAAGCATCGCGTCGATAGCGGAACATTAGCTATCTCAGCAATTCATATAAAAACACATACGTAGTTCGCCGGCTCGGAAGTTACAAGTTTCCGGCGTAGGTTAACAGGTCAACCGCTTCCCATGGAAGTTGTTGTGCAAAGTTATCATAACATAAAAATGTTGACAAAGCTTTGAGCTAGATCAGGCTACTGCAGACAACGCATAGCGTAATCTAAGGTCTGCTTTGGTCACGTAGAACCCTCCTAATGCCATGACCCCAGGTCACTGGTTTATATATATAATGTAATTCTTACATTAGGCTCGGTCTGCTACCTATTCAAGCCTTGAATAACAAAAAAAATTACTTTAAACATTGTTCATAGGAGCGTGCTCGTAACATACTAAGTGATTAAATGCACAAAAAGGTTCTGTTACATACCCTTGTTGACATATTCATAAACAAAGATAAATGCATGGAAAATATAGATCCATGTTTGGTAATAATAATGATTATGTACCCAAAAATAATAAAAATGGTAAAAATCAAAAACATGTATACATGATTAATATGATAACATGTAACCTGATTAAGAATAATGGTTACTAAATAATGATTATAGCATGATCATGGATAATTGTTAAAGAGTACTTGTCACTCTTTATAATAGATAAATATAATTGTATAATAGTATAACAATGTAATTCTGCAGAAATTCAATATATAGGGCTGATATTTTATTAGGTGCCCGAAAAATACCTTTAGGAATATATTAATGTATAATATTGGGCTATAATGAATTTATATTAGGCGCCCTGGAGATACTTTAACTGTTCAAATGCAAAGGCGTGAGTCTTTCTTGTCCTACATTGTTGCCAGCATACGGACCGCTTTTCACACACAACACAATTCCAGACAATTCCCTAGGCACGAACTGAAGTGGCCAGGTTCAGGCGGCCCTAAACGCAAACGACTTGAGTTTAACGGGTACGTCATCCAGACGGGCCAGTACGTTCCCTTGGAGATCCTTCTGTTTACGCCTCAGCCTACGCCAAGCAAAGATGTTGACGGCGATAACCAATATGGCCGTCACGCTGAACACGGCTAGCAGAATGTAGTAGCGAAGATGTTCTCCACCTGCATAAGTCGATGACGCGTGGGTCATCTCAGCCAGTTGCGTCAGACGATGAGCTACTCGCGCGTTGTATGGGAGAGGTAGTGATGGGATGATTGTTGTAGCCCACGTGTAGTTCGCGAAATACGCCTTCTCACGTATTATCGTGTTGACCCCTCTGACGGTATAATTTGTAGATGTCCCCGTACAACCATCGGCTGCTACGAAGATAGGGGCATGGGCGGTGGATGTGTCCGGACACACGACGTCGAATCCGGCCTTATCATAACGGATCCAGGACCCATTATTCATCCTGTAATTGAATTTATTACCGTAAAAGGGATAAAGTTTCCCCAGACAACCTTCGCGTGTATGAGAGAGAGAGCCGTTTAGCACTATGTCTAACTCACATGAATCCGTTGATATAGGATAGAATTCAAAAGAGTCAGCTGTACAAATTTTATTATTCATGGCTTCTGAACAGTGAGTGAGTTTATCTAAGTCTTTAATGACTGTAAATGATTTTCTTATCATAAGAAATCAGTACATGCCCTGTTAAATTGGATATTACTGGATTTGAGTTATTCGTCATAAAAGTAGGAAACGGTGCTATTTTGTAATGATTGCCAAGCATCGGAAGAATCAAAAGGAATCGTGATCATAATTCTATAATTTTCTACGCTGACTGATATTAGGCTATAATAGAATTCTACTCTATGGGCATCCAATAAAGGAATATAACCTAGCTTCTCCCGTCCGTTTTCTAAAGTTAACGTCAGATCTTTAATAGGCATGAGGTGAGGCGATAACACACCCTTTGTTGCTAACGTAATTGCTTCTACGTAATCTTTTGACTTTTCAATAAAATGTGATATTTTCACACGGATATGATCTATTTTCGAACTATAGTAAGCTAAAGTAGCCAGCAAATGTTGAACTTCCATGACCTGATCGATATTTATTTTGAATGTTCATTAACGATATTCATTATTTGATTGATCGAAGATAACTGGCTGCGAAGTTCTGATAAGGCCAGTTCCGTTTTGTGTTGCAAAAACTCAATTCTTTTATTTTGATTATTTATCTTGAGGCGATTTGAGATTCCTAAACCTAGATTCGCAACTGATCCTAAAATGTTTAGTCCAGCTAGAATAAGCGGGTTGCGACGCTCAACAGTATTGTGCCGCACAGACCACATCAGCAGGTCACGAGCAAGTTCTTCTGCCTCGGCGGTTTTATTTTGTATGTCATAAGACAACATTTCCGCGACGCTTGTTGTTTGAGCTAGTGAAATCTCTGAGTTAGCATGAAAATTACGTTCATGCATTTCCTTAGGGGAAATACCAAACCCCTCATCAGGTCATTCTTTATAAGTTAAGGACGTCATCTTCAGGTAAGAAAATAGCATGCATATCTACCTCGATCAACAATATTACTTGACACGATGAATACATCATCGATTCTCTCGATAATCGAGCCATGATTAAATTCTATGTCTTTAGTCCTAGCACTCTTTCCATACAACAAAGATGTCTGAATACACAATATCACTCCTAACAATAACAGATTCATTTTTGAAAACCTGCAATGAGTAAAACAGATGTAATAACTCGCGTAAAAGAATAGGTTTACATACAATATGATTAATAGATATATATATATAAATTATTATACAAGTTTCATAAATACAACCATTTTTTCCCTCACTTCATCTACCTTTCTTTAGATTCTGATATGTGCCAATGGGACTATTCTCACATCAGTGGGTTTGGATACATTTTGAACCCTAACTCTATTGGCCGTTAAATTTTCTAAAATGTTAAACGGGCCTTCAACTTAGGTGTCAGTTTATAATTTAAACCTTTACGCACGTATACTGTATGTATACTGATCGCCCACCGGCATATGTTCTCGTTGGCTTAGCTATTTTATCATGATTTTTTTTCATTAGGATCTGTGCTTCTTCTAAATTCTTACGAATTATATTATATCGACTTATGCTTGCATCCATAACATCCTTTAGAGGATTTGATAAATTAGTTGTAGGCTTTAAGATGTGAAAAGGCGTTCGGGCCGGGATACCGTACAGTGCCTCGTGCGGTGTCATTTTAATAGACACGTGATACGAGTGATTAAGTGTGCTTAGTACCGCAGGTATGGCAATGTCCCAGTTGGGATCTGCCCCCCCTAAGGTGACCCTTAAAATGTTTAAAACCTTACGATTTGCCCTTTCCACTAGCCCATTAGACTCTGGGTGATAGATCATGGTATTGACTTTCTTTATACTAAGGAATTCGCACAAGGAGTTAAGGAAATGATTATTGAACTCCCGCCCGAGTCTGAGATAATGATGTGTGGAATTCCATGTTTACAAATGTAGCACTCGTAAAACTTCCTAGCGCACTCAACCGCGGTTTTTGTTTTAAGCGCTATAAGTTCTGTATATCGAGTCAAAGCGTCTATAATTACTAGGAGGTGCTTATTTCCTCTGTCTGACTCGTAAAATCCTGTAATAAATCTAAATGTACTCTTTCAAAGGGTTGATTTGGCACGGGGTAAGCCCTAGGCTGACAGGTGTCTTCGTGTGCCCTTTGTATTCTTGACAAGTGCGACAATTTGCTATGTGCTTTTTATATCTCTAAGCATCGTATGCCAATAAAATAAGGATTTGGCTTTCTGTGACATCAAGGTATAACCCGGATGTCCGTGCAGTGGATTTTCATGCAAACACTTTAAGACAGTGGGATGAGTGAGATAGGCACCACCACCTGGTTGTTATTCAACTGCGGTGTGTTGCGGGTTTTCCTCGTCACAGATCTACACAGGATATTTTCCTGTAGGATATAATTCTGCTGCTTATACTTTAGGTATTCTTTTTCCTTCGGATTTCCGTTTAACGCAATGATGATTTTTTCTATTTGCGGATCTTTTCTTTGTTCCGTCTGTAATAGTTCAGCACTCCAGCCCAGATCTTCCTTTGTTCGGATATAGTTTTAACAACGGGCATGGAGGTTGAGATATCTATTAATTCAGCTAATGGCTCGGTACAAGATGAAGAGGGGTTGCGTGATAATGCGTCAGCAAGAATATTTGCTTTCCCAGGTAAATACCCGATCCTCGCGCCAAAGTCTGAATGATCATGTGCCACCGAGTTCGCTTGGGGCTGTGACTAAAGCCTTTTTAAAGAAGTCGGTTAGGGGTTATGGATCAGTGAGAACCTTGACGGGATAACCGTAGATTAGAATTAAGTGCACGAGTGAATTAACAATAGCGAGCCCTTCCTTGTCTATTACTGCATATTTACTTTCGGAAGGTCTCAGTTTACGTGAATAAAAAGCTATAGGGAAAAAACTGCTATCATATTGTTGAAGCAATACCCCACCTACTCCTAGGTCTGAGGCGTCTGTTGCTATGAAAAATTCCTTATTGAAGTCAGGAAATTTCAAGATAGGAGAACTACACAGTTCATCTTTCAATTTATCGAACGCCTGTTGATGAAATTTTCAGACCATACGAAACATCTAACTCCCTTTTTTATAAAGAATCGGTTAGGGGAGCGGCTATGATTGAGTAATTGCGGATAAAGCGGCGATAGTATCCGCTGCACCCCAAAAATTGCTGTATTCCCTTGACGTTAATAGGTATCGGAAAGTTACGGATAGCCGACACCTTATCGTGGACGACTTTAAGACCTTCACTAGAAAACCGTGAAACCTAGATAGACTAGTTCTGTTTTAAAAAATTCACACTTGCTTATCTTTACCCTTAAATTATGCTGCCTTAACCTTTGTAACACTAACTCCAATTTACGTAAATGTTCTTCTAATGTGTTGGAAAAGATTACTAAGTCATCCATGTAGGCATGTAGGATATCTCCCAACAAGTCTCCAAACACGACGTTTATCATACGAGTAAAAGTTATAGGAGCACAACGTAAACCAAAAGGCATACGCAAAAATTCATAATGTCCCCTGGCTGTGCTGAAGGCAGTGTATGGGATACTTTCTTGTTCCATCGGAATCTGATGAAATCCTTTTAGTAAGTCTAGGCTTGTGAAATATTTATTCTGGCCTAGTAAAGATAGGATATCATCGTGTTACATGGTACTGGGAATCTGTCAGGGATTGTTTCTTCGTTTAAACGACGAAAATCTACGCATATCCGCCAAGTTCGATCTTTTTTCGGTACTACTATTAACGGAAAATTATAAGGGCTGTTTGATTTCCTAATGACTCCTTCCTTTAACATTTTACCTACTTCCTCTGTTATCTCATTCTGAAATTTCATAGGAAGTCTGTACGAAGGTACATAGATTACTTTCTGTTTGTCCTTGAGCCTGATTTGATGCTCTATGACATCCGTTTTTCCTAAGGTTCCATCCGTAGTGGAAAAAACATCATGATATTTAGTTAACAGATTCAAAAAATTTCTGCTGAATTTCTTCTTCTTGAATATCTTTATTGATTTTGTTCTTTATAGATTGCAAAAGGGTTTCATCCGCGACTGATTGAGCGTGATTTATCTCAGCTACGGTAAGAATGCGATGTTTATAAACTTCGGCATCCAAGATATGTGATTTTTGTGGATTACTAAAGTGGGTATTCAAATGATTACAGACTTCGATATTACATTGCTGTTGTGAGCCGACTGTATAAACGGCTTGTGTGACGGATAATCCGTGTGTTTTCAGAGTTTCGGAAAGGATTAATGTTTCAGATCCTGGCAAGGTTCTTTTTACACGCACTAATATATTTGAAGTTACGTTAGGCTCGAGAGTTTGCGTGCAAGCTGATATTACGGGTGAGCGAGAGTTCTGTTGGGTTGCCTGTATTATTTCTTGGTTCATGAGACAGGTGATTGGTTCCGTAATGTAAGTGACAACTCTGTCTGTCTCTTTATTATCTAAAACAGATTTTAGGGTATTAGAAGACCTATAGAATTTCCCTTTGATATACACGCCGTGTTTTGCAGGTGCTAAGATAATATTTTGAGTGCCCATAGACGGGTATCCGATAATTACTGCGGGATACATAATTAAGTTTTTGTACAACGACAAATGTATCAGCAAACGTGCGCTTACCGACCTTGTACTGTACATGAGTTACGCCCACAACATTTAATTCATTATTCCAATGCCTGAGAGCCTTATTCCGGACTTTTCTATAGGGAAATTTGAAAAGAGTAAATGATGAGTCCTTAAATCCATTATATTACGTGGACTACCAGAATCAAAGAACAAAGTGAATGACTTATGGTCCAAATTTACTGCATGTAAGGTTGTCGCAACTCGTTTTGACTAATAATTGCATGAATTTGTTGCAAATCTACGGGAACCTGCACAGATTTTTTTGATTCGGCCGTGTGTTTCATAGGAAAATCAATTGTCTCACAATGATCTGATAAATGATTAAACTGATTATTTGATACAAAAGATGTTGATATTGATGACCCAACATCGCCCTCTCCAGTGGAGTGACTACGTGGTATTTGTTTTGTTTATCACACCCTGAAAATTCGCTTGCCCTTGCGAGTTCTGGCTAGACGCCCAGGAACAGAGGTACCTGAAGCACGATTTGTTTGTTTCTGCTGTTGTGCAGAATTTCCGTTTGGTTGTTTCTTCTTATAGTACTGAGGACCCTTCTTTTTATTTGCACTAGCAACTGGTTGCGTGTTTGGAGCGTTTGGCTGTTGATTCCTCGATGAGTAGCAACGGTTATATGAATGAGTTGAACTATTGTGTATTGAACAAAAACGCGTCCGACAGTCTGAAATCATGTGACCTGGTCGTTTACAGTTATAACAAACCATCCCTGCAACTTGATTATTATTATGTACCACATTTACTTGTTGTGGCTTGTTTCTCATTTTTTGCAAAAACTTGAATGAGCGAAGGATCTAGGTCGGTACATTTAGACATGTTTTTTTTGTTTGTTTTGATTTTTTGTTTTAACACATCTAATTCGTTCTGTCGGGCTGCAATTTTTTATCAAAACACCGTACAACGCTTCAGGCAACATTACAGTGATAGACGTAAGGTAGATCAAACGGATAAAATCTTTCACTTTGATTTTAGCACCGCAACCCACACGGAGTTACTTAAAAACTATCCTGATATTCATTTAGCCGGTCGGCAATTAGCGCCGCCCGCTCGACAACATTGAGCTGAGTCATGGAGCTTGGTTAAGGATATTTCTCAATGCCAATACTACATCTAAAGCCTCTTCACCCCCATACACGGCACGTAATCTAATTTTGAACTCGTCCCATGTAAGCGCTTCTTGGAAAGAAACCCCCCTTAGATACGCACTTGCGTCGCCTTTAGCGAAGTCAACGAAGCTCTGGCCTCCTGTAATTGTACTGCTGGGTCTGTGATGCTTTTTGCATTTAAATGAGCGTCTACAGATGAGATCCATGCCTCAACATTTTGAGGCAGGAAAACCCATTGACCCGACCTTGAAAAGGGACTATCGCTGACCTCGCGCTAAACGAGAGTCACCACGTTGGGGTTGCCAGCCGGAGTGGTTGCCATTTCGGCTTTCACTTTTTTCTTATCACTTCTATTCCTTGCAATCCTATCAAAATATCTATAAGAGTACACTCGACCACTACGTAAACGCATAAGCAATGTACTGTATAAGTGTGTTATGGAATGATAGGAAAATCCCCCAAAAGATACAAAAAATACAGATAATATGATAAAATATTATACGGAGAATTCCTGCAAGAAATGGTTAAATGACAACTAGAAAAGAAAAAAAAAATTAATCTGCGGGCGAGAACCTCGTAGTTGAAGATAGGTTCTGTAATGAAGGAAGATTAATATGGCGAACAACTCACCCCCAGAATACTGGACGATCGACTCTTGATGAACAACACTTCACTGAGGAAAAGACCTGAATAGATAAAAATGGTACGTTAGCTCCAAGATTATATTGCGAAGGATTGTTGACATGGGATGACGTCACAGTTCCTGTCCACGTCTCGCGTCGGAAGTCGTGATGACGTCACGGCCTTCTCTCGGTGGCACGATGCGCGGTAGAGTCCAAGATTGATGACGTCACAGCCTCCGTCCTTGCCACTACTGCGTATAGCTGTCCACTCTGCGTCCTTGCTCGTGAACGGGGTGATGTTCCCTGTGTTTGTTTTCTTCTTTCCGTTGATGTTCGATGCCGCCCTCGTCCGGTGTAGATTCTCGAAGATAAGTGATAACAGTTGCTCAAACGTCAGTGTTTAAATGCTTGTATTCCTCTCGATGAAGGACATAGTTACGTCTTCATAAACTGTTGCGTTGATTGAAGATCCCGTTTCCTCTGTTTCGTTTGATGTTGAAGGTGGAAGTTAGTTCTTGTAGACCTTCGGTCGGCTGATATGGGTCTTGTTAATTATGTTCTTCGTTTGTCCGCTTGCCACCACTTTCTAATGTCTTATCGCTTGGCGATAGACTTTTTGTTTTTTTCCTTACGGCTGTTATCCGTAAGTAATGTTTGGTTCCTCCCATCTCCCTTGGATATCTTAGTAGAGAGGTTCTTTCTTGTCTAGAGGAGATGATTCAAACAGGCTAGTTGAACAAGTTAACAACTTTATTCTGTAACTCCATACTAGGAGATGCAGCTCGGTCGGACGACCGATATGTTTGACTCTTGGCGTGGTGGAACTGCCATTCTAAAGCATCGCGTCGATAGCGGAACATTAGCTATCTCAGCAATTCATATAAAAACACATACGTAGTTCGCCGGCTCGGAAGTTACAAGTTTCCGGCGTAGGTTAACAGGTCAACCGCTTCCATGGAAGTTGTTGTGCAAAGTTATCATAACATAAAAATGTGACAAAGCTTTGAGCTAGATCAGGCTACTGCAGACAACGCATAGCGTAATCTAAGGTCTGCTTTGGTCACTAGAAACCCTCCTAATGCCATGACCCCAGGTCACTGGTTTATATATATAATGTAATTCTTACATATATATATCATTAGACTACAAATTTCGTTCGATATCCGATTCAATCCAACTTTTAAATAATACCGGAGGGTGGCTGGTCACCTGGAGGATTCGATCCAACGGCAGCGACAACCTCCGACTTCAGTGATGAATACAGTGTAGACAGAACTGGATATTAACTGGTAATTCGAGGTTATTGTTTGTGATTATAGAAAATATCACCATCATTTGATGAAAATTCATGTATCCAAGAACGTTGTTTTTGTTATGTGTATCGAAAGATCTATTTGTTTTTGTATAATTTCGTTATATATCTTTTGCAAACTGTTATCTTTCACTTGCAATGTACGAAGAATTCAGTTTAGGGATTCTTTTTTGCTTGTGAAGGCTAAGTGAGAGTAATTCAAAGATACGTCGTTTCTTATATATGCATACATACACACACATACGCTCGCACACTCACACACACATATATATATTTTATATATATATATATGTGTGTGTGTGTGTGTGTGTGTGTGTGCGTGCTTGTGTGTATGTATGTATATATGAAACGACGTATCTTTGAATTACTCTCACTAAGCCTTCACGAAACAAGAAGAATCCCTAAACTGAATACTTCATACATTGTAAGTGAAAGATAAAAGTTTGCAGAAGATATATAACGAATTATACAAAAATAAATAGATCTCTAGATACACAGAACAAAAACAACGTTCTTGTATATTCATAATTCAGCCCTTCATTAGATTTTATTTCATTATATATTTCACTCATGTTATTAAGGGATTAAAATTGAGGCTTATTATGCCTATTAGTGAAGACATATATAATTCGCCTATTCTATTACAACGTATTCAACAACACAGGGGGAAAAAATTACGAGCTATTACAATCGCAATAAAAAGGGGTCAGGCTGCCGAGCTGAATTAGAGCCAATTGGATGGCCTCCAAATATAAACTCGGAAGATAGAAAATAGATCATTACGTTGCGTTGACTTTGCAAGGAATGTTGTTATTTGTCCCTTAAGTTACTGAATTCAGTGAGTTTAGGGTGGCGCTTTTGTTGGCAGTACGTCGAAAGAACCAGAAGCCTATCACGTGAGGAATCTTTTATCATCACATTCTCTGGCATATTTTGTATTTGGATATATGAATTTCCATTGAGAAATCGCGCATGTCCCTCATCTAGCTGTCAGAGATCGGCACCTTTCAGTGCGACAGAATACTATAGAGGGCTGTACAGGGCGTTCTCGAACAGTAATATCATGGCTACTTTGTGCTTAAGATTTACAGTTAATGCTTTGAAATAAGAGATGTATCAGTTTTAGAATAAAGCTAAACATATGACAAAATTACCAGGTGTAGTCATTCAAACGGTAACGTTTGCATCGACACAAATTTTTACGTAATCTATAGCTTTGAGCATGTTGCTCTGCTGAATGTATGTATTTCTAACATGTTATAAAATAAAAAAGCTCTTCAAGGTAGTAAAACATTTGTCTTGTAAGACAGAAGAAGTCCTTTCTGGTGGCTTTTCTTGTGACATGGCATTACATTTGTCAAAAGAAAAGAAACAAAAAGTTCGTAGATCCGAAGTTTCCTCCCAAGTGACTGGAAATTTAAGTGAATAATAAAGAGAACAAAAACCAAATGTCATCATTACATAACTAGTCTCTAAAAATGGATCTAAGAAAATCCGCTTCTTTCGTATCTTAATCCTGACGTTCATACTGATCCAGATCCTGTATAACTAAACAAGAAAGAAGTGATCAGCGGCATCTGTGCAAACTGGCACATAGTTTTAATATCTTCATTATATGTATATATATATATATATATATATATATATATATATATATATATATATATATATATATATATATTTGCTGGCGCCGGAGTCAATAAAGACGTCACTGAAGTCCTGATTTCTCCTCTGTTCGCTGGTTCGAATCCACGAGAGGTCGAAATGATTATCAAACTAATCAACTAAATATATTCATTTGGAGGAAGAGGCGAATTGGATTTAATTTAGGAAGGAACTTTGGGTAGCTTAAATGCATATATTATTATAATATATATATATATAATTATATAAATATTATATATAATATTAATATATATATTATATATATATCTAATTAATCCACTGACGTTCCATTAAACTGAATCCAGATCCTGTATAACTAAACAAGAAAGAAGTGGGATCAAGCGGCAAAATCTGTGCAAACTGGGCACATAGGTTTTAATAATCTTCAATATATGTATATATATATATATATATATATATATATATATATATATATATATATGCTCGGGCCGCCGAGTCAATAAAGACGTCACTGAAGTCCTGATTTCTCCTCTGTTTCGCTGGTTCGAATCCACGAGAGGTCGAAATGATTATCAACTAATCAACTAAATATATTCATTTTGGAGGAAGAGCGAATTGGATAAATTAAAGGAAAGGACATTTTGGTATCTTAATGCATATATATATATATATATATATAATATATATATATATATAAACGTCATATCATATATAATTATATATATAAATATTTATCACATCACCGTGATTCATATAAATCATTCGAGCTACAATGTCCTTTAATATCTAATTCGCTCTACCTCGGAATTGATATATTTTCATATATGTACCGAGGGGGAATTTTTTAGTTGATAATAATTTCGTACCCCCATGGGATCGAACCACCGTCCAGTTGGACGGGGAACGAAATCAGGAACGGACAGTGACGCTAACCGAAACGGCTATCAAGAGAGGCTAAAGGTTATACGATTCTGACCATTTCAAATCAACGTCGATCTCGTTGTATTTGTAATTAGAATCGATATGGAAACCCCTCCACCATGCTAGCCGATTCGAGCGTTTGACCCACGCAGCCTTATTATGAATATTTATCATATCACCGTGATTCATATAAATCATTCGATATTAAAGGACATTTGTAGCTCGAATGATATATATATATATATATATATATATATATATATATATATATATATATATATATATATATATATATATATATATATAGTGTACACATACGTATATGTATGTATGTACTGCAACATCTTAAAAGAAGGTCTGAACCAGTTTCTGCGTCTAGGCAACTTTCAAGAGAGTATCAAGCCCCCCTAATGAAGTTTACGTTGCTTGAAGTATGTCCTCTAAACCAGATGAAGGAGGATGATATAAGCTCATTAAGTTTATTATCTTTTCTTACGCTTTCCTTCTCCTTCACATATACCTTTCCGTCTTAATCTCGAGGCTTTTGGAACCTCTTCAGTATCACTTCAGCGATCTCGCTTATTTTTGTTCTTTTACCACAGAATTAACTTTAGGATACGTCCATATTTTAACACAACGCCGTACGTGGAAAATGTTGACTAATTGATAAAGAAAAGTCATACGAAAAAATACTAGTCAGCAAATAGTCTTGATATTTCAGTAATTTGATAATCGAATTAATTTAAAAATTCAGCTATATTTGTTGCGACAAATATATGCCATCATTTGACAACGATATTAGGCAAAGAAACTGCAGTTTAATGTAATCTTGGCAACATGTACCTTACTAAGAACTTGATGAAATCCTAGACTAATATAAATTATATTATGTTTGTTGATATTCCTCCAAAGGAATACCGCTCAGCCATCGAAACTTTATCATGAAAAACCTATTCACACGGAACAAGGACACAGGGGCCATTGGCTTGAAATTCAAGCTTCCGAGAATGTGGGTTATAACCTCCCACTGCAGACCCTACACTGCAGCAGTAACTGATCCTGATACTGAGCCAGTAGTTTTGCATCACCCTATGGAAAAAGCGACATCTGCGTGGCATCCCACGACACTAACCACTATACAAACGGACCAGAATCTGGAGAAGTTCCTGTGATCTAGAGAAAAAAAATGCTTTACGGGTTGCCTTCAAATCAACATGGGATTTTGGAAAATAGGTGAAGATAAATATTGTAGTCACTCAAGCCCTAGAAGATCTTGAACTTTGTACAGAATTACCCAAGAAACCCTCTGTTTAACTTACTTCACCAGTTGTGAGTTTATCAAATCAGTGCTGAAAATATTCAGTGTAAATGCAATGTTTCAGTGTTACAATGCTGTAAAGACATGATTTTAAGAAATTGTCCTCACCAGAGTAGCAACACTAAGTAAAAAATCCCGTAAGAGTGGTTGCTCTCATTGTAGTATCATCAAAGGACGTGTTAATATTTTGTCAAGTAATTTCTTCGAATCTGCACTACAGCTAACGAGGGAAAACATTAGTAATCTAAGCTTGAGTCTATAAACTCTTGACACCATTCTGCACAAGACGTCTGAAGGAGATTTAAAAGAAGAACTGAAGAATGTCGACTGCAATCCAGGTTATGTCCTTTGCCCTGCTCTGTTTGATCCGAGCACCTAGACCGCTATTCCTCACAAGAAGATCTAATCCAAATGTAGACGTCTGTATGTATTAACATGCCTAAATAACTCTTAAATTATAGTTGTTTGTAAACTTGAGTCATCTTTTTAACCTTTTATCTCATTGTATGTTGCTTGATTGAAAATGCCTTGGAGCAAAGGCGAAAGATATTAACTCCGTTCTTTCGACTTCGTATATGTATGTATGTATGGGCGAAAAAGAATATCCATACCAAGGACACAAAGAGAGAGCGGATAAGCTGTATATAGCACTAGTATTCCTTACTCCATTAGTTTTATTTGAATATGCATTTCCTTCGTCACTGTACCTGTTTCTGCAATTTTTAACAATTCACAGACAGACACACGAATGCGCATATACATACATATGTACGCATATATATATATATATATATATATATATATATATATATATATATCTATATATAATATATTATATATATATATATATATATAGTATAATATATATATATATATATATATATATATATATATATATATATATATATATATATATAGTATGCGTTTTTGTGCGCATGGTCTTGCGTGTATGTGTAGTCATCGTGAACCTGAACATGTGCTATTTCCCACACGTAGAAATTTACGACCAAATCTACATTCAAAAAAACGTACATAGGCAAACATAGGCTCTCATAGGTGTGTGCACATGACCACACAGCCCAAAAGGCAATTCTGCATATAAACGCCACCCGATAATTGAGCGTACAACTTTAATAGTTGGTAAAAGCATTTAACGTCAGCCTCCCGCAGTCTAATCAAGTATGCTGTGCGGGACTCGGACGCCGAGGCATTTTATGATGATTTCCCGTCAGCGGTTCCAATTAGTCCCAGTTTAACGGCGGCCACCATTTTGCTCGTCTCGTGTCACAGCGAAGTCTCGGCCATATATTGATTATTCCCTTCTCCCCACTTTTATTCATTTTTTATTTTTTTTATTTTTGTGGTTTTATGGAAATATTTAATCTCGACTGCTGCTTTATATATATATATATATATATATATATATATATATATATATATATATATATATATATATATATATATATATATATATATATAAAGCAGCGTTCGAGAAAAAAATAAAACCAAGATTTTTTGTGTAGGTTTTTTGAAAACTTATCTCAAAGTTAGCCTTAATACATACATACATACATACATATACATATATATATATATATATATATATAATATATATATATATATATGTATATAGAAATATATACAAGCATATTATATATATTTATATACATATATATATATACATACACACACATAATATATGTATTATGTATATATGCATATATTATATATACAAGTTTTCAAATAACCTACAAGAATGATGTTGGGTTTATTGTTGTACATTTATAATTTCAAGAATTAGTTCGCTTTTTTGGCACTCACACTTTTTACCTTGTATTTTTTGCTGATACAAGCTCATTTAACTAGGCCTAAAGGGATTCGTTTTGTTAATGGGATTGGGTCATATGCGTCATCAGTTCTATTTTTGGTAAAACGCTTATCAACCATGAGCGTGTATCCTCACGCAGAGAGACACCAAGTCTCCATATTTCTATGTGGTAAAATGTTTTCGCCTAAAATCACACAGAAATGCGAAAAGATAAAGTCTAAAACAGTTGAAAACATATAACAAGATAATATGACAACAAATGTTCGAATTCATATTACATGACCTTCCCTAATAAGACAGCGTATTAAGATTACAGGAGAGAGCAGACTGTGCATGAGGTATATATATATTTTGCTCCTAGAAATTTACGAGGCAAAATGTCGTGGGTTGAGGTAATATGAATATGAGGGAAGAAAAGCCAGGTAAAATGTTGATGAGAGAATCTGAGCTTTCACTTTGCAGAGAGCAAGTCAATGTTTTAGAGAAAGGTGAAGCGACACACGAGAGAGAGAGGAGAGAGAGAGAGAGAGAGAGAGAGAGAGAGAGAGAGAGAGAGAGAGAGATAAACAATTTGCTTATGAGATGAACGAAAAATTGAGGAATTATTGCCAGAGGTTTTGAGTAAGTCACAACAAATTTTCTGGAAAGAGTTGAGGAATAAGTATTTGTATGAGACTCATGCTTCAATTGAAAGCGATGCCTACATGACAGGCTTTTTATCTCTGCTCCCACAAACAACTAAATTTCGGTGTCACAATAGTCTGTGTCAACAAAGGCCATCTTAATTTAATAGTAATAAACATTGATTTCACTTTAAAGCGTTAGGAATTCTCGCCATACTTCTGCGTTCTCTGACTACATACTTTTCCCTCTTGAAAGATGTTGGTCCGTCAGTAAGGATCTATACTCTTGTAAGGTTATCTGACTCAGTTTCGAAGTCATTACAATAAAAAAAATACATAAAGGCAATGACAAGTAATGTCATCCTCTGCATAATAATAACTGACAACCGAGTTATTTCCAATTTTCACATATGAAGATCTGAATCATGGGATATTACGGTGATTCTGGTGTGAAAGACGAACTAAGTGTTGGCTTAAAGTGTAAGTTAGTTGCGTATTTTGTGATTAATATGATAAAGATGTGGAAACTTATTTGAAAGAGTTGTAAGTTTGAAATTAGAGTCTAAGTAACTGAAAACACTGAAGGACAAAGTAGAGCACTGGAAAATTTGTATACCTCGAAAATAAAAGGATTTAGAAATATGAATGGATTTGATGCGTAACCCAAACTAAATTTCACACTTTTTTCGGGAGGCCCCTAACGATATAACACAGTGCAAAATAAACGCTTTTACGGGATTACAGCTGACAATATAACTGAAGAGAAGTACCTTTATTTAAATTTGCTTGTTCGATTTAAGGGTAAACACGAAAGATAATTGACACTTGATGGTAAGACTGAAAAAGGGAGCTCTTTGAAGTCCCAACCAGTGTCATTATCATTTGATGTTTCTTCTTTGATGGGTAAAGGATTAAGATGAAAGGTAAGAAAAGTCAGCATCAAACGCCGCAAGACAAAGGTGATTGGATATGAAAACAAGGAACATTTCGTCAACATTCAATCTGGATCAACAAAGAGGAAGTGATTGCGAGCAATAGTATTCCTCCGCAGGTATTGCCTTTTTTGGATCACAGGGAATTCACGCATTCTTACGGAAAAAATGGAAATTTTATTTGTTCGTATTTAAATTTTTGGTTTTTACATCACGAGGTCACAGTCTCTCCTATACCAGGAGCTTGTTGGGCCTTTGGATTACAGAAATGTCTTTCTCTTTACATAAAGTTTTTACTTTTTCTTTTATTACATAATTATAAATGTTAAAACCTTCATCGCTGTTGTCTCCAAGTGGAAAAAACTTATGTATCTATATGAAGCATCATAATTATAGTCAGATTATTTTAAAAACTTTTTTTTTAGCAATATGAACTTCCAAAAATGTCTATAGGGTTCAGAAGATACTTTAACGTTTTATCTAACTGGAAAAGAAATTTACTTGAGACTAGAGACTGAAACTGAGCGAATGTTCCAATGGGAGTAATTTTAAATTGGTGCAAACGAATAGGCGAGTTAACAGAAGCTAGAGAACCGCAATATTAATGTAGAAAGGAACTAACTTTGTGTGGTCAGTATTTAGGGATATAGAAAAATGCTCCAAATATAATATTTCATAGAGAGAAAAAATCAAACTGGAAGCATTAACTTACACTAACAGAGTTTGGATCATGTCAAGATTAGCGAACCCACTGTTTTTCAAGACACTTTGATTTATATATATATAGTCTATATCTATATATATATATATATATATATATATATATATATATATATATATATAATAGTACATACATATAAATCAAAGTAGCATAATATTGTCCTGAAATATAGTGTGTTTGATAACCTTGACATGATCCCAGAGTTTTATATAAACTACGAGAGAAAAAGAATAAACAAAATCATATAATCATTTCATCAAATATCACTGCGTATACATCCCAGTCACGGTAATTCCCAGCAAAAAAAGAAATTTATAGTAGTTTGATTCCCTACGGCACACAAACTGAGATACTGGGTGAATTCGCTGTATGAAGAGAATAACGCAGCGCAGTCATTAAGGAAAACATCAATTAATAATGATGTATCTTGTGATGAAGAACATATCTCATGATCTTCTTGACAGCGACAAGGGTGCCATCACTGTAACTTTGCCTGCCAGACAATTACAGTGAACACTGCATGGTTAATCCACTTACGCCACGCTGTTTAATGACTTGGCCGATTAATCTAAAATTGAGCCATAACTATTTACTTACAGATGCTCCCAGGATACTAGTATGTCATACTCACGACGGTTTTCAAGCACATACTGATTTCTGACTTTGACTTTCCACTTATTGTGCCTCTTTACCACTTAGCATAATTTAGAGACTTATGTTTTTAGTTGCCATTCAATTGAGAAAAAACATGATAAGATTTTTTTTTCTAGGAACAGGAAATAAGAGGTGCAGGGGACAATTCTTCAACCATTTATCTTTATATAATAATTCACTTTAGCCAACCTCATTCTTGAATTCTGAACCGCTGACGAGTGAGACACCAGAACGATATTACTATATCCTCTCAACCACAGACGCTTCGGAAAGACGTCAAAGAAAAAAATATTTTTATATTCTACAAAGGAAGTCACAAGTTGTTGTTGCATTAACACCTTATAATTCGCTGCACTGGTAGGAATAAGATTTCATTTCTATATATTGATTGACTCATCCTTTAGTAAGGGACGATGAGTGGGTAAAAAGAAAGAACGTATGAACCTACATTGCACCAAGTAAGTACAGCTTGAGTTGTTTCAAATATCCACACAGGAACTTGTTAGGGGTGATAGCCTCCTCTACACACTGCGCCACTCAACTCATATCTTCACTTTCTATTTTCTTTTCATCCAACGACATCAACCATATCGCCAGGCCCGTACTTTTCGGTAACTTCCTCTTCAGACAGATTCTGCTTTAATCACAAATATGCAAAAATGAGTGACCGTTTGAAGTTCGTTAGTAAATATCATAACTAAAGGTCAAAGAAGAAAATGAGAACCTATGAATCATGAACAAATTTATCTCTCCTCCATCAAGTGAGTAAGTACGGCATTAAATCAAAAAGAAAATCTAACTGAAGGTTAGTATAGAGAGAGAGAGAGAGAGAGAGAGAGAGAGAGAGAGAGAGAGCTTACCTTTATATCACAGTCTTCACAAAAGAGCATCTCAGTAGGCTTTCCGGAATAAAGAGGTATATTTCGTTCCTTGAATATAAATAACGTTCCAGGGACGGGGGTAACGCAGAGGAAGCCTGGATCCAATTAAAGGAGCCTGAAGGAGCGATCGGTAAATGTGAAATTCTAAAAGACTGACGCTGATTTCCATCGTGAAATATATTTGTAAGATTAATTGTTGTAATTTTTAAACCTATACGTTAATAGAACTATGGGTTTTGTTTTTATTTTTATTTTTTCATTTGCCAAACAGACGTTCTTGTCATAACTGAATTAGAAAATATGCTATAGTAGATTCACATCAACCGTGCATTTGATGTCTAAGCCAGTCCCTTACGACGTTCCTGATTGGCTGTTGATAAGCCAATGACAGGGCTGGAAACTCTCAGTCTCTCTCGAGAGTTCACATGGGCAGGATGTATGTTCCACGTCTCCTGAAAGACGTATCCCTCAGGAGAGGTGGAACATAGATAGATCCTACCCATGTGAACTCTCGAGAGCGACTGAGAGTTTCCAGCCCTGTCATTGGCTTATCAACAGCCAATCAGGAGCGTCGTAAGGGACTGGCCTAAACATCAAATGCATGGTTGATGTGAATCTACTATAGTAATGTGATTTTTACACGAACAATACTAGAATAATGCTGACAATTAACAAATGAAAATTTAACAGAAACGATTTTTCCCCTGATGAACATCACAACTTTTCCGGATGCTCTATTACTTGAGATCAAATCATCATCATCGTCCGCAACGCCACGTGACGCAAATGGCATCGGTTTGAATAAGAATTTCCATGAAAAGTTAGATATATTTCATTTTACACTTCATTTGCAACTAAAGCCAGACTTTTTCTTACATATTATCTTTGATATACGTATTGTCTTTATTATTGGCAAGACCAATCTATCGGCTACATATGCAATATAAGACTTTCGAAACTTCCTTACAAAGTAAATTAACTGGGGAAATAAAATTTGTCAGCAAAAAAGATAGGTAACACAAGTAAACAACGCAGCGAAGTTTCTTCGGCGCAATTAGAGTTTTTTTATACATCTTATAATGATGCGTGAAACAGTTTCATGTCAAAGGAGATTGTGGGGCAATGTTGGGTACAGGTATCCCCGTTCTGGTCTTCGTGCCAGAGGCGGTTGAGCTTGAACTGCCATGCTTGAGAGTTTCGTTGATGGTAGACAGAAAAAGTACGGACGGACAGACAAAGCCATCTCAAGGGTTTTCTTTTACAGAAACTAAAAATAGGTTTGGGGAAATGTTGCGGTTTTATTTTAAGTCTTCGCTAGTTATACATTCATTTATATTCAACAATATTAACAGGTCCTCCCCCAAACACTATATGTAATAATGTTTTGTCTATGATCAATATGATACATGAAGCACTTTCTGTGACCGTAGACCAATAACGAAATAAAATGAATAAACTGGTTTAAATTTGAATTTAGATTTCAAGAGATATTTTTACTGTTTGAAGAATATCTTATGCATAATAGTGTCCAGAGAATTAATGAACCAGAGAATTAATGAAATAGGCTTACTCATTTAAATGAATTTCATTATGAAAAAAACT
>NC_061107.1:98097324-98129099 GCF_015104395.2 Macrobrachium nipponense
AAATAGAACGACTTAAAATAGACAATATGTGAATTATGTAACATATTGCGCCACACACAGACCTTCAGAGGTCATTAGATTTTCATTTTAGTTACGGAATATAAAGCCCAGAGAGAGAGAGAGAGAGAGAGAGAGAGAGAGAGAGAGAGAGAGAGAGAGAGAGAGAGAGAGAGTTGCAATAAAATACACAGCAATTAATTAAATCACTGATAGCAGCAGGCCCACAATATGATAACTGAAAATATCTTTGGAAAAAATATCCAAAAACCTTCCAGAGAGAGAGAGAGAGAGAGAGAGAGAGAGAGAGAGAGAGAGAAGAAGAAGAAGAAGAAGAAGAAGGAGAAGAAAGTAATAACATTGTTCTTACCTTAGGTAGTTGATTCAAGTAGCTCTAATGTCCCTAATTACCCAATCTGGAATTCGGGGGCTTTTTTGACGATGTATTTCAGCCTCTTTATGCCCGTAATAACAAGGCCGAAGTACCCATTAGCCAGGGACTGCGAAAATAAAAACGAACATAACACTTTGATATTGCGGTTACCAAATTCATGATCGGTTTCTAATTAGCTAACAGAGGTGGAAGAGGTACTCTCTGGGTGAAATGCTTAGAAGACATTGGCAATGTTATTGTATTATTCTTGGATTCATATTGAATGCTTAGAATATACAATGTTTAGAAGAAATTTGTGATGTTATTGTATTATTCTTGAATAAATATTCACTCCTCTAATAATAATAATAATAATAATAATAATAATAATAATAATAATAATAATAATAATAATCGTACCCATAATCATAGGAGCACTAGGCACGATCCCAAGATCCCTGAAAAGGAATCTAGAAAAAACTAGAGGCTGAAGTAGCTCCAGGACTAATGCAGAAGAGTGTGATCCTAGAAACGGCACACATAGTAAGAAAGTGATGGACTCCTAAGGAGGCAGGATGCAACCCGGAATCCCACACTATAAATACCACCCAGTCGAATTGGAGGACTGTGATAGAGTAAAAATAAAAAAAAAAACAATAATAATAATGACAAACTAAAGAACTGGCCAGCTATGAAACATGGCAATGGTTACAGAGAGGAAAGAACGCTAACAGCGGCACAAGATCAGACCCAAAGAACCAGATATGTCCAAAGAACAATAGATGGAAATAACATCTCACCCATATGCAGGAAATGCAATATGAAAAGCGAGACCATAAACCACACAGCAAGCGAATGTCCGGCACTTGCAAAGAACCAGTACAAAAAATAGTTTGCAGTAATAAGTGGTACGAAACACCAACCTGAGGAGTGATAGAAAATGATCAGGCAGACTCTCTGGGACTATGGCATCAGAACAGACAGGGTGATACGTGCCAATATACCAGACGTGACGTTGATTGACAAGATCAAGAAGAAAGTATCACTCATTGATTTCGCAATACCATGGGACACCAGAGTGCTAGATGAGAAAGAAATAGCAAAAATTTATAAGTATTAAGACCTGAAAATAGAAATAAGAAGGATATGGGATATGCCAGTGGAAGTTGTTCCCATAATCATAGGAACACTAGGCACGATCCCAAGATCCCTGAAAAGGAACCTGGAAAAACTAAATGTCGAAGTAGCTCCAGGACTCATGCAGAAGACTGTGTGCTTTTTGAAACAGCACACAGTGAGAAAAGTGAGGGACTCCTACGGAGGCAGAATGCAACCTGGAACCCCACACTATAAAAGCCACCCAGTCGAATTGGGTGACTGCGATTTACCATTCAGCACCACCGCCCCTTCCCCCACCCCCTACACACACAAAAAAATAATAATAATAATAATGAAAAGAAGAAGAAGTAGAAGAAGAAGAAATATGAAACTCTTCCAAAAAACAATAACTTACGGTGAAATTATCGGAATCATTGTGGTTATTTCTATGCTCCTTCAGACACCATCTGTTGAAAACCATGATGATAAAAATTGCAGAAATCCAATGTAAACTATGTTTTCCCAGGGGGAATAGATTCTTGATTCCACGTCTGATGAAGTATGTTTCTTCATATGAGCATGAACAAAGACAATGGATAAAAAATCAAAGCTGATTTGAATTCAGTTTTCTTGTTTGTTCACCTATTCATATTAGAGACAAATTAACTCGAAAACGAGGGGATAATATCTTTTACTATGATTTTTAAGTTTTTGTTTTGTGAAGAGTGTAAGTCCTAAAACCATTCTAGTCAGTTGATGTCCTTCAACAAACGGGATATTGTTACGTACTGAACTAAATGAGGGATATATAAAAACATATTGTCACAGCTCAGTCTGACGGGTAAATGCTTTAAAGTTTAAGATGTCAAAGTAGGGCTTTTTCCTATACATTTAAGATTTATTTTATAAAGGCTAATTTCTCAGCTCTTTCTTATCCAAATTTCTCTAAGTTTAAATCAAGAGATTACGAGAGATCATTGGTACTAAATAAAATATGATACTAGTTCTGTAGAGATTATGGAAAAACGATTTCATCCACATCTAACTTGACATAATTGTATATTTTCCTTTGCTTATCAATCAAACACGAGGAATATAAATGATCCCAAATTACGTAAAGGACCTTTGTTAAAGTACTTTAATTTCTAAAGATTCTGAAAGCAGATAAAACTCTTGATTTATGTACAGAGATTATTAAGTCATTCTGATGCTTATTGATGAGCGTAAGACGTAAAACCTCGTTAAATATTTCAGATTACTAATTGGTTCTTCTATTTGCTTGCAAATCTACAGTTGTCACAACGAAACCTTTAATACAAGAGCCATTTTTCCAGGTACTGTAACATATATATCACCCAGAATTAATCGGGACAGGTGTCACCTCTGGAAACCAATTAACGGTTTTTGGAGACCGGAGATGAATAGCCAGAAAAGTCATCTGTCTTGTGGTAAAATGGAATAAAATGCTTAACGTTTAAAACAAACTTTAAAGGTTTCTCGAAAAATGCTCCATTAGAATTAAAAGAATTTGTGTTGGGTTTCTACGAATTATTGCTAATTATTTTATGTTAAAGGTATTTCTCTCGAAATCTTACCTATCTTTTAACGTGTTTAATAGTTTTTGATATTACGAAACAAACATTTATACCACTTGGTCAATATATCCGTATATATATAGAGAGAGAGAGAGAGATGTTGTATACGGGTGTATACAGCATCTCTCTTTCTCTCTCTCTCTCTTTATATATATATAATATATATATATATATATATATATATATATATATATATATATATATATACACACACACACACACACACACATATATATATATATATATATATATATCTATATATATAGATATATATATATATTATATGTATGTATGTATGTATGTTATGTATGAAGACGAGCAATTACTTAAGGATAATCCTATTGGAGTAAGGAGACGCGATCAGACTTTTATCCATTTACACATCAATTGCGTATAAGTAGTAAAAGATATGCACATTGTTTACCAACATCATAATTAAAAAACCTTTTTAATAAATTAAGAATAAAAAACAGAATTAAAACAGAAACACAGAAGAACAGTGAAAGGGCTAAGAGCTGATACAAAACGTCGGCGCCAAATAAATGGATAAAAGACAGAACGCGTCTCCCTACTCCAATATATATATATATATATATATATATATATATATATATATATATATATATACATATATATATAAATACATATATGTATATATATATATATATATATATATATATATATATATATATATATATGAGTGTGCATATAATTATACAGACCATAACTCATTTTATAGGAAAAAATCAACACAAGATTCTTCATCCGCTGAGTCAATGGTGAATGAATTTTCGGCAGAAGACTTTCACGCTATTACCCACCCAGATAAGTCTCAGCAGTGCGTAGATGCTCTATACGCAATACCATTCACCTCAATCCTACAATCTTTTCTTATTTTGTGGTTATTGGAACTCTTCCTTTTAAATATACTATGTCTTCCTGCACACCTGTCTCCTTTATTTAAACTATCTGAAGTCTCATGTTCAATAGTTTCTTTTCTTCCTAATTTTTACGAAGAAAATACAGATATTTTCTAACAGCTTTGTATCCTTCATGAAAATAAGGAGGAAAAGAAACTATTGAACATCAAACTCTCTAAATAATGTTCACTATTCTTGACATAGGATAAGTGAGATGTGTGTCGCACGGATGAAACTAAAGTCCACTTTCACTTTTTCTTTAACAAAACACAATTTATATATTGCGATGGTAATTCGTAATATTACTGTGTTTTAATATTAACAAAAACCAGACTATTATGAAATCTTCGAACTGATACCAAGCAATAGATACATAAAAAAGTGAAGAAAAGCATAAAACACAATGGTATGTTGTGATCGTTCAGAATCTGTTTTTTCCCTTATGACAAAATTTAAATTAAAAGCAAATGACTATCGAAGAATTGCAGACACATTTATTATTTGTGGCTGGTACAGGGTTGATAAACAATAGTTTTGACACTGTAAACCGAGAATTCTCAGAGCGTCCACCACAAAACAAAAAAAATCTACCATAGGTATACAGATGATAGATTCCTTAGCCAGTCAAAAATGGAACAATAGATGGGAAGAGAGAGAGAGAGAGAGAGAGAGAGAGAGAGAGAGAGAGAGAGAGAGAGAGAGAGAGTTTTCCTAAAAATAGAAACAAGGAATTTCAACAATTAGTATCTGAAGGTAAATAGGAAGGTAAGGTTAAATTTGAACAGGAATTTTACTGTGTGAAGGAATGCATTTTTCCGACATTGTAAACTCGGCACTTTTAGGGCGTCCACCACAAAACAAAATATCTACCTCAGGTATACAGATGATAAATTCCTTGGCCAGTCAAAAATGGAACAATAGATGGAGAGAGAGAGAGAGAGAGTTTTATTAAGAACTGAAACAAGGAATTTCAACAATTATCTGAAGGTAAATAGGACAGTAAGGCTAAAGAACAGGAATTTTACTGTGTGAAGGAGTGCATTCTTTCGACATTGTAGACTAGACATTTTTACGGTGTCCAGCACAAAACAAAAAATCTACTTCTGTTATAGAGAGCGGATAAGATCTTCAGTCAATCACAAATGAAAGAATAAAAGGGAAGATTTTCGATTCAATGTCGTATTGGAGTTTTTAATCACCCCAACCCATATGACGGAGGCTTCCTCAATTGGCAGTTCCATTTTCGTGAGCCCTGAGCCTCGCGTAGCCTTGGGCTGGATGGAATCAGTATTTCGAAAAAGGGAAAGTCTTCACTGAAACCGCGGAATTGGAAAGAACTTCTCGTTGACAAGGGTTCCTTGCCATTGAATTTCTCGTCACAGGGAAACTTGATCGTGAGTTTAAAAGAAAAAAATATTTAATAGTTTTTATAGGTATTTATAGCAGAAATTTACAGAGGTTGCATAGCTCTAAATTTCATTTAACTACATCCCTCCGGTTTTGCTGACAAGTTTTGGGATTTAACTCTGATGCAACCCCGAATACAACTTGTTCTGCAGTAAGTTTGATACACAAATTCCCATCAGGCTGCAACGCGAATCCATTACAGTATATTCAATGTTTCAATAAAACGATGCATAACACGGCCAGAACTTTATGTAAAGTTGAAGTCACTTGCTTTTATTCATTTAACAATAACAAGCATTGAACGGGAAGTCTTCAGAGGTGAACGGTAGCGCCAGGCCACTCACCAACGCCACCCAGTTTGGTTGTCTGTATATTATAAAAAGCTGGTGGTTGGGGTCGTTACATCGCTACGAAAATGCCATACATATATATACGTACTTACATACAAAAATTTAATGGATGTATTTATCAATATCTATCTATTCATAAATTATAAATATACGTGTACTATATATATATATATTATAATATATAATATATATATATATATATAAATATATATATATATATATATATATATCGTATATTTATAAATTTATGAATAGATAGATATTGATAAATACATCCATAAAATTTTTGTATGTATATATATATATATATATATATATATATATATATATATATATATATATATATATATATATATATAAAATTCCCATAACTCCCTCAACTTATTCCCAACCTAATTCCGTGCAGCATCCTTACTATAATCCGTTCCATGATGAAATTCCTCCCTTATCACACTCTTTTCCAATATAGTTAATGTTGTTGTACCCTTATTTTTTCACTCATCTCTGTCTCTTTACCTTTATTCAAAGGAAAAGTCATTCATCTTGCACATTCCCGAAGAAAAATTTTCTTATCAGAAAAAACGTCCCGTTCTAGGACCAATTAAACACGATTCCGTACCAAATATATTTGTCATCTAAGAAACTCTTTGTGCCTTCGTATTCTTCATCTTTTCAACCGCTCTTATTATACCTTCAGCTTAAACTGCCTGAAATATTCACAACTTTTTTTCTACCTTTCCACTGGTATGTTATTTAGTATTCCATTTTTTATTCCTGACTCCCAGTAATTATTCAGCATACTTAGTTCATCACCACAGGCTTGCATTATCTCTGCTCTGAACAGAAGTTCGTTTTTTTATCATATTTCACACGCTTATCCAATGAAATCTTATGATAAATGCACGATGGAAGTGCAGCCAATTTCTTCACTTCTATTTCCATCTTTATGAAGACCGGAATATGCGATCACGTGGAGGATTGTACGAAATTGATTTCTTTTGAAATCCCTTCGAATCTTAGTCTCATATTTAAATGGTTGCATTTAATATATAGCATAAAATAAATCAAAACGTACTGTGGGAATTTTGTTCTAATTTATGATAATGGCTGTAAAATTGTCAGAACGATCTATATATATATATATATATATATATATATATATATATATATATATATATATATATATATATATGTATTATTGCAAGACAGATTCCTGGTAAGATACCCACAGGCAAACCTTACGAAACATACATACATACATACATACATACATACATACATACATACATACATACATACATACATGCTTACACATTTTGGGGATGTGGTTTGTTTGATTGAAAGTTACGACTTGTCATTTTGAAATTTTGCAGATTAAAATTATTGACCAAGCCACATGTAAGAGAGAAATGCATTTTATTGTTATATCTCGCAATTTTTCTTCGGTTCGTTAACGATCTCCACGTCTATACTTCTCCATTTTGATGCCTTTGCTGACAATTTACATTTTTCCAGGCCCTATCCTTCATTCACACACCTTGAAAACATAGTATCAAATTAACCAAATGCTCTCAACATTTGCAGATTCAAAGTGCTTGCTCTACATTACATGCTAATATATTTGAGCACCAAAATTCACCCCTTTCACTTTACATTTAATCCACTCATCTGATCTGCTTACAAAAAGGGTATTCAAATTTTCCATCCAGTGCAACTTTGAGTGAAAAATTAATATTTTTACAACAGAGAGTTACATCATATCACAGGTCGCCAATGACTTGTTAAGCTTGCACGTCGCTCTAATTATCCTGATCTGAACCTGAATTGATTTTCCGCCTTGTGACTCACATTTAAAAAGTATACGAATAATGTTGACTGACTGTTTAATTTCTTTACATATACATTTCCTTGGTTGAGAAGAGCAAGTGGTAAATATAGTAGGACGCAAGTAATAACATTTCCGCGTTTATTCTAAAACACTTTCCAAAATATTATGTAGAATGAAGCTTCTGTGCATTAACGTCTCGTCACCCAAAACTATTATTATCCTTTTTCCTGGTAATGTAATCTTAAGAGAATAAACTTTCTCAACATGTCATCTGAAAGGTATACCACAGGTTCTGAAACCGAGAGAAATATGATACTACGCAAAAACTGATAACAATAAGTGCTACAGGTTAGAGAATGAGTTAGCTAGAAAAAAAAAAAAGGTTGGTGGGGGGGGGGACTTTACTGACTGAATTTATTCAGCTGCAACAACAGAGTCGAGAAAAAGGTTTCCCCAAATTAAGCCGTTTAAACACGTCTAAATTGATTTCTTTGTTCACCTAATTTCCAATCACACAGAATTGCTTTTCACGAATGCCTTGTTTTTGGCTGATTGAGGTGAAATCGGTTGTTGCTGAACTCTGTTATGAGATTTACTTTTGTATTTATTTTTTACAAGTCAACTCGAAATCATAACTTTTTCCTGGTCGGAACATAGTCATTAAATCGTATATATTCTTATATTCTTCGTAGTATATCTAATGTCGACGGATATAATTAAGCCTAAGCCGAGGTGAACTAACTAGTTACCGTTTGTAATTGAGAAGTAGTTATTTACAAGATGAAATGTTTTGGAATCAGTTTCGGAAAAGGGAGTAATGAAATTGTCTCTCCTGTTTCTCTTGGGCAACTTTGAAATGTAAATAACAACAGGTTCCATGAAGAACAACCAAACCAAGGAATTGCAACTGGGACGAAGGCAGTACAGAGTACAATAAGGTCAATGAAGTGGGAGGGGGTCATAAATCAGGTAATCACGTACGACACTAAATTTTCCAAGGTATTCAAATACATCCCCGAGGAGTAGCTTCCTTGGACATTGTTTCACGACGATAAAACAAAAGGCCGCTTTAATATAGCAAAGCAAAATCCCGCACTACTTTGTCATGGTCTAATATATCTCGAAATTTAAATAAGAGAACATACAGTTTCAAAACGGATAACTGACGTGGGAAGTAAATAAATAAACAAGATATAATCGATAAGACAAAATCTATGACTTTTAGATGCAAGGGAATTATGCAAGTTACTATGAATTTTATTACTGTCCAATAGTTATCAGTCAACTTCAGTACACATGAATGAAATGAATCCCTAGTTTTGAAACTGAGAGGTAGCATTAACCTCCATGAGTTTAACGTAAGAATTATATCAAAAATTAATGCAACTAATTCGGTCAAATCAGTGGTAAAACTGTGAGTATCAAACAATCAATTCAAACATGAGTTTTTATCATGTCGAGTGACATTCAACCGTAACTATCTACAGTAACAAAAGCTGACTGGATCTTTCTTGTTTGTTCGGCCCAGGTAGGGGGTGGGGTAGGTAGGGGATCGAGAAGGTATGGGAGACATGACACAGCCACCCTCCTCCTGAAAACCTGTTTGCCCCGGCCCGGGTGGGGGCGGGTTAGGTAGGGTGTCGGGAGGGTAAGGGAGTCAATGATGCTGAAGGACTGGATGACGCTGTGCTCCACGTCACTGATTCTGATTAGTCTGCGTCCCAGACTAACAGTGATTCGTAAATCATGGGTTTTGTTTTGAAAATGTTTTCCCATTGAAAAATCAAATGCGACTGCATAAAAAAAAAAAAAAAACTATATCTGCCGACTAATTCTTTGATAGAAAGCGGTTATTGCTTTCCAATAACTTTTACTTATTCGCTTATCATTTTTTTCCTATTAAACACAATTACTGATATTAAACTGAGACAAGCTCTTCAATACAGGTTACTCCAATATGCTTTCAGAGTTGAACTTTGACCTGCTGTTTATGACCTATTTTTGCCTAGGGTAGGTCAAATCCGGGATTCCACACTAGACCTCTGACTCCAGTTCACACCTCACTACATATAAGGGGTCACCTTCGGACAAGAGATTGTGCTGGCATACGGCCGGTTTGATTTAAACGCACCGCAACCCATCCATACTTTGCTCCAACAGCAACTGAAAGTTTAAAGGGGGCGTGGGAAAGAAAAAATAATTCAATGGAAAATATTTCTGAAGCTTTTGAATTTTGGCAAATCAGTGAATAACTATCGACTGCCTAATAATAGCAGACGTTTGAGGACATAGAAAAAAAATAATAAGACCCATCGCTGCTGTCGCTTTGACACAAGAGATTCGAGTTAATGGTGAAACCTACCAAATTACTTCTTATCTAGGATATTTTATCAGGAGAATGGTTAAATTAGCTTGAGGATTCTGCATCTTAGACACAAGAGAGCATGCTTTATATTTCCATTCTCATCAGAAGCTGCAGCTGAATACGAACGAGTTCGTGCGTTAACCAGGCGAGCGACCCAGTGGTGCCAGACGTATAAATCTTACCGCTTCCAGAAATCCTTCATCAAATATCTGCGATAATATATTGCATACAACTACGTAGATTTATTTCAATAATTACATATAACGCTCACAGGATACGGACAGATAATTTTCATCTTATTAGGTCGTCGAAGTGAAGAGTACGATTTGATCATAGAGATCAAGTTGCCAGAGTCGGTACTCGTAATCTCTGATCAGTCGTCAGTCTATCCCAGTTCTGGTATGGTCAAAAAGTGATCTTAATTTCGTGCGCGTAAATTGCGTTTTGACTGGTCGCATTTTAGTGAATGTAAAAACTTGATTTCGCCGTTTGATTCTGCATGAACCTAAATCCTTGCAATTGAATAATTTCAATTTATCACAACCTAATTAAATCTTTTAAAAATGACAATGTGAGGATGTTAGAAGAAAAAACTTAGTGTCATGTATAGAAGTTGTTTCTCATAACCGACACAAATAAAACAAAATGTACAAAAAGCCGAGCATATGTAAATTTGTTTCTTTTACTAACTTGGCAAGCTAGGACAAATACTTTACTGCCATGTGGAAGTAAAGTCAAGGATTATTTCAGACACGAAGGTGAGTTTTTTTTTTTTTTTTTTTTTTTTTTTTTTTTTTTTTTTTTTTTTTTTTTTTTTTTTTTTTTTTACCAATTTTACTTTGTAAACTGTTAAGAGATAAACTTTTATGAACATACACACAGAAAGTCATACATATTGGTGACTGAATATACTATATACATATATATATATATATATATATATATATATATATATATATGTATATTTGTGTACATACTGACATACATCGGTTAAAAATGTACAAATCCTGAGAAAGGATTCAATGGTCATTAATTCCTTATACCCAAAAGAAATAATATATCGAAAGGAAGATGCCCGAAGACAATTAGCCTTTGTGATTTCGGTGTATATATATATATATATATATATATATATATATATATATATATATATGTGTGTGTGTGTGTGTGTGTGTGTAAGATCAGTTGAGTTTCCGCGCAGGCAGCTAGGAGGATGGTCATGCTCAGTGGATTTACATGGGAAACTTGGTGATGAGCGTTTATACAATTTATTGACTCCTATTTGAGTTCATAGCATTGATTTTGTTATTATAATTAGTTTTCTTCATAAACTTACATTTAAATGCAAACTGATGGTAAGAAATGGAAGCCAAGAGAATGGGCACGTAGGGAAATAGTAAAAATTTTATTCATATTTTATTTAACACTCCGTTACTAATGCCGTAATTCTATCAAATGTTCTTGAAAAAATTACTGGACTTTTTTTTTTTCATTATTTTTATTACCTTTACTTTGCAATGTTTGTTCCCCTTTTGAGTTTAATATTTTCATTCTAAAATAAAGTCTGCATCTAAAAAATAGCTTATTATATCCTTCGGAACATCAACATTTTTTTCCTTGAAAATATCAAGAAGACTGTAAACTGCCATGACTCCCTGCTTCAACGTTTCTTCATGGAAGGTTCTGAATAACTCTTCCATATGTTGCTGATCTTATTGAAATTGTACAGGTCCATAAATTCATTTTCTTTTTACATATGGGCTCTAATCCTCACTTGTTCCATCTATATCAGTTGAATCTAAAGATGGATACTTATTCCTAAACTTGTGTTATGAATCCTCCCAAAAAATTATGGACTCATCTTCTATCACAGATTCTGGTTCTCTCTCCATTAAATTAACTGTGACATCTTCCTCATTATCATTCTCTTCGGTTATAGGTAGGAGATATTTCATGAGATGCAGAAAAGCTAATATATACAATTATAATATATATATATATATATATATATATATATATATATATATATATATATATATATATATATTACATACACGTGTATTTTATCATTCTCACATTCCTTACGAGAAAAAAAAATTGTGAAAGACCTATTTATACGAATGAAAAAATTGGAGTAAATTTCCCGTGTGTGTATGGATATGAAAATATCATTTTCATCTTCCTAACCTCCTGACAAAAGTAGGCTTATTCGTATGCAATGAAATCTCTCTCTCTCTCTCTCTCTCTCTCTCTCTCTCTCTCTCTCTCTCTCTCTCTCTCTCTTCTCTCTCTCTCTCTCGTAATCTTCCTCTTCCTTTACCACACAAATAACTGGCTATTTCATACACATGAAACTATTCTCATAAAATTTTGCTCTCTCTCGCTTTCGTGTTGATTAGCATTTTCTCTTTGCAGTTACTCTCAACCAATATAGGTATAGGTCTAATTACAGTTTTGTCAATCTTAACCAGTGAACATGGTTTATCTTCATTAGCAATCGAATGGAAAATATACATATTGTATATGCTCTTTAATTTCTAGAACTATCCTCATAAACCTATGGTCCATTCAGTTATGAGCAACGCTCTCCTCAGTCACTCTCTCTCTCTCGCCCTCGAAAATAACTGTCCCCTTCCTTTATCCGACAAATAATGGGCCCCTTTCATGCACGTGAAAACAATTTCAATAAAATGTTCGTGTCTCTATCTCTTATGTTGGCTAGTATATCACCTGTGCAGTTATTCTTAATTACATATAGGTATAGGCCTAACTCAGTCATATCACTCTTCACCAGCTCTGTATGGTTTACTTAAATTAGGAATCGAACAGAAGATATATTTAAGGGCCCCATAAGGGTCCCATAGACGTTACGATCGCCGGATCCGGTTCCAGTTTGCCGAAACCTGGTAGAGTTAGAACGTGGAAGCTCCGCTGTGATGACGCTAGACTGACTGCGCTCTTGCAGCAGAAGCTGCAAAACCTCAGCGGTAAAGGAGAGTCTGAACTGAACTATGGTTGAAGAAATGAAAAAATTCTCACGATTGTATATGTACTGATTTGAAACTTTACCCTGGTGACTGGTTTAATTACCCGAGAACATACGGTCTCCCCTCTTATAGAAAAAGAAAAAAAAGAGAAAACATTTGTATGAGACAATCAGAATCACTCTTTCTAGCAGCTTATTTATTCCAGACATGCAAAGCAATCCATAGTCTAGTGGTATACAGTCTAGCATACAGTAGGTCTATAGTTTCGTTAAAGCAGAATAGGCCTTTGTATGTTTATTCGTGGTTATGTATAAACTATATATGCAAGTAAGTTTCTAAATGACAATAAACATTTATTATGGCGAAATAATGTAAAACAAGAATACGCCTATACACGTCTATTCATGATTATGCATAATATTAGGCAATTATTTTTAAAATGAGAATTATGTAAGCAGATTTTGAAATGAAATTAGACTAATAACCCGCAAAGGAACAGTAGTAAACTATGGATGTTCATTCGTTGTAATAAATCATGAGAAAGTCATTCTTAAAATGGCAACAAATCAGTACTATACTCTGTTTTTTTCATCTGTCCATCCGCCTGTGGTGTTTTTGTATGGTAACACTGCGTCCCGGGCTTTAGATAGTTACATTCAGCTTACATTTAACGATTATAATAATATCCTATTTCGAATATTAACGGTGTAATTCGCATACAGTAAATTATTAAAACCCTTTTCAGTTGGAAATGTACACCCAGATATCCTTTTATTGACCTAAAACTTACACATAGCGTAACTATCTAAAGCCCGGGACGCAGTGTTACCATACAAAAATACCACAGGCGGATGGACAGATGAAAAAAACAGAGTATAGGCATTTTACTGAAACATAGAATAGCAATATTAGGCCTAAATATGTGTGTGCCAACTCAACTATGAAATGAAAACAAACAGTTACTAAAGACAATTATCTTGCCTTGGAACTCTTCCTTCATTCATAAAATATTCAATAAATATTATGAGAGTCCTTGGAGCCAAATGTAAACTTTTAACGGATTCACATGGGAGCACTGATTCTTTTTTATTTATTTTTTTTACCACTTTCACTGGACGTCTTACTTGGCGTTTATGAATTATTTTGTATGATAATATCACCAAGTTAATTACAGCCAGAGAATCGTGTGAACGCTATGGCTGCTACGGATGACAGGAAAAACACTATCGTCGTTAAACGGTTAATGGGGAAGATTTTTCTACACAGAACGACGCGATTGCTAGGCATACTGCTCGTGTAGTATACCTTCCCTTAACGTTATTGGCGGCCTTGACTCATCTTAACTACTTACATCTTGGTGCAGCCTTTCGCCCAACTGCCTACTTTCCATTAAACTGGTACTAAAGTCCACAACGATCAGGGGAAATTGCATGTGGCTAGCAAAGATACCCTTAAAGACTCCCTTCATATTGGTAACAATTGTATGGTTACACACAACACACACACACACACATATATATATATATATATATATATATATATATTATATATATATATATTACACACACACACACACACACACACACACATATATATATATATATATATATATATATATATATAATATATATGTGTGTGTGTGTGCGCGCGTGTAGTTTAATAACCGCAAAGCCCTCTTAAATTCTCAATTTCTTTGCACTTTTTGGACACACCAGTCGCTACAAAGCCTGAGAACCACTGGGAAGAACAAGGATAAATTCTAACGTCACTAGCAGGATCTGAACCCGCATCTGGGGTATCAGAACGAGGTCACGTTACCCCCTTGACAACATGTGACTTCTTTCTGATACTACGGATGCGCGTTTGAATCTTTCTACGGAAAGCAGTTTATTTTACATTCTTCCCTGTGGATGCTAGGCATCGTAGTGACGCGGGTCGAAAAAGTGTCAAGAGAATTTAAGAGGGCATTGTGGTTATTAGTTACATACATACTATATATATATGCTTAAATATACATATGTATATATATATATAATATATATATATATATATATATATAATATATATATATATATATAATATAATATATATAGGAAGATAGCTTTAGATATTTTTGTAAGCATATTTAGTGCTGTGAAATAGAAAAATGGGTCAGTAGCATATAAAGACAAGAGATGACATTGTATGAAGAGCGGAAACGGCATCGCTGCGGAAGGAATCCGTGAGAAGTAGAAATATAGTCCTGTGGATTGTGTCACTTGCTCAGAAAGGAGCGTTATCTTAAATAGTCTTACTGGAACTGGTAGTCTGATTATTTGGCAATGAGTGGAAAAAAAAAAAGTCAGATTTCATTCAACAGCCGATACACACGCAAAAGTTAATCTGGTAGCAGAATGCAAAAGGATGGATTTGGTACACAATGACAAATTGAAGGGCAAATAGTGGGAGAGATTGCCAATGAACGGCTGGAACCATCAATTCAGAGAAAATAGGTTGTAATATGGTGCACTTTGATGCAGAATAGTTAATATTATTTTTAATTAAGTAATGAGCTTGTAATTGGCTAGTGATGATTTCACGAGGCTAGATTATTGAACAAGGTATAACAGATAGAGTAGGAAAACGGTGAAGATAGTGTAATTGATTGACAGCCTTGCAGTTGATACGATGCTCAATAAAGAGTCGAGTGCTACACCGAAATATTATGTTGCCAAGATTTTGCAAAGTAGGAATTTATTGGAGATTTAACAGAAGGTTTAGGTTGGACTAACGATGTTAACTTGACAGACTTAGAATGTGAAGATAATAATGTTTTCATCGCCGCAACGCCATAGGATTCACCTCCGTAGCAGGGGCTAGTGTCGTCAGTGCACCTCACGGGGTGTACTGAAGGCATTACTAAAGGTTCCTTGCCGCCACCCTTCGACTCCTAGTTGCAACCCCTTTCATTCCTTTTACTGTTCCTCCGTTCAAATTGTATTTCTTCCGTCTTGCTGTCCACCCTCTCCTAACAATTATTCCATACTGCAACAGCGAGGTTCTCTGTTACACCGTTGTACTCTTTCAGTCTCTCTATATTCCATTCCGTCATGGGATTTACAAAGCCATCTTGCTAAAATGTATATATCTAGAAAGGGAAAAAAACTGAAATAATGAGTATCCTGTGATAAACTAAATAGGGTGGAATAGTTTACATAACAGATACAATTATAAGGGATTTTCACTTGTAGTTTTGATTGCATATTATTACCATAATTTCTTCGTTAGATCTCTATAACAACGTCTTTGCTTCTTAGTGCCTTTCAAAAGTTCTTCTAGTTCAACGGGTTAGAATTTCATCACAGTCTACCCTTGGACTGTTTATCATGAATCATCATGCCAAAGTGGATTATTAATCTATGATGACACTGTACCCTGCAAGAGAGAGAGAGAGGGCGTAACTATGTATACAAAATCGACAATTTTTTTAACAAAACAGTCAGAAGATCACTACGTTAAGAAAAGGAATGACAGCGAACTTGACAGCCATGACAAGGAAGCTTAACTTTTAACGTTTCTGTTTTCAAAGTTTGCATAAAGCATCGCCACTTGACACCGTGAATAATTTCAACTCCGGCAAAAAAGAAAG
The DNA here is from genome assembly GCF_015104395.2 of Macrobrachium nipponense. Classification (NCBI taxonomy): domain Eukaryota; kingdom Metazoa; phylum Arthropoda; class Malacostraca; order Decapoda; family Palaemonidae; genus Macrobrachium; species Macrobrachium nipponense. The sequence continues at coordinate 98,113,873 of NC_061107.1, forward strand.
AAGGTATATACCACTTCGTTCCAGAGCTCAGTTAATCAACAAAATGTCGTCACTTTTGCTTTTATTTTTTAGTGACCCATTTTTGATGAAAAGAAAAGAAGACTTCAGTTGTCTTGCATTTTAATAAAACCCTCGAAACTTCCTAGGTCATTTGAGGTTCCTTTAAACGACGATGACAAGGGGCTAAATATTTCCCGCCCCCAACCCCCCTCCCCCCAAAAGAAATATTAAATTATTGTGATATAAAGGATTTCATTATAAAATATGTATTAACAAAATATGAAGTTAACTATGATAATCATATCTTTCATATCCGTTCCATTTACTATAAAAAATACTAGGTTCTGCTGTTCTGTCATACACAGTATGAGTCACATACCAGTGCCACAATAATAATGAACAAGAAAGAAGTAAAAAATATAATTAGGATAACATGCACTTATATAAGAGTGTAACTCTTAATAATTCTATTATTAGAATATATTTTAGGCCACTAGTATTGAAAGTCCCTGTAATTTTTCGTAATCATACATCAAAGTTTGGGATGTGCACTAATAATGGCGATTCTGTGGCTCACATAACCTACTTACCCCTGATAAAATATTACGGAGTATTTAACTGTTTTCCATGATATAATGAGTCTTAAACTACTTTAGCTCACTAAAAAACATTTAAGAAAACATGAAGCTTAATGTCCCGCGACAAACTAACGAGAAATATTTGCATTCTTAAACAAAGAAGGCCATAACAAACAACTCAAGAAAGATCAAAGAACAGGACGCTTTCGTCCACTGTTACTAAACGCATTGGCTAGAATTAATAAAAAAGGAAGCGAGAAATTAGAAAACCCTTATAAGCCATGGGGAAACCATCCGAGAGAACATTGTTGTTCTCGTAGGAATTTTAGGTAGGTTAATTTCAATTTGTATCTTTTTGCTTAGACTAGAAAATTCAATTAACTGTCAACAATATGGGTAACTACAGGGAAGATAATCTGAATATACCTCCCATTTAGCGGTATTTCTAATCAACGTTAAGCAAGAAATATTTTGTGAACAGGAAACTACGGAAACGAACCCTCGCGGACATTACAAGTAAGATTATTTTTTATTTTCTGACTTTTACATTTACAGGCGATCTTGTCAGAATGGTGAGAACTTGAAACTTCTGTATAGTATGGTAAAATTACGCTACAGATTACGTCAAATGAATACATTCAGTTCACTTGATGGTTTTGTGCAAATTTATTTTTGGTTGACTTACATAATCTATAAAGCACTGAGCATATTTCTGATTGTCTTTAATTTATCTATGTGAATATTTAGTCTTGAAAGATAACTAAACGATTGCTATGGCCACACTAATCTTTTTACCCTCTGAATCACGAAGCGGAAAACTTCCAGAATATCAGCTGCTTCAAATATAAAGTTGACACAAAAGGGCTCATCAACAGGGTGTTGAACATCCGAGTACAAAACTCTTCTCCCCTTCAATACAGTCTCGCGCTTCATGTATGTTTCACCTCCACCAACGTAACTCCAAATCTGTCGAGTTAGCATTTGCTCCTTCTTCCACCTTTACCGTCCTCATAAAATGTCTGAATGTACAACTTTTCTACCAACAGTTTGCTCTCCATTCTCTCCACATGACCAACCTTTTTCAAAATACCTTGGTCCACCTTTCCTGGCAAAATTAATCTTTTCACTATTTCTGTTTCTATATCAAAATTCCTCATTCTTCCAGTCTTCTTACTCCAAAAATAGAAGAATATAAGATTATAATCTCCACGCATTTCCTCCTATATTCTTTGATTTACATTGAACATCCACACTTCACTTCTGTTAAGGAGAGTTGGCTGAAGAGTCTTTTCATATATTCCAATTTTCTCTTGAATAGACCTTCATCTTCGCTTCCTAACCATTTACTGAGACGTCATTGAGACAACGCAGTCAAGGGCTGTTCATGCAATTAGATCCACTTGTGCCATGAAATTGAGTGAGTCTTAGCTAACGCATTATGTCAAATCTTGGCTTATGCACATAATTCAGTATGTAGATAATTTATTAATAACGAAAATATTTCAGTTATTAGTAAAAGATATACATAAAGTAATTCCTTTGTGATAAGCATCACTGACGTACTGGAAGATTGCACTGTATAAACGCTCGAAAAAATTAGTCAGTGTAAATTTGCGATTACGTCCACACCGATATGTGTTAAGGATATTCTCATGAGATGCCGTCTGTAAACAAAAGTCTGTGTTGATAAAGCTGCTGTTTTCTTTCAAATATTATTTAAATCAACAACGATACAAGAAAGTTTTCACGTCTGTGTACAGATACCAGTAATGGTAAAAGATTGTCTCTCAATTTTTCGATTTACTTTCATTCAGGTTTTTTGGTTTCCGTGATAATTATTCAACAGACTATAAAAAAAGTTTCAGCCTCACTTTAATAGAGTCAAATATTTTATTTGAAACCATGTTGTCAAGGAAAAGTATACTTTTATCGTCCTGAACCCAATATTATTCTTTACCGAAATGAATCTTATAAATAAAACATCTAATTCTTTCTTTGTGAGGAGATATTATTATTATTATTATCATTATTATTATTATCATTATTATTGTTGTTGTTGTTGTTGTTTAGAAGCTGAACTCCATTCATATGCAACAAGCCTATAGGGGCCTTTGACTTGAATTCAGGCTTCCAAAGAATATGGTGTTCATTCGAAAGAAGGTAATGAGAAATACAGAAAGGGGAGATTACTTATTAGAAAAAGCAGTTAAATTAACAAATTAACAAACTGATAACTAAATATCAGTATTAGCTCCGAATATTTCTCTGTATTAAAGATTAGTTCCCTGAAGTAACTGCAAGTTTTTATGTCTTCTGTTTCTCCGTCCACAGGAGAAGCGGTTCTTGAAGAGGGGCGTATTCATGATAAAATAGTCATCCATCATAGAGCAGCTTGCGGTTACCAAGATGATGAGCTCAAAGCTCCTCCACACGGCTCTTGTAATCTTCCTCACTGGTGAGTCTTTTGGGTCCTCTTATTCACTCATTGTGGAGGATGTACTCGTTCAATTCATTTACATCATTTTTCATGTCTGATTGTTCTCTCTGACTCTCTTACAACGGCAATAGCTTCTCTAAACACCTTTTGGGAATATAATTACTTTGTTATATATATATATATATATATATATATATATATATATATATATATATATATATATATATATATATATATATACATATATATATATATACATATATATATATATATATATATATATATATATATATATATATATATATATATACGTTTGCATGTGAGAGCATTTATATGATTCTTGTACAACAGCTATCTCTGTGCAAGCACTACTTGATGATGGAAAATGTTATCATTTTCTATACATGCAATTCCTTTGGAGGAACGCTCTATGCTAAACATATCTTAACGCTGTTCTATATGGCTTTCGTGTTGCTACCCTAGAAGATCTAGTGCCACGATTTCACTACGCAAAATGCACTAAAACCCTCAAGATGCACAGCTTCTTTCTTTTCATATTATTCTCTCAGTTTTTCATTTTTTGAAACCTAAGGTCACTATACTCTGTTTTTTCCATCTGTTCACCCGCCTGTGGTGTTTGCGGATGGTAACACTGCGCCCCGGGCTTTAGATAGTTACGCTATGTGTAAGTTTTAGGTAAATAAAAGGATATCTGGGTGTTCATTTGCTACTGAAAAGGGTTTTAATAATTTACTGTATGCGAATTACACCGTTAATATTCGAAATAGAATATTATTATAATTGTTGAAAGTAAAGTAAATGTAACTATCCAAAGCCCGGGACGCAGTGTTACCATACGCAAACACCACAGGCGGGTGGACAGATGGAAAAAAAAACAGAGTATAGATTGTATACGTCACCAGTCACTGCTTCCTTTTAACAAATATACCTCTTTTTTTTGTATCAGGTGAAATGTTGGTCGTCGACAGCAAAGTAGGCGGGAAACCACATCGTAACAAAGTTGCCTCAGCAGACACCGGCGGAACCTGGGGTAAAGACAACCACTCACCTCCTCCGAAAGGGCCGCATTTCGCCAAGGACACGCCCAGGACTGTTTTGGCATCTGTTGGGGCTCCTGCCCACATCCCCTGCAAGGCAAGAAGCCTCGGGGCCAAATCTGTAAGTTTTAATTTTTGTTGTAAGACAATATTTTGTAAACACATAGGATACATTACATGGACGAAGATGTTGATACTGAGATAGGCGGTCGAACTGTGGCACACTAAGAAGAAAGCAAATTACCGTTATCATAATGATCAACCCCGCAAGTGAGTAGTGCCGTCACGTGGTGCACTGTATGCATTACCTAAGGGTCTTTGCAGCCTCATCATTTCTTTTACTGTAGCTCCGTTCATATTCTCTTTCTTCCACCTGATTATCCAACCTCGCTAAAACTTGTTGCCTATTGCAACTGCCAACTTCCCCCCACCCCGTTACACCTTTCACATCTCGCTATCAATTTCCTGTCCGAGCTGAATAACCTCATAGGTCCCAACGCTTGCCTTTGGCCTAGATTCTATATTCTATTCTATTTTAATGATCAAGGAGACCAGGAACAAAAACGCACAAGTGAGTAACAGTTCGTATTTTTAGAATCTGATGCAAGACCTATTATAAAAAAAAAAAGTGTTCGAAATCTCATTGATCATAGGAATAATTAAATTACGAGATGACATTTCACGATTCGCTTGGAAAAGTGACTTCATATTCATCCACTGAGTTTAAATATTGACATTATTATTATACACTGTCCTAGTTTGCAGTCAGGAGGAGGATACAGGTGTTGTAAAGGACATCATCTCACTTCATACAGACACAAAAGTAATGATTTTTAAGGCAAAAAGCAAATGAAAATAAAGGAAAATAACTCCTTATAACATAAAATAAACTGTAATAAACATTTATTTGCATGTTTTCAATGTTAGATACTCTATTTTCATATCCGCAAATTAAGTCTTTATGTAGATTTTGGACGAGCTTCATTCACATTCTAATGGACGATTTTCCTGATGGAATCATCAGCGATACATCATTCCTATTAAATGTTTAGTGAGTACCTGAAGAATGGAAGAATCCGTTTCGAAAATAGTGAATATCAATGAAAATGGCAAAGATTATCATCATGATTTAAACAGACGGACGTCTCGTACCATATTTTGTCCTTCCACATTAATTCATTATCGTTTGACCGGCAGGTATCATGGATTCGTCACAAGGACCTGCACGTTCTGACTGTTGGCTCCTTTACATTTACGAACGACGAACGGTTCTCAGCGCACAGAGACCCTTCGTCAGGAGACTGGGTCCTTGTCCTTCGTCACCCGCAGCCGTCGGACACCGGCTTTTACGAGTGTTCCATCTCCACGAAGCCTGTGACTGCTGTCAGCGTCAAACTCGAAGTTGTCAGTGAGTCGCTCGAGAATGAAAATGGACACAGAACGTCCATTTTTTAACTCTTTTACCTCCTGAGAGAGAGAGAGAGAGAGAGAGAGAGAGAGAGAGGTGAGAGAGAGAGAGAGAGAGGGAGAGAGAGAGAGAGAGAGATGAGCGAGAGGAGAGAGGAAGGGAGAGGAGGGAGTAGATATTATTATTATAGTTTGAAAATATGAGGACTGATATTGAAAATACAAACAAAGCTCTTCATTTTTCCCTCATATTGTCATCCCAACCTCTCTTACTATAGATATATATATATATATATATAATATATATATCTATATATATATATGATGTATGTAGTATGTATGTATATAGTATATATATATATAGTGTATGATATATATCTATATAAATAATATATATATATATATATATATATATATATATATGTATGTATGTATATAGTATATATATGCGTGTATTTATATATATATATATATATACTAGATATATATATATATATATTATATATATATATATATTCATAAGATATTTATATATATATATAATTTATATTGTATGATATTTCCCTTTCAGTGCCAACGGCAGAAAATACTGGGGGATAGGAGCATCTACCTGGACAAAGGCAGCACCCTCAACCTCACTTGCATGGTCCATTTCAGCCCAACACCACCCGAGTTCATTTTGTGGTATCACAGAGAAAAGGTAAATTCCCTTGTCATTATGGTAAAGAGAAGACTGGTTCCGTTTCCCTTAAAGTATTCTCTTAAATTCGCCCTTCTGAAATAGGCTTCCTGCATGGCTAAGGAGATAGAAAGGTGTAAGGTTTTTTGGTCTTTAAGGAAATCCAGTTCAGCTTCCGCACACACACACACACGTATATATATATATATATATATATATATATATATATATATATATATATATATATATATATACATATATATATATATATATATATATATATATATTATATATATATATATATAAGTCATATCACATTTCCGTGATTCATATACATATATCGAGCTACAATGTCCTTATATCTAATTATATAAATATAATATATATATTTATATATATAGATACGTATACGCATATCTAACCCTCCTAAATGGAGAGGGTCCATTAGAAGTTTGCCCCTTCATCTCAGTAATTCTTGGTTGATGTTCGTATCCTACGCCATTATCCCGTATAACGGGTACGCACAACCAAGATACTAAATGCACTACTTTGGTAATCACATGGACGATGCAGTTTTCAGGAATCGGTCTAAATCCCTTCCTATGGCAAGGATGGGGTCGGTACTTAGTACGGTATGGCTATGCTCACGGCTATGCTTGTCCTGCCACCAGTCCTTCGTAGATGGTACAAACGGCATAAAAATTAAAGTCCTTTTCAAACTAATTAAAGAGGGAAGAAAAATTTGGGTAATTATCTCCGAAAGAGGACTAATTTCTAAGCAAGCAGAGGGTATACAGACAACAGAAAAAGAATTTTTCGTCTGAATAGTTCAAAATCCAATCTGTATTTTTACAAAGTATCATTTGAGACCTATCGTGGTGCAGTCGTTGCTATCCTAGGAACAGAGGATTTAAAACCCAAGGACCTTATAAAAGCGAGGTCTAATACCGGTTCGGTGAAAATAAATCGCATTATGCAAAGAAGTGGCAAGCACCATGACAACCAGTTATAATCGAACAAAAGAACCGCCAACTCATTTGGAGGATGGAATAGATAATTACTTCATCAAAGACCCTGTATCCAGAGCCAAGGAAAAAGTTTAGTTAAAAAATCAGTTAATTGAAAAGTGGGCCTAAATTAAGTAGTACATTTTTCACTGACCAAATATACACCAAGGACAAAACGAGTGACTAAGCAGCATCCATAAAAAAAGTAATGAAAATACATAAATTCATATTACACAATCTGGGTCAGCTCACTTCTACTGACCCGATTGAGTAAAATTAGACAAACTAAATCACCATGGATCAATGCACGCTCAAGACTTTCTCGTTATTATATCTGGCCAAGGAATATCATTGTAACAAATTCTAGATTAGCTATCTCTTGATAACCCACGTCAAAAAGAAATTATTCATTTCACTCGCTTGCTTGTCCTATCGTCACCTTTAACACATCAATTCCGCAACATATACTCGTTCACGTTGGTAAAGACTGCAGATTGTCCATACCCGTTCCTCTTCAATGGCCTAGTATTTTCTTTTTATCACGTGATCCGAAGACGCCACACACACACACACACACACACATATATATATATTATATTTATATATATATATATATATATATATATATATATGTGTGTGTGTGTGTGTGTGTGTGTGTGTGTGTGTGTGTGTGATTACAGTCACATTAACACCTTATTTGTTTATCACACATTACCACAGGCTAAAAGTGAGACTGAGTGTATGTCCTGACTTATAAATAGTGATAGAAATCACAATGTATACGCTATGGGGACATGACAGAGATTCGAAAACACCGTTGGTGCTAAACTCCACACCTAGCAGGTATCAAAGGTTGAGTGGCAGCAAAACTCATTTGCGCTGGGCCCCGATACTATGTTTACAAATAAGATAATCCTTTTTCCATACAGATCTACCTTCCTTAAGATTTAAACATTCTATAAATTCCTTTTGAAAATATATGATCAAGTTATTACATACCATGACCGATATAATCATGTTATGACGATAACTTTCTTCTATAAAACTTGGCTTAATATTTCTTTCCAGTGCATTTTCAGAATAAGCTATATTTTTCCTGCACTGTTCTCACTAACATAAAAATTCCACTGTTCACCTGCGAATATCTTACATAGATTTTAATCTGTTCTACTCTCTTTTACAGTGTTTATCCAGTTTGATTGATGTAAAAGTCATCACATGGCGTGGAATGATTTTGATTATTCCATACACAAATTAATTAACAATGGGGATAAAGGGTTACCCATTCATAATACCAATATTTTGTGATTAAAATTTCACACTGAATTTAAGTTTACATTCTTTTACACATAATTTAAATAGCTCAATTAAAGTGTTTTGTTAAATGGTATATCCAGCGGCCTGTTTCCTAATATATCCGATGAAAAAGTAATGTTACCACATCAAACTTGCAAACTTGGATTTACTATTAATCTGTATGTTGCCTAATTAATTTCCCAAGTTAACATTATTCCTCATATTAGCATCACTCAGTAGCAGCCATTGAGTTAAAAATATCCATAAGGTAAAATACTAATATATAATATATATATATATATATATATATATATATATATATATATATATATATATATATATATATATATATATATATATATATATACGAATTTTAACATATTTTTTTTATTGTGGACCTCTTAGAACATTATCATGACGATTATTTTTATTATTCAGAGGATGAAACCTATTCAAATAGAACAACCCCACAGGAACCATTGCCTTGAAATTCAAGCTTCCAAAGAATATGGTGTTCATTAGAAAGAAGCAAGAGGAGGTACAGGGAAATACAGCTGTGAGAAAAAAAGGTTCTTGGTATTTTTTCTATTCTTTACCTACCAACTTACTTTACGTTGTTGAATTTTTTGCTTTTCTTTCAGTTGATGAACTACGGGAGGAAGGAGGGTCGCTTGATTCAGGTGAACACTGAACACAGGGGCAAAATAACAAAGTCGACGCTCACGGTTCATAATGCCTCTTCCTTGGACTCCGGAATTTATTCGTGTAAACCTGCCAGTGCCAAAGAAGTTTCCGTTTCTGTGCATGTGCTAGAAAGTAAGATATGCTTCCGTTATTTAGTTGATTTTTAGATAATTTTCTACACTTCTTTTGTACATCGTTCTCGATCGCTCTGAAAAATCCTAGGCTATACTCTGTTTTTTTCCATCTGTCCACCCGCCTGTGGTGTTTGCATATGGTAACACTGCGTCCCGGACTTTAGATAGTTACGCTATATGTAAGTTTTAGGTAAATAAAAGGATATCTGGGTGTACATTTGCAACTGAAAAGTATTTTAATAATTTACTGTATGCGAATTACACCGTTAATATTCGAAATAGGATATTATTATAATTGTTGAATGTAAGCTGAATGTAACTATCTAAAGCCCGGGACGCAGTGTTACCATACGCAAACACCACAGACGGGTGGAGAGATGAAAAAAAAAAAAAACGAGTATAGTTAGACGTCTAGGAATGTGAGGGCTCTACTCACTCAGCTTTTGTACTGATTGTTTTATCAACTGAGAAGAGTCTTCTTCTTCCATTTTGCAGGTGAGACCCCAGAGGCAATGAAGACCACCAGCAACGGAGCCGCAACAGCCCACAGCAAGTCCGGCTTTTTCAGTGTCGTGACCTTTGCTGCCTTCTGTCTCCTTATCTCATCAGAGGAGGAATTTAGGCTCTCTCAAGTTGTTCTGTGGTGCATCAGCTTTGGACTTCTCTCATTTCTTACAGAAAGAACTAAGCGATTTGGATATTTTGTTATCTGCACGAGATGATGTAATCGCTGATTACTTCCCAGCAATCTCGTTGGGGCCTTTAAAGGGGCTTTGGTTATTGTTGTGGCTTGATGCGCACATATACACAAGACTGGTAGAAGACCAAAGAGGATGGAAGGATTTGATATTTTTCTAAATATTTTTTTCTACATGAAGTAAGATCGACTGCTATTATGGTAAGCAACTTAGATATGATGTAGGTAAAATCGCTAACAGTAGTTTACCGACTGTAGCTTCGAGGGAAAAACTAGCATGTTGACACCAAAGGAATATGTGTTGACTAACTGCTGATGCTGGTATTTCGGTTTACAAGACTTTAACCCAGAGTAAAAAATAATATTATTCATTGTGTATAAATGAATGACATAAATGAATTTATCTCTTTCAAGGTAACTGACTGTCCTTTCAGTAAATGCTCGAACCGAAGCTTCCAAAACTAGATCATTCATGACTTTGTTAACAAGGCTGTTCATCATTTAAATACAGGCTGATCTTTCGTCAAGTACCACTAGTATACGAAAATTTCGTAATGATAATAATGTTAAAAAGATTATAAGGCTTAAATTGGCATATGCCTACGGTGCAGTTCCACATAACATTCCTTTCATTGTTCTTGAGCAATATACTATGTCAAAATTCAACCCGAGTACTGTTGGAAATCTGTTGCAACTGATGTCGATGATATTCATGATAAGGATAAACATACTTCCAACGACATTTAGTTACTTTGTTATAGAAATTGCCATTTCAATAAATTGGTACAACTAGTTGCTTTGTGAAGATTTGGTCATCATATCTTAAAATCAGATTCCAACGCCTACATAGTCCGAGGGTACTTAAAAAATAAAACGTTGGCCATGTTTTAGAAATATATACTTGCTTTAACCAATTCTTACAAAATATATTTTTAACACAAAAACTTATGAAGGTTCATGTCCAAATTATTTCATTAAGAAAATAAAAGAGTATACCTCAATGTGATTTTCATGATCATCATTTAAAGTTCGATACAAACCTTTCTTCATTCTAGCCAGAATTTCAGAAATAACTTTTAAAATCAGTTTCATCCCTTAACTAAGTACTATGTTAAGATCAGGTAACATTGAACTATTGAGTTTTGTACATATTTCTATATAGTCAGGACGTCTGAATGGTAAACCATAACAGTAAAATGTGTTGTAAAACTGTTTCTTTTATTTAAATATGCCACTTGTTTATTATACAATTACCAAGCGTAACCAGTCAAGCAACTATCTACTGGCTCCATTTACATGTAAATATATATTTTTGCAAATACATAGGAGTTCTTATGGGACCCCCAATGCCAATTTTCATATCTAAAGGTCTTGCAAATTTTCCCTTGATCATTTTCCTTCTAAGAATAAATGTCATGTGAGTTTTAAAAATTCACTAACAAATTGAAAGAACTAATATATATATATATATATATATATATATATATATATATATATATATATATATACATATATATAATCTATAATATTATATATATATATATATATCATATATATATATATATATATATCTCATAACTATATATATATATATATATATATATGTGTATGTATATATATTATATATATATATATATATATATATATATATATATATACCTACATATATATAATATATATATATATATATATATATATATATATATATATATACATACAGGTCTTGCAAGTTTTTTTCCATAGATCATTTCCCTCCTGAAAAAGGATGAATGTCATGTGAGTGTTAAAAAGTTATTAACAAATTGAAAGAACTACGATATATATATATATATATATATATATATATATATATATATATATATATATATATATATATATATTAGTAAACTTAGAAAGTTTACTAATGAGATATCCTAGAAATAATGTAAGAGATTAATACTGAAAAACTTAAATTTTCATGAACCATACTAACATAATGACTAATGCAAAATTAAATTTTCTCTAATTCAGAGCGAATTCTCTTTTAGATATATTTTCATTATTATTATACAAGGTAAACGAAGTTTGGAACTTCATAAAGAGAGCTAATAACGTCTGACATTAGACTTTTGCAGAACAAAAATTATACCCAAACGCAAGGGGAGATATATCTTTTTATTACTCAAGTTAACATTGCATATTTACGTAACCAGACATGCATTATGCTTCAGATTATACAAATCAGCCGAGAGGATCTTTCTTCTAAAACTATCACTCTTTGCTCCAAACTTTTTATAGTGAGAAAAATGATCTTCAGAAATCGTAAAGAAATTCTAAGGTTTCATATCCACCAAAATGGTTTTCTCAAACTGATTTTTAAACCTAAAGCGCAATATCGTGATGCCAAAAAGTCTTTAAAGAATTCTTGCTGCTCCTGTTTACGGTAAGCGTAACTGATGTGTAATAGTTGCATAAAATCAGTAAATTTTGCATCATGATATTCTTAAGAATAATGAAATAAAAACTATGAAATATAATTCTTAACATAAGAGAGCGCTTCAGTGGCGTGGTTGGTTTGGTGTTTGCCTCTCACCTCGGTGGTCGCGGGTTCGATTCTCGGCCATTCCATTGAGGAGTGGGAGATGTGTATTTCTGGTGATAGAAGTTCACTCTCGACGTGGTTCGGAAGTCACGTAAAGCCGTTGGACCCGTTGCTGAATAACCACTGGTTCCATGCAAAGTAAAAACACCAAATAATCATAACATAAGATGTTAGGATACTCAATGCAGTTTACAAATCTTGAAATGATGAATTTTTTTCGTAAATTTATTGACTTAAGGGGATCCAGAATTGTTTCCCACATTCAGTTGCATGGCACAAAGGCAGCACCTTAAAGTCTGGTGAAGAATCTGGAGAATTCGTTTAACAAACTGTCACTCGTTCCAGCCGATACACAAGTACTGGAAGACAACCAAAACTGGAAATGTTCAAGTAGCAGACTGCAGTCGAATTCTCCCAGCTGAAATTTTTGTGTATTCAAAGAATTGAACTGATTATAGAATTTAGACCAAAGCCCAAGCACTGAGACCTATAAGGTCATTCATAGCTGAGACGGAAATTGACATTAAAAGGTTAAAAGGTGTGACAGGAGGAAAACTTGACAGTTGCACATACGAATCAACTGTTAGGAGAGGTGGAAAGTAAGATGGAAGAGACTATGAAAGGAGGTACAGTAAAAGGAACGAAAAGGTTTGAAGCTAGGGACCGAAGGTTCGCTGCAAAGACCCCTCATTAAGTAACCCCCCCCCCCCCCCCCCCCCCCCCCCCCCCCCCCGAGGATTTGTATTCAAAGGTGACACAGGCAGCAGGCAGGAGAAGAAGGAAGATAGAGGTTAAATAACACTCGAAGAGAATTCCCACAATCACGAAATTCTCAAATTCTTTGAGTGTTGACTTCTCCAAGTGAATACTCAATACTCATCATTTATTCACACTGATTAATTTACGCATTATGTATTTTATTCATGCAAACTTTAAGATATTTCTATGCATATATTTATTTATTTAAATTTACATTAATGGTCTTTCTTGTTCGGAAGAAATAGAATTTAATATCATTATAGTTCGTTAAACAAGAATAATTGTCTTTCGGATTATTCTTTGGGAATAGAAGCCCATTATGAACACTAAAATATATTTACAAAAATTTACTCTTAAAATGACAGAAAAACATATTTTCAGCCGACGGCAACTGCATGCGGTATTTCTGATCTTTATGTGTTACTTTGTTTTAAAATGAGTATTCGTAAATAAGATATATTAGTTTACAGCGAAAATCCTTTAACTCCGAAATTAGGAATGAATGTGGAGAAAGTAAAGAAGCCAGTGCATTCATCTATGCAAGCTGGGGGAAACTCTTTCTTGGTCAAAGAAAGGTAATAAAAAATGCAGAAGGCTAGAAGCTTAAATAAAGCAAAGTCTGCAATGTTAAATTCAGTAAAGATGGGTAAAACCTCTTTGTTTATAAGAGAATTCATCTGCTGTACACTTAACTTCACTAGTTTAATTCATGTTTCAGTGCATTATAAATAATTGTTTACCGATAAGACACCAATTCTGATATTCGTCTACAGTAATGTCAATTTAAAATGGAAATAGATATTTAGACTGTCTAATATGTAGCAAATAAATGAGGCTTCTTCTCCCGGATAAGCTTTATTAGTTTATTTTTCGAAAAAGAAAATTATTTGAAAACAAGCAAGCAAAACACGAATTAGACTTTGATAATCTGACATTAGTATTACCTGAAATAATGCCACTGAATTTTCTGACATCAATACCCTTGTATTGTATCAGGAAATTAAATAATTTATATTCAAACTACTATCTATATTTAAGCTCTTCAGTGTAAGCAGATATCGATAAGAAGGAATGCGCAGTGAACAGCAGAAAGCATCTACACAAGATGATATTTGGAGGGCTGGTTTAAAGTTATAATAGAGGCAAAGAAGGGTTCAAATTAAATAACCTTACAGTATTAAAAGTAAAAATCGTTCTTTAAGCTGGACACTCGTCGCTATCCTTGTTCTTTGTCGAAAGGGCACTTTTGTGTCATGTCATTTGCTGCCTTATGGCCTCATGAAGCCAATGAAATAAGGTTATTACAATAATCAGGCATAAAATAAAAAGATAAAAAAGTGACTAAATATTTTCTCTAAATTTCCAACAGGTGTGTGTACTGGATAGAGCGCGTCGTCTCAAATTGAGAATAGGCACCCCTTTAATATAAAATATAGAAAATGGATTAGAGTATTAATAGAAACCGTATTATTCATTACAGACTCATATATATCGCACGATAATTGTAAACTACTGGAAATATAGGCTACTCAGCCTTAAATCCATAGAGGGTAAAAACAAAACCAATATATGGAAGCTGCTTCACTTCCAAGTGCTTTGGTAACAATAAGCTCTGACACATCTTAATTTTCCCAAATTAGTGCAACTTGCTTGTCACTACCAGCTTCTTGTTCAGCCTATGTCTGTAACAAAGACAAGGTGTTTGAAAGGCAGATCCCGAGTCTGCATGTCAGCAACAGCATCCTGTCTCAAATGCTAGGCAAAGTTGAGACTTGAGAGGCAGTACCTTCCAGGTAGATTGTGTTCTGTCCAACTCATCAAGACGGAAGTCTCCTGAATTCCATCATCCGGCTCTATCTTCGTTGCAGGCTCTAGGTACTACTGTTTCAAATTCGAGACCAGAGAAGTGC
>NC_061107.1:98129599-98134599 GCF_015104395.2 Macrobrachium nipponense
CCAGAGAAGTGCTTACTCCAAGTAGCAAAAAGAACAGAAAAACAAAGATACTTCAGCATTTATACTGTGCTCATGTAGTACTTGTAATTGTTTATATCGTACATAGTGTTTTTTTTTAAATTGCCACTGTTGCGTGGGTTAATTAATGTATGATCATAATTTCAGCCAATACCGGATATATCCTGTACATAAATAATAAATTGTTATTGGTCCAGCCAACTACTCTATTTCACAATTTCCATGTAGCCTTTAGGCGTATATTTAAACAGGCCTAACTAATATGATTTATAGTATGTCCTGCATATTACATGATGTAAATGTCATCAGTGTCTCCCAATGCCGTTTGGAGCGCTGTTCACCTTGCCCTAAATGTAAACAACCATTGCATCCTGTTATAATCCAATGGGAAGCCTCGAAGTGACGCGGCTCAATTACAGGTTCTAGCATGACTGAATAACATAAGTTGAGATTGTCGGTCGCTCGGTTCCCACACTGTGACGTCACGGGTGTGCGTCGACTGGGCAGTGCACTTAATGATTGTTTTGACAGTAATTTGTTGCTATGCCGGTGTTCACAATTTCCATACAAGAAAATATTTTTTTTTCTTTCTCTCACTTAAAACACAGCTATATCAAGATATCTATACCTACCGTACAGAATATAATCTTGAATGAATATGAAAAAAAAAAAAACTTTCCAGATTTTTATTGAATTGGCGTGGTGTTCTTGTATTTACAAAAAATTACTGAAGATTTTTTTTCATTTTATTTACACCTTTTTTAAGATATTTTGACTTCCTTTCAACATTTAATATCTGCACCCTAAAATGTATTCTGCACCTGATAAAGAACTTCATTACTTCCTCTGGAACATCAATGTTTAATTCCCTGAAAATATTAACTAATTTCGTAATCCCATCAACACCTGGTTTCAACTGTTTCCCATGAAAAGATTTAAAGAGTTGTTCCAATTCCTTTAAATTATTGAAAAATTGAGGATTGAGCCTAAACAACACATATTTATTTCTGTGCTTATGAGCTATATAACCTCCCAGATAATTCAAGGCTTCCATTTCTATCCCATTTTCAGACTCTACTCCAAGATCTACAAAATCCTCTACCTCCAGCTCATTAGGTAGACCTATTCTAATTTTGTACTACATTTCAAGAATTTAGTCCAGGCTACTTATCAACCGAAGATATGTCACTAAAATTGCACTAATGGGATTGTAAACAAATTGTTAAACCATGCCTGACTTTACGTCCTTAACAGGAAAATTTAAAGAGGGAACAGCGGTTTTCTTTAATCTGTGATAACTTCTCTGGTAAAGTTGTGGTAGCAGTTCATATTGAAGATTTCTTAAGTAATCATCTGTCCGGAAATGGACAGAACAAATCCTGGCATCCTTACCATTAATGCTATAACTTTTTTTTACATGCATTAATCCATACTTGAGACACCTCGGGAACCTGTGAAAGCAAAATTCTCTTTCTGTCTGGAACTGTAAGTGCACCCAAATATGGAACGCACACCCAAAATCGTGAACTACAACAATGCAACTGACGGAGTGCTGACAAGTGCATCGCCCAGTCGATGTGCTCCTGTGACGTCACAGAGAGAGGCAAATTAGCGATCGGATCCCTCGGTGGAAACAATTCATGTTATTCTGTCATGGGTTCTAGTAAGTCTTACGTAGTTTGGTGGTCTTCCACCAGGGGTGTGCTGCTGAGCTTTTGCGGCCATCTTTAAGTATCTCGTAACAGTGTAAAAAACTGAAAATTGAAATATGGTAACAGTGTAAATTGAGGAAGTGTCTAGGTTGGTTGTGACTTTTTTCCTTTTATCCTGATCGCAATAATGGTACGATGCGCGGCTTATACCCAGTTGTCAAAATAGGAAAAACAAGTCTTCAAGAGAGAATAGGATAAAATTTAACAGGTAAACGAAGCATAATAGAATGTATTCGCCCTTAATTTTGTGCTAGTCAGATATGCTGTTTCCTGCGTTCCAACCGTCCGTAAGCACCCTTGTAGGTTACGGGCAAAATGGGCGCCGTGTTTAGTAACAGCCCCTTGAGGATGTACGTTCAATATAAAACAATGACGGTAAACACCATGAACATAACGTCCCGGTCGGTCTAGTGCGTCAGTGGCGTGGTTGGTTTGGTGTTGGCGTCCCACCTCGGTGGTCGCGAGTTCGATTCTCGGCCATTCCATTGAGGAGTGAGATATGTGTATTTCTGGTGATATAAGTTCACTCTCGACGTGGTTCGGAAGTCACGTAAAGCCGTTGGGGTATTTCTGCAGAAGCAGTCTGCACGGACTGCAAGGAACGTAACTGCGGATACGACATCCACTAGGGATTGGTGGCCGTCCAATGTATTTCGCCGTGTTTAGTACTGGTCCCTTGGGGGGTTAATTACAGTCGTCCGAATAAATATTACTTAAAATTCTTGTTCAGTAGGTAAAACTGCATAGATAAACCGCAACTGCCATAGTCTAGGCCGTCGCCGATAAGTACCCTATATCTACCGCCGTAGGTCCCGTTGCTGAATAACCACTGGTTCCATGCAACGTAAAAACACCATACCTACAAACAAATAACGTCCCCGTCTAAATGACTCAGCCGAAACGACCAGGATGACAGGACCAAGATATAGGAAGGACCTGTAGGCTGTAGTATCAGTTGGTAGGCTACCCAGATCGTGGCCACGAGTAGATCCGTTTATTCCCATTAAAATTTTTCATAGATTCAGCTTATAATCGTGGCACATGAATGTAGTAGCGCCTCAGTGGCATTGTTGGAATGGAATTAGCGTCCCACCTCGGTGATAGCGGGTTCGATTCTCGGCCATTCCATTGAGGAGTGAGAGATGTGTATTTCTGGTGATAGAATTCACTCTCGACGTGGTTCGGAAGTCCCGTAAAGCCGTTGGTCCCGTTGCTGAATAACCACTGGTTCCATGCAAGGTAAAAACACCATACAAACAAACAAACAAACATGAATGTAGTGGCAATTGAATTTTGATATCAGAATATCACTAATATGTACAAGCCATATGATATAAAGTAAGAATGATCTTGATATAATTATAAAAAATCCTTAGTACCACGTATGCTCTGGTGTAGGCCTATAGGTAAATGTCAACCGGTCACGTCTTATAAAGCATGTTACTGTGGTGCGTGCGGACGTCTGCTGTATTTTGTCGGTCATTAAGAATTGTCTGCACTATGTTTGTATGATACTTTCTGTGCCGCCAAAATATTTTTCTCAGTTTTAGACTTCAAAGGCAGTGTCAGAGTTGCTTAGCAAAATGCATACCACCATACATGATTTCTAAGCGAGTTCCAAAACCTTGGAAGACTGGGTGAGTTACTCATTACGCATATTTAGGTTATTGATCGTCCATCCTTTTCTGAATACTACTAATTGTTAAGTGTTTGAAGAATAGTGGTGCTGTTTATATTGTGCTTTCGTGGTTTCTCCTTTTCGATTGTTTAAACGTTAGACACTTCACGTGAAGGGAGGTTTCTTACATAGGTACTAGCCTACCATACTATCCTACTGTTGATCGTCTTTTGCCTCAGGAAATGCTAATCCACCCTATTATTATTTTGATGTTGGTCTGATTAGCATTTTTAATTATATGCTTATATGTGTTTTGTATGAATGAACGTACACCTTTTTCAGTGAACTGTTTTGTATTTATTTTCCATTGCTAAGCTGGACATCTCGGATAGTATACCTGGAGCCAAAGCTAAGTAAGTTATTGTAGGCATTCATTTAATTTCCACCAGCTGAGGTCTAATGAAAGGTTAGGCCACTAGTTATATGTACGTAAAGGCTCAATTGTAAGTCATTAAATTTTATTTGGTGGGGCTGGGGGGGGGGGGGGGGGGGGGGGGGCAGCGGGTGTGTGCCAAACTGCAGGTTTTCTCTCCCAGACAGGGAAGGAGGTAGCCAAAGCGATCGCGTACTATTTGTTCTTTAATGAAGACTCTAAATGTTGGAGTTGTGAAGTTTGTACTTTTCGCAGAAATTTCGTAATCTTCTTTCTTTGCAATAGGCCTATATACCTAGTGCCTTCTCAAGTATAGGTAGTCAATATCTTTTGATACAAGTGTTGATTTTGCTATGAAGTTTTGCATTTTCCATTGTAGGGAACACAGTGTTTCAAAGTTCCTCGTGACTCTGTTAACGTTATAGGCTAGTGCCGTATGAGCATAGGTATTCTGCCAAAATAACTGGTTTAAAGTGTAGAAGGGAAGGATTGGACTGCTTTTGATAGCCTAACCACTTTGTGACATGCATTGCCTGGAGCCATCTCTACAACCTAAAGGGAAACTTTGTATTCTTTAGAACATTTTTTCTCGGCTGTCTGTCAAAAGCATCAAAATATTCATACACCATCTAGTAAATACAAGATGTACTGTATGCAGAAATAAACAATATTTAATTTTGATTGGTAAATTATCTTTGGATCATTTACAAAATACATTGATTACTATATGTAGAAATGAAAATGTTTACTCTGTCTGCTGTAGTTTTTAAACACTTGAGCAATAAATTTGATCAATATGCCAATGTTATGTGCCTTGCTTACCAACACAAATTTAGTTTCACTCTAGATGCAGAACTAATTATTGTCATTCTTTATTCATGGGTCAAACTGACGTTGTGGCAAAGTTTGACAACAGTATGTTAAAATAATGTCATCTCCAGTGCTGTCATCCCATAAAAGTTTCATCCACAGGCATAATATTATATATATATATATATATATATATATATATATATATATATATATATATATATATATATTGTATGTCATACAACTGGAGGAAGGAATGAAAGGAGTTGATCAAGTGCTTTTGTGTATTTTTCACACCTCCTCTGCGGTCACTTGACCCTGAGGAGGTGTGAAAAATGCACGAAAGCGCTTGGTCAACTCCTTTCATTTCTTCCTCCAGCTGTACAACAACATGAAATATCGCAAGCTT
>NC_061107.1:98139599-98142099 GCF_015104395.2 Macrobrachium nipponense
CTAAGCTACCTTCGCTAAGCTAAGGTTAGGGAATGGTAGGCTAATCTTGGCTATTTGATGATCAACCCTGGGAGACTAGCAAGCTGGTAAAGTTTACTTGTAGACTAGCTAGTTAGTAAATATTAGTTTTAAAGCTATATGTAATGTGGTATGAATTTTAAGTAACCTTTAGGGTAAAAGTGATAATGGTAAAATTGTAGAATAGTCTAGTACATATACCTTTAAGTATTCTGGAAGATCAAATTCAGCTGAGTCCTGTGCATACAAGGAGGTTTGAGAAGTTATTGATAACATGGTAGATAACAGTATAACACTGCATTAACACTTAAAACTACAGTGGGCCCTGGGCTAGGCCTCATGATACTATTGTAGTATGTACTAGTAGGATGGAAAACTTCAGACTTAACCATGGTTATATGGACTGGCAAGTATTTAATCCCACATGCTAAATTATTAGGTTATATGAATTTACGTATTGTGAAATTGGCTTTAATAAAAGAGCTTATTATAACATTCATTATTGTATTAGCTCAAAAAGCAGGTTTGTAGTTGACTGCTAGTTGACTGTGATCTAACACATGTTTACTTGAGGTTGTTTCTACACATTTATAAAGATTTTCATGACTGAAAATACTTCTGTTACTT
The DNA here is from genome assembly GCF_015104395.2 of Macrobrachium nipponense. Classification (NCBI taxonomy): domain Eukaryota; kingdom Metazoa; phylum Arthropoda; class Malacostraca; order Decapoda; family Palaemonidae; genus Macrobrachium; species Macrobrachium nipponense. The sequence goes on from NC_061107.1 coordinate 98,140,245, forward strand.
GTGAAATGTGATCCTCTGCTCTTTTGTAATCTCATTTCTGAAGTGGCACAGTTGATGGCCCAGCACAGGGTGCCAGAAGTAGTTTTGTTCCTGCCGGTCTCTGCAATCGCTTCCGTTGCCAGCACTGATGTATAATGTCAGCTTGCCCCTTCTGGTTACTTCCTGTTAGACTATAAATCTGCTTTGATAGCCACATTTTTGTTTACATTGTACAGTTAAAGTTAGGCTAGCCCATAAGAATAACTTACTTTCATAACTAGCCAAGACTTTCACTAAATTTCAGTCTGCAGAGAGGGGCAGATGGAAAAATTAGCATTCCTGAAGGTTACGCAAAGTTAGGCTACCTTTGCTAAGCCTAGGTTAGGACATGGTAGTCTAATCTTAGTTATTTGATGATCAACCCTAGTAGACTACGTAGCTGGTTGAGTTTCCATGTAGACCAGCTAGTTGGTAAATATTACTTTCAAAGCTTTAATGTGGTATGAATTTTAAGTATCCTTTAGGGTAAAAATGATTATGGTAAAATTGTAGAATAGCCTGCTACCTTTAATTCTGGAAGATCAAATTCAGCTGAGTCCTATGCATGCAAGGAGGTTTGAGAACTTATTGATAGCATGGCAAATAACAGTATAACACTTCATTAACACTTAAAACTATAGCTGACCTAGGGCTAGGCCTCATGATACTATATATACATTGTAGTACTAGTAGGAGGGAAAACTGTCAGACTTAACTTGGTTATATGGACTGACAGTAAACCTACATGCTAAATTATTAGGCTTTATCTAAATATAATGTCAAAGTGGCTTTAATAAAAAAGCTTATTAAAACATTCATTATTTTATTAGCTCAAAAAGCAGGTGTGTAGTTGACTGCAAGTTGACTGTGATCTAACACATGTTTACTTGAGGTCGTTTCAACATAGTTATAAAGATTTTCATGAATGATTGTAAAGATTTTCATGGATGAAAATACATCTTTTACTTGTGAAATATGATCCCCTGTTCATTTGTGGTCTTATTTCTGAAGTGGCACAGTTGATATCCCAGCACTGTGTGCCAGAAGTGGACTGGTTGCTGCTGGTCTCTGCAGTCGCTGCAATTTCTGAGAATCAATGCATGGTGATGGCACCTTACGTGCACATGATCATCACTTGTCTGTCCAATCTTCCCTTCTGTGTCTATGGTTTAAAGGATCTTACATTGTAGTTGCCTTAGGTCAAATTGATGTTCTTTCTAATAATGAATTAATCTAAGTTTCCTGCATTGTAAAAAATCATCTTACCTTTATTTAGCTGTTGATTTTTCTTAGCAATCAATAACACAATGTCAGTCAACAGTTTGGCAGTGTATTTGATTATTATAATGCACATAACAGAATGGGACAGTCTTGAATGGTTATCATGGAAAATTATTAGTTTGCTAATATTCACGTGTAAATGTTATGGCCATGCTTGTAACTAATCCCTGACATGCCAACATAGTTTTGTATTAGCCCGTATTTCCTTCCCCTTCCCTCATCCCCCTGCCCCATCTCTTTCCCTTTGTAACTTATGTGGTAACTGCTTGACGGATCTAGACACATTTTGGCATGTGGCCTTCATTTGACGCAACTTATTATTTAATAAGGTAGGTTTCGAACCCATACCCCTTCCCCGTATCCCATCCCCCATCCCCATTACCCCTTCCTGCTTTAATTTTTTATTTATGTGGTAACTGCTTGATTGGTCCAGACAAAATTTGACGCAACTTAGATAATAGGCTAGGTATTAAACCTGCACCCCTTACACTTCACCCTCCCAACCCCCCTACCACCTTCCCATCGTAACTTATGTGGTAACTGTTTGACTGAGATA
>NC_061107.1:98148880-98151380 GCF_015104395.2 Macrobrachium nipponense
TCCGGACTCGAAATTCTAATTCAGTCTTACGTACTAAGAGGATACATTAATTCAGCGCGTCTCCGTTGTGGGGGGCAAGGGACAGAGCGATAATGATTATGGAATTCTGTTATTATAAGGCGTGGGCACATAAGGTTGAATTTTCTAATATCTGAAATACTTCGAATGGAAAATTATTAGAATTTTCTTTTGGATCCTAATCCATTTAAACAAAGGATCATCTTTTACTTGTGGCATTTCACTTCCTTACAAATAACTGGGCTTCAGCGAAAATTTTATGGTATATAGAACCACAGATATAGAAACAAATATATGTAAGTGGTGAACACCTGACATCGTTCCAATCATTTCTTTCGCTATATAGTTATAATGATAATGGTTATAGTTCGGAAGATGACCTTTCAACCACGAATTGTTCAATTAATCCACTGTCAAAGACTCGTCTTTCAACAGGTATTATATGCAGTTAAACTATGGCTGAATATATTTACAGGATATATATCTGCGGCATCTAATATTGTATAATTATTATATATATATATATATATATATATATATATATATATATATATATATAATACACACACACACACACACACACACACACACATATATATATAATATATATCTATATATATATAATATATAATATATATCTATATCTATATATCTTATATATATTAATTATATCTTATAATACATTATACTTATAATATATATATATATATATATATATATTAATATAATAATATATAATTATATTTATATATCCTATATATATATAATTATACTATTAATTCTTAATATATATATAATATAGATATAATATATATTAATATATATTATATATATAATAACTTAATTATTATACTATTTATTATATATTATATTAATTTTAAGAAAATTATAACAAACATATGAATATTATATATATTTATAGTATATCAAATAATATATATATGTTATAATTATATATATATATGTATATTTAATAATATATATATTATATTAATAATAATTATAATTTATATATAATATTTATAATTATATATAATTATATATAATAATATTTATATAATATATATATTTTATATATAATATATTATTATGTATATCTATTATATTATATATATATATATATATATATATATATATATGTGTGTGTGTGTGTGTGTGTGTGTGTGTGTATACACTCACATGAAAATTCAGTGGTCACATAATAAATATATAACTTCTTAGTTTCCCAGTATTTTGGACAGGTTCTGTGCGACCCACGAATTTTAAAATAAAGAAAAAATATATATATATATATTCTTTATTTTCTTGTTCCTTCTTTGAACATTTAATCACCCTTCACCCCGAAACTTGAAAATGAAAAATATACGTAATTCAAAGAAAATTCTGTTAACTAAAACGTTTAAAAGTTTTCTTTAGAGGAGAAAAGAACCACCATCAACCTGTGATAAAGTCAACACTCGGAAAACCGTTTGGGAGACTGATAAGGAACTTTCAAGATAAAACTTTCTTTAGTATCAATTCTGTCTTGCCTAAGAAGATTATAATTTCCGGCCATTCTTTTCTTGGTGTTCTTTTCGTCTGGCCGTCCAACGGCGAAGAACTTCCAGATTCGTTTGAAGTATTATTTAGTGAAGAAAGGATACGCGCACAAACTTTATATATATATATATATATATATATATATATATATATTATATATATATATATATATATATTTATATATAGTATAAATATATATATAATATATATATATCTATATATATATATATATATATATATTTATATATATATATATATATATATATATATATATATAATATATGATATATATATATATATATTATATATATATATTTAATATTATTATAATTATATATATATTATATATATATATAACACACACACGGTTTTACTCAACTGAAGTGGCTTCATTGAATACCAAGGTCCTTTTTTTTTTAGTAATATATACCCCTTCGACCTCAGCTATCCAGTACTTTCTAAGCCTTCCCTTCCCACCTACTCCTAACATTCAGATTTAACATTGTTTTCAGCAATTTATCGCCATCAATCCCTTTCACTTGACTAATCAACCTAAAAAAATTGTGGTCTATTTTTTTTCCGTGGTAACAAATGTACCAATTACTCTGCTTATCTCCAAATTTCTCCTCATTTTTTTGCACCACATATGTGAGTGACAGTCCTGCTGGTCAGCTCATGCCTTTTTTCTTTCATTCGTATACTGGTATATCATCCCCACTACATTTAGATAAAAGGGAATTGGTTTAAAAGTCCCTTCACACATTTCAGCCTTCCACTCAATGAGCTCCACATGAATTCTGAATCTTTTGCACTCAATCGGGTACTTTCCTTGATTCACCTATTTTGTGACTTGTTCTCTCATCTATTATCATCTGTTATGTTTACTCTCTTATTTTATGAATTAACCTGCCCTATTCTTCTAAAATCCACATTTACTCTCTTA
>NC_061107.1:98156380-98186380 GCF_015104395.2 Macrobrachium nipponense
AGATTTTGCCTTTTTTATGTAAATAGGAGATACCATTCTGCATTTATCTTTGTTAGTAAGCTTGTTAATAAACCTTTGTTCTGTTAATGTTTCTCTCTATATTCGTATCCCCAGTTTCAACTGTTGGTGTTGAATTCTTTTTGTTTATAATAATATCGATCTTGGAACGGCCCTCTCTCACGGGGTTCGTAAATGTTTCTTTCTATATTCGTATCCCCAGTTTCAACTGTTGGTGTTGAATTCTTTTTGTTTATAATAATATCGAACTTGGAACGGCCCTCTCTCACGGGGTTCGTAACATCACCTTTATACCTGGCATAGTTGTCGTCGCTTCTCTCTGCCAACTGTAACTCATTCCATCTTCACTTCTGATCATGGACGGTTGGTGTTTTTAGTAGTCTCTCTTTTTGTTTACTGCTCTTTTTAATTTTTTTTAGACTTTATTTTTTCAAATTGTGAATTCCTTGTAATTTTATATGATTGTCTATAATATGTCTTGCATTTTATTCATAGACTGATGATGCACACAGATGTATGTGCGAAACGTATCATATGCAATAAACTTGGCCTTTTAAATCTCGTATCATGGACTCCTTCTGGATACTATATATATGTGTGTGTGTGTATGCATGTGTATATATGTATGCATATTATATCGTGTAATTTATATATATATATATATATATACATTATATATAATATATATATATATAATATATATATACATATATATATATATATAATATATATAGATATATATATGTATACATACAAAACAAGGCGAAACTGATATATAGTAGTATGTACACTTTCTCCGTGTTTAGTACTAGCCCCTCGGGGATCTTTAATGTGTTGCGCTGTGTTGAGTTTTAGCTCCCCTGGGATCAGACGTGTTTTCGGTCCCTAAGTGAATCGATGATTTCACGAATTCTCTAAAAATTTCTGGGATTTCGTGAAATCCCTGGTTTCATATATATATATATATATATATATATATATATATATATATATATATTATATATATATATGTGTGTGTGTCTGTGTCTGTGTCTGTGTGTGTGTGTGTGTGTGCGCGCGCGCGCGCGCTTTTAGTTTGAGAGTGGTTAAAAGTTTATATAAGGATATGGAGAGCTATGTTCGAAAATGTAGACGGATCTGTGACTACTTAGGCGTAGACAGAGATTGAAGAAAGGGGGCTTCATATCTATATGAATACCCTTTAGTATCTTAATGAGTGGAGTGACACGAGAAGTTCGAGTTTTTTGGTCTGAAAAGTACTTGTGAATGGGGTGCAGAATGGGTGAAGTTTGCACACGATGAAACAGAAATTAGGGACAGTGAAAGGAACTGCGGAATTTTGTGGAAGGGTTTGAAAGTGTTTGCAGGAAGAGAAGCTTGGGATGAATTGTCAACAAGGAAGTATAGGAGAATAAACCATTAAGACAGAGTAATGAAAGCCAGTAGATTTGGTGGAAATTGGAAACACTTGATCCCAGCAGGTGTTTAAGAGTAAATATAACACCTGGTGGTAGAAAAAATTGGAGATGAATCACTGAATTAGGTGAAGTAGGGGAGGTTGGTGGATGTGCGTGAAAAAATTGGAAAGAGACGTTCATTGACTATGGAAGGATAGGTGGAATATGTGACATAATTGTTGAGCCAAACTCCTTAGCAACCCGCCTTTACCTTGCAAGAACTTGAGTTTTTCGGAACAATAAAGTCCTTCCATGATATGAATGCTACTATATTCAGATTGCAAATAAAATCGTTAGTTTACAGCTAGGGAATTGCTAGTTTACAGCTAAGCAAAGACTCACTTTCTTGTTTAATGCTTCTATATAAAGACGAAATTAGTTATTATTTAGTTTTTGTTTTTTTTCGCGGACAACAGGCGGGTGCACGATGAAGATTGTTTTGCATATCAGTCAAGGCGGCCCTATCATTAAGGTAATGGTCGTACCTTTCTCTTTTGAAATTGTTTAAGTAAATTACCTATACTTTCTAAACTAGTTTAGATGATCTATGACCAGATTTTTTTACTCCCAATGTATAAATTTGAGGTATCGACTTGGTTTTGAATGTTGTGAATCCGTTAGCTGGTTGCATCAGCCCAACTTCAGCAGTGTAATGGTAACTGGTAATCATTTTGCTTGTTTCAACATGACTTTTCTTTTAGCATTTCCATTCTTCTAAAAAGTCAAGATGTGCACTTCAACGTCCTCGTTACATATTTAACGTTGATGAATAATTGAACAACATGTATATATAATATATATATATATATATATATATATATATATATATATATATATATATTATATATATATATATATATATATTATACACACACACACACACACACACACACATATATATATATATATATTATATATATATATATTATATATAGAGAATATATAGTATGATAGATAGATAGATAGATAGATAGTATATATATATATATATATATATATATATATATATATATATATATATAAGACAAAATCCACGTCTCTCTTCGTGGAATTTGTCTTTTTTTATATTTTCATCACGTTCCATATTTCGTTATTCAGGTTTATATTATATATATATATATATAATATATATATATATATATATATATATATATATTAATTAAATATATATATAATTTTATTATAATTAATATATATATATATTATATATTATAATAATTATATAAATATAATATATTATATATATATCTGAATTAATATATTATAAATATATATCATATATATATATAGATATATATATATATATATATATATATATATATATATATATATATATATTATATTATATATATATATTATTATTAATATATATAGTATATATATATATCATATATATATATATATATATATATATATATATACATATATATATATATATATATATATATAGATATATATATATATATATATATATATCTATATGATATATATATATATAATATATATATATAACGTTGACCGGTATGTTAAGCACAGTCAAAAAGATTTCTTTATTGCTGTGCTTAATCCAACAGGCACGTGGAGTGACGGAAATGATTCTGGTTTATTGCTGACTGTCCCATGATTTCGCAGACATCAGGAGTAAATTTTCATAAAAGAGACAGGATTACGCACCTCCCGGGACTAGGGACTTATTCATTTATATCTAACATTACATTCCTCAGGCCTTCAGTAAACTATTTTTATTGAAACTGTATATTAATTTTTTTTCTAATCTCTTTAGCAAGTAAGTATATATTTGTGTACGAGTGTTTGCATCGGTGTGTGTGTATCTATGAGCATAATTTTTGATTCGTTGCCAGAAATTCATGGCATTACTTGTAAAAACATTGATAGGCAAAATTTAATTGCAAGCACTTTCAACCGGTGGCCTGTCTGCTCTGTTTTACAACTAGCATTCGAATAGATTCTCTTGCATTATATTTGCGAATAGCTCTCAGGAGACTAATAAATACATCAGATCAAGAAGTGTAAACTTACCGGGATTCATTTGCATATTATTGCTTCTGGGTTCTGCGAATCTGCGGCTGTTGTCATTGTTGGCTTAATAGTGGTTGTGTTTAGTTTATACACAGATCTTGGAAAGTTTATTCATTACGTTTGCGTAAGGAATTCTTCCGGAAAACACATTAAGTAAGATTTTAAGACTTCGCTTGCTCTTCAAATATCAAGAACTTAAGTTTGAAAAGAAAAAAAAACAATAATCAGAGATGCAAAAGCATGTATAATTAGAAAATCGTGGAACTCACAAACAGAACATAAAGGTGAAAGTTCTATAACTTAGAGTAAAGTCAAATACTCCTTCAGGGCAGATAAGAAAGCCGTTGAGGGGGAAATGTAGTGAATAGGAATCGACCGTCAATCCCGTCTGCTACAGTATACAGTAAAGGAAGGTGATGTTTTTAACGTTTATGTCTCTCTCACTCTTTGCTTTGTGCGTCCGTGTTAACTTAATCATTTCCTTTTACTCATGAATCATCTTTTGGTTACTTTTACTTTTTACTCTTAAAGGTCCCACAAAACAAACATGAAATAAATTGCATTCCATCTCACAGAAATCTCTGGCAAAAATATGTAAACTTACAAGTAATATGAACCCATCTTTTTCATCCTTCCTTATACGTTTGAACAGTTTATTTTGAATATATCTAATGATCGTGGTCATTATGTGTATTTAATTTTATGGTATTACTTTTTAGGCAAGAGATAAACAAGAATACCAAGAAATCTGTGCTTCGTTATTGTTTCATTCGTACATTGGAACTTTTGTTTATGATTTAGCACGAAAATGCCGGTACATGCGGGAGCTTTTTAATGATTTCGATAAACTCGTGCTTTATATGCACAGCACTGCACGTGGGAAAAGATCCATTATAAGTTTGATGGTTATCAAGCACAATGCCAGGTTAGTTTTTTTTTTTTTCGACGAAAGCAAATCCTACGCACTACATTTCTGTAAGCTTAGGTCTTTTGTCAATCTTTCTTTTATAAGAGGGCCATGATATCACCTACAATACCATGCTAATTTTGTTCTCCTTATTTTAAGGAGGCAAATAATACGTACTGCATTTTTAAACGTAGGTCTCTTGTCTGAATCTTGTATTAAAGACAGACAAAACCAACATCTACAATGAACTACCTTGGCAAAACAAAGGCCATAGAAATCGAAGAGTGCTTTGCTTTCATGCATCCTTTTTCAGCTGGGATGTAAAATGAGCAACTGCAAGCCTCGGGCGTTTTATGAACGAAAACCCATCATCTGCCTAACTTAACGACTTCTCGTTAATTCGACCTCTCTTCATCCCATCATTATATGTAAATTGGATCATTTAGGATTTAAGAGCATCATACACACAGACATAACTCCCATGCAAAATCGACCTTAAATAATTTCCTTTTTTTATATCTAGTGAGGACTGTATTAACATGCTTTCAGTTATTATTGCGCCCTTTCAGTCTATTCACAATTATTCTGAAAATAAGTAGCAATGAACATTATGGCGAAAGCTATGCCTAAAACTAACTGTAGCTGTGTTAAAAATTACTTATTTTCGAGTATGGATAAATTTACACATTGAAGAAGATATGAATATAAATAAAAAAAAAAAGTAATGCTGTTTCCAACCACACACAAACACGCAGTGAAGTGTCCGAGGTGCAATGACGGCACTGCTCCCCTTCGAGACAAAGGACCTTCTATTACCCCTTACTGGATCAACTGGCAACCCACTAGTTTGTCAGTTACAACGAACAGGGTTCTTGTATATTTGTTTTTGTGTGTGATAACTGCTTTTGCGACAACTCTTATTAATTTGGTGCTGTGAATTCATGGCCCTTTTCAAATATCTTGGCTGAATTTTGTTTCTATTAATCTATATTAGCGCCACAGTGGCGTGGTCGGTTTGAACTTGACCTGCCACATCGGTGGCCGTGAGTTCGATTCTCTGGCATTCCATTGAGGGGTGAGATGTGTGTATTTCTGGTGATAGAAGTTCACTCTCGACGTGGTTTGGAAGTCACGTTAAGCCGTTGGTCCCGTTGTTGAATAACCACAGGTTCCATGCAACGTAAAAACACCATACAAACAAACTAACACAAACAATTAATCTATATTTCTCGTTGCTCCTATAGGATTACGGTTTCTGTATTGCATTTTGGTCAAGTCGTTTTTTTCTATTCTATACTTTTGGTTTTGTCAAAACTTGTATTTAGTAGACCTTAGAGACTGTTACAGTAATATAGTTTTCTGCTAGCATCCTGCTGAACCGTTTCTTTTCAGTAAATATTTATATGAATAAGAACACTGTAGTGAAGTTGATGTGGTTTGAATGTGTCCCGTGAAAGAAGGTGACAGCTATTTAAACTACCCTTTGCATACTTCTATTTTTGGCTTCCCTCTGCACTAATGACTTTTTGCAAGTCTGCATTATAGTCCTTGTCCCTTGCACAGTAACCAGTTACAATAGGCTTTTGATTTCCTAAAGTGGATGGAGAGATATGTTCATTTTTTAAAGACTACTCCCATCAAATTTCTTCCCAACACCTTTGGTATCTTCTTTAGTATCCTTCGCACTATTCTTGAAACTTATTTTTTTGATACGTGGTTATATTTCTAAGGGTTTGGTCACCAGCCTTATTGTAGTGCCTTCTACTAAAGGAAATGGTGCTGTGGCTATATAATGTTGCGGCCCTCACATTTGATGACAGGATGCAACATATGTTAGCCATCTCGTCAAAGGAGACTGTACATCGTCTCCGGCGATTTTGGGCGACAGCCAAAACGCAATATATATTCACAGGATTTGTATTAACATTTGTGGGCTTTTTGAAGAAAAGTATCAAAATAATTTTTGAAGTATAAATACATTGTCTTTGATTGATAACTCTCTCTCTCTCTCTCTCTCTCTCTCTCTCTCTCTCTCTTACACACACACACACACACACACATACACATATATGCATGCATGCATTTCGCTCTAGTGATGTTAAGAAAATTCTGGATAGTCTTGCCAGCTGGGGTAGAGAAGACCCTGATGGTTTCTTCCTTTTGTTTAAAAAAAAAAATTTGTACCGTTTTTCTCCCAAGATGCTATGCTTAGTAATACTATGCCTGTTCCAAAGAATGGCATATCTGCTGAGACTGCACTCTTGAGCGCAGTAGCAAGCCTTTTACGATTCCCCCCCCCCCCCCCCCACCCCCACCCCCCCCCCCCCCCCCATGCTTATAGAATGTGCAAATCAATGATTTATACTCCAATATCCTAGTGATTTCAGTAAAGGATTTTTCTCTTGTTTCAATCACACCCACTTTCACGTTTAAAGCTGATGTAAGTTAACATCCCGTAAATTCTTAAAAATTCGTTTCATTTTCATTTGCAGAAAATAACATAGGTGAAAAATAGTAACTTCATACCAAAAGAGGATGACGCTTCACTCTCATATCTCCGTCGCAATCCTTCCCATTTGGAAATTCTCGTCGAGGCGCCGGAACCATTTCCGAGCGGACACATTCCAACACTCGCTAATGATCCTTGTTTACGCAAGTTCCAGGGTAATTTCTCGCTACGTAAGACCAGAATAATGCACACACCCATTAAGGAAATATCTTCCACTTCATAACAGGAGCAGATAACCGGAGCGAATACGGACAACCAGCGGCCAGGAAACTAATGTTACGCAGGAGACTAAAGACAGACTCGGTATCATACGCGAACAACGGATTACTAGAAACGTCATCTCTGGGAATATATAGCTCGTTTGTGTATCAGTGTTGAATACTAGCTTTACATATTCTTGAAATAATCTTGGCCTTAGTAATAAATCTATTATTCCTCACGTTCCTTCCTTTATGTTCATTAACTCCTTGTGGGTTAATTTGGAAATATATCTGTAAAGGAAATGTTGGAATTTAGTAAGGCGTTCATATACCAGTCGTATAAAGTCAGATGTTTTAATTTGGGATTTTAGCATATTTGCACTATTTATGTAATTCATATCAAGTGTGAATACTTTCTAACCCCCTGTATATTCGAGTGTACTATCATCCCAGCAAATATGCTCCAAATTTCTATCTGTATATCAGTCCTCTTGAAGATGTCTTAGTAGACAATAGGCAAAATGAGACAGCTTGGATTTATACCTACGTAGTTGTACATTGTCCATGTGTGTGTATATTATATATATTATATATAATATATATATTATATATAATATATATATATATATAGATATTATATATATATCGTGTACTCGAAATATTTTTTACATATGATACGACGTTGACATATAAACAAACTGCATTTTTTCATTAAATTCAATATCAATGGCTGAACTATTTCATATGGAATGTGAGTATCTTCAGTTTACGCTTGGTGAGCAACTCTTTTCGTAATTCGTGTTTTTCCATTTCTCTCTGAAAGACTTTTTAGTAAACGGTTTTTTTCTTCTTTGCCATACGCTTTCATGAATGGTTTATCTTGTTTTCCTGTCTCATATATATTATATATATATATATATATATTATATATATATATATATATATATATATATGTATATATATCTATATGTATATATATATATATATGTATATAGATATATATATGTATATATATATATGTAGTATATATATATATATATGTAGTATTATAATATATATATATATATATATATATATATATATATGTATGTGATATATATATATATATATATATATATATATATATATGTATGTGTAGATATATAGATATGTGATAATAATATATATATATATATATGTATTGTTATATATATATATATACTATATATATGTGTGTGTGTGTATGTGTGTGTGTGTTTGTCTGTGTGTGTACATTTTACTCTAATACCTTGACCGGTTTACCCAAGCAGGTTAGTCTTACAAATAAAAGGGTTCTGATAATTTTTATAGTTGCTGAATCGAGGACGAAATCACCGCATCATAAGTCACAAAAAGCTCACCAGTAGCACTTTGAACTTTTACACTGTACCCTACACCTTTCTCTTGCAGAAATTTCAGCTTCTGGATATCAAGGTTCTTTCAATTCCATTAACCCAAAAATTTCTTTGCCTTTTTTCGGAATTACATACAATTTTTACCAACCTATATGGCACCATTTTCCCCAATGGTCACTCCATCTCAAAACTCTGGAACATTTTTTCAGCTCTGTTAGACTTTAGCATCTTCCTTTTTCTTCTAAATCCCTATTCAGTATCCTCATTTTACCTCTGTAAAGGATGGGTGGCTCCCCAGTCTCATGATGTGTATTTAATTTTATTTTCTCTCCGAACAGTAACTGTATGTAGATCGGGATGGCGGGTAATTCCGCCGAGGCAGAAGTAGGACAAGGGAATAACCTATTTATATTTAGCAAGCAGGTATTTTTGGGGTTGGTTTCTACTTAGGATAAAAGATATTTTTAATTGAATGTAGTAGCGGAGTAGCCTTTCGAAGGTTACCAATTTTCTGAAGTCTGACGAGACATTTACAATACATATGCAAACACAGTCGTTGGGTTCATCACTCCACAGAAAGCGTTCATTATAATGATAAAGAGCTGGAGCATTTTTTTTTGGGGGGGGGGGGGGGGGCGTGGATGGCACGAATACTTTACATGAGGTTTAAACTGATTAGATTATATTTTTGATTCAATATGTATATCACAGTAACGAATACCAGAAAAGAGCTACTAAAGTTGAAGGTAACAATAATGAAGAGATAAGTGTGTAACTCTCGGCCACTGCCCATGAAACTTTTAGCCACGGCCCGGTGGTGGCCTGTTTTGTTGGCACCTATAGACGCACGATCATGGATAATGTTAACTTAAATAAGATAAAGAAAAAAAAAACACAGGGTAGAGGACTGCAATTTGGTATGTTTGATGATTGGAGGGTGGATGATCAACATACCAAATGTGCAGCCCTCTAGCCTCAGTGGTTTTTAAGATCTGAGGGCGGACAGACAAATAGCCATCTCAAGAGTTTTCTTTTACAGAAAACTAAAAATTTTATTTTATCTAGATAATTGTTTAAAAATATGATTATGTGTGTAAATAAGAAAGTGAGTAAGAAGATTCTTGTGGGAGAAGAGTGTGTCAGGGAAGACAGATGAGAAATACATGTAGGTGCTGCTGAGATAAGGATATGAGTTTTATGACAGAAAATCGTACACATATTTTGGAGGATGAATATGACAGCTAAGAAAAAAAAGGAGCAAGAAGAAGAAAGGCAGCAAAGCTACAAGTGAATCTGATTAAATGTGATTGATTAATTAAATATTCATATCTGCGCGTGCGTGGCTTTTTGAGAAGTGACAGAAAAATTGCATTTGTCTGACTCAAAATTGTTTATGGAAATGTCTTTGCAGTTATGAATATCTTTTAAGAAATTTCCCAGCTGTGATGAGAATATCTCAACCAGCTGTAAGAAGATACTCGCATTTTTGAAATTGCTGTGTATTGCATTAAGTAACATAAGAAGCACAGAGAAGATTATATACACAAACACGTACAAATGCGGTGATGCGAGGGACGCAATCTTTTTACCTCGGAATTTTTGGTACCGTATACAAAACTTAAATACTTTTTTCTCACTATTTTCTGTCTCTCTTTATAACTACATAAGTTTCCTCGTAATCGATTACAGCAACATGGAAGTTAGTCTTCTAAAAATTAAATCCTGTAACCAATTTTCTACTCAATGAATTCCGATTTTACAGAAATCATTTATCTCTACCATGAAATTAAAGAAAAAAAATCATATATGTACGAACCAACGCCTATCGTTTGCCAAGGGAGCCAGAGGTATGATACTTTATTTACATACTGCTGCTGAATTTTCACAATTTTAACCAAGTTGGATGTTCGCATGTGCATTTTTTGAAGAGCATAGGTTTCATGCATAAAAAAGAAAATATCTAATCAGATTAGAATAATATGCGTAATTTAACTGAACCGCCCATTCACTAAAACTGCATTACACGATTCCAAGAGCCAAAATAATTTCGAAAGTAACACGTGAGATTTGTTAGCATTCCTTTAAATCTCACTGCTCTAACTGTATATTATTAACTAATTTTCCGACAGTTATTATAAAATAAGAATAATTAGAGTACACGCTGGGTCACTACCATTTACAAGTGTGTATATATATATAATATATTTAATATATATATATATATATATTATATATTAATATAATGGTATATATATATTATATATATATATATATATATTATATTATATATATATTATATATATGTATATAATACTGTATAAATATATTATTATTATATACATATATATTTATATATATATTTATATATATATATATATATATATTAATATATATATTATATATATATATAATGTATAATGTATAACTGAATCACGAAAGTTTGGAACGTGATAAATCCATAAATAAAGGTATAAGCCACGAAGGAAAGATAAACAACGGAGTTTCTGCAAGATCTTTCGACTCAACATCCTTTACTCAGCAGACAAACTGACTTACTTGAGAAATTCAGAGTACAGGAAAGGTCGTTTAAGTAAAGGACGTTGAGTCGAAAAATCTTGCAGAAACTCCGTTGTTTATCTTTCCGTCGTGGTTTATACCTTTATTTATAATGTATATAATTGTTATAAGCACAATTCCCTCTTAAATTCTCGAATTCTTCGGCCTATTTTGGATACGCTTGTCACTATAAAGCCTTGAGATTCAAGTGCAAGAATTCGGAGGTGGTTATGATGCCCGGGAGCGGGAAACGAACCCGCGTCACCAAAATCACGAACTGATGACGAGAAGGATTAAAGTCTATTATACAAATTCCTGTCGTTTTCAGATACATTTATTGTAGCAAGAATAGAGGTTGGGTCTATTCCAGCTCTAATAAATATATACTCGTATATCTGAAAACGGCATTCATCTCCTGACTATCGTTTGATGTACGAGAGGCGATAGACTCTTATCCTTGTCATGATTTTGGTGTTTGATTACCGAGCGAACCTCGGCGCTTTAGGTAATTATTCGAATGTGGGGTCTGTAACTAAGGTGTAAAATGGGAGAGGTATACACATATATATACATTATATATATAATCCATACATAATGTGTATATATACATACTTTCATACATAAACACACAAACAAATGTATTAATATGTTTGTGTGTAAATGTGCGTGATAGGTTACTGAACATCAGTTGACTAATGATAAGCTGTTAGATAACTCGGCTCCATTCGCTTTGTTATTCCGTTAATTTGTTCAGAATTTTGGTACTTTCTTCTTGGTTTCACATGGTTAAGATTGTATTCTCTTGTGAGCAAGTGCATATTAGGTTGTATTCTCTTGTGAGCAAGTGCATATTAGATTGTATTCTCTTTTGAGCAAGTGCATATTAGGTTGTATTCTCTTGTGAGCAAGTGCATATTAGATTGTATTCTCTTGTGAGCAAGTGCTCATTACTAAAATCTTAATCAAGTGTTGGTAATTTGAAGAATGGGAAAATTCAGATAATCTTCATCCAAACCACTTGTTTTGGATTCATCACTGAGTTTTATATGATATTCCTGCCCATTTAGTAGCAATTAATTCGCGTCACTGTAGAGAAATTTCAAATATTAAAAACTTTAATACTACAGTGTTATGTCACTGTTTATTGTGTTCTCATTTTCCTGTTGGTGATCGTTTTCTGGTTGGTAAGTTGCTCTAACGTTAGTCGTTAACAATTTTAAATTCACTTTAGAGAGTTTTCTTTTCATACACGATATATATATATAAATATATATATATATATATATATATATATATATATATATATTAAGCCTACTTGTACTATGTTTTTGCTCTGTATGATCAGTTGTACCTAAGTAAATTGTCGTGTTTGACCGAAAGTTCTTGGCGCTCTCGCCTTTCATTTTTCTCCGTGGCAAAACCTTTATATATATATATATATATATATATATATAATATATATATATATATATATATATATATATATATATATATATATATATATATAAGTATATATATAGATATATAGTATAGACACACATCTATCTATCTATCTATCTATATATATATATATATATATATATATATATATATATATATATATATATATATATATATATATATATAATATATCACATACTTCAGATGAAAACTATTATTTTGAATAATTCCAAATTCTTGTTACGAAACAAAATCCCCAAAACTGAACAATTTTCCATTTTAATGTTGACCAAGAATGTGAGATTTCGCCAGTTGTTACCTACTGCCAATATTGGCTCCTATTACGCTTCCAAAGCCAGTTAATTGGCTGACTTTAATCCACTAGGTAAACATGTTTTCTCCCTCTGTCAGCTTATAAGCGCGAGTCTCATTTGAATATCGTATATGACAAAACCGTAAAAAAAGAAAAAAAAATGATTAGGTGGATCGGAAATTGTAAAGTGTATTTTTCTTCAGATTAACTGATATTGGAAAAGAGAGGAAGAATTTTCAAAAAATCTGGGATAAATGATTTTACCTGCTATATGGAAAGCAGCGGATATTAGAGATGGTGTTAAAATCAGGATATATATATATATATATATATATATATATATATATATATATATATATATGTATACATATATATATATATATATGTATATATATATATATATATATATATATATATATATATATACATTATATAAACATTTGCCCTAAAGTGTCACTTACTGCATAAAAATTGTATTTCAAATGCATCAAGTTTTTCGTTCATTGACTTTAAACATTCACACAACTTCCATAACGCAAAGTTGGCTCGAAAATCACGTTATGCATTTCCACCTTCACTTTCATAGACACTTTTAAGTTTCTTCCAACACTTGGCCTTTCATGGCAGCAGCCTCCGCTAGTAATTACTCAAAAATACCTGTACAAATCAAACTCTTTCATTATTCTGCTCAAATAAAATAGGCTGCTTCCACACTATACTCTGTTTTTTTCATTCTGTCCATCCGGCTCTGGTGTTTGCGCATGGTAACACTGCGTCCCGGACTTTGAATAATATCCTATTTCGAATATGAACGGTGTAATTCGCATACAATGAATTATTAAAAGACTTTTCAATTGCAAATGTATACCCAGATATCCTTTTATTTACCTAAAACTTACACATAGCGTAACAATTTAAAGCCCGGGACGCAGTGTTGCCATGCAAAAACACCACAGGCGGATGGACAGATGGAAAAAAAGAGAGTATAGGTCAGTGCTGCCTGGATTGGATTTTTGGGGAACCCCCCTGATCACCATCACCACCACCACCATCGGTGCGTAACTATTACTTGAACTCGGGTACTTGATCATTTCATGCAGCAAATGGATCACTAACCATAGAGGGGTAGTAAATTCACAACCTGGTCCACTTTTTAAGTTTCAAGTGTGACGTATTGTGTGGCATATTGTACTGATGTTTGTAAGTAACAGAACATGACAGTAAGTCCGTTGCCGAAGTAATGTAGTGGTTATTTTTTTTATTTTATTTTATTTTTTATTTTATTTTTTCTTATTTGTTTATTTTCATTTTAATTTAACATTTTCCAAGCGTTCTTGGTGGACCCCTGAAGGTGTGAGGACCCCAAGCACCCCCTTGGTTCGCTTATGCTCTGGGCCTGCTCTGAGTGCTGCTTTAATCCCACCAACTTCATGATGTTTTTCTATGTTTTATGAATTCTCGCGATTACTCTAATCCTTCCCCGCCCCCCCCACACACACACACATTGTCTGCTGTCTCTCAGTTTTCTTTTTTCAATGGTTACGGATGCTTTTAGCAGGAGGGTAGCCTCGTTCTTTGAAAAACCCAGTTCTATAGTCCAGGAGCTTCTTTTCTTGAAGTAAAATGATAAAATTGTTTAAAATGTTACTAAGTGGTAACAAATAAAGTGTATAGATCCCGAACAATAATTTCAAGTTCCTGACGACAGTAAAAAGCAAAACATAACGTCAAAAATAGAAGTGAAGTAATTTTTCAAAAATTTATATCGTGTGTACTCAAGGGCAAAAAAAAAAAAGCGAAGGACCTACTTCACAGCGTTCCTTACCTTGTTGCGATTATTATTTTTTTCCCTTCTGCGGTCATTTGTCTCGCCGAATTCTCTTATCGGAGACTCCAGGTTCACTTTTGTCCTGAAGGCAACAACACATTTATCTTTCCTACGGCCAATGGCTTCGACTTAAGGAAACAAATTTCTTCCGCTTCATTTCAACTTGACCCGTGGCACGGAATAGTGGGTTTGGACTTTGGGGAATCATTTGACTTGATTTACTAGAGGAGGAGGAGGAGGATGGAGGAGGAGGAGGAGGAGGGAGGAGGAGGAGGGGAGGAGGAGGAGTTAAAAGATAATACATCGTAGAATAAATTTGAGCTTAGAACGAGTAAGATCGGAAAACGAACTTGTAGAGATTAATGAAGAGAAACAGAATGTGAACGTATATCTTTGGGTCTGTTTGTATGTATATATATATGTAACCTTTGTATGTATATATGTATGCATGTATAAAGTTTTAGGATGCAAAATTTGTAAAGGAGCCAGAAAAGTTAAAATGTTGTGAGAAATCGTGTCGGGAGCATGATCCGCCATTTTAGACTCAAGGTCTCGATTTTTCAGTTATGTGTGTTTTTCAGGATTGAATATAGAATAGCATATTAAATTCAAAAGAGCTATTCTGTCCGTAATGAAAATAGAATAGAGGGACACCGCTCCCTCGACTTTTATTTGTTCGAGATTATCAGAACTAATTTTTTGGTAGTATTCTGCACAAGAAAAAGAATGGGAATTTAATAAATATGTAATTAGTAAGCTGATATATCGGCGTGGATGTTTTTCCAGCAATTCATTCACTTTTAGGATTGGGAAAAAGGAAATAAATAACTTAATAAAAACACGTAAACTTTATATGGTCAGCATTCTTAAGTGTTAGGCTATGTAATGTGAATTTGAAGTGAATAATAATTCTGTCAGTATAATATATGTAAAAGCTAGAAGAAAAACATACTTTTTAAATTAATTTGTTACCATCAGACTGTCATCTAGATCATGATCATTGGCTCAACCTGGGTAGTAAATCAGTCATACTTGGAACGAAAACTACTCTCTAAAAGCAACATTTGGAATTATTTTCTTCTTCTTGTAGGATGTCCTTTACTTTAAAGCCGTGACCAATTCTTCAGCGTCGCGGGATCTGTCTAATTTACATGTGAAAGGAGAATACTTTTTTTCCCTGCCTCTCCCCTGAAGAGGTCGTCGAACCAACGACAGATCACTTTAGATCAGAATCAGAGGCGTTATTCTGTTTTTTTTATTTGCATACAACTCCCTAAATATTCAACCAGCAGTGGGTGTTTAACTTTCTGTTAAATGATTTACTGACGCACAAATACGTGTTCGTTTCAAATACTGTCTTTCTCAGGCATAAATGAAAAAGAAACCATAATATGAGAGCACAAGAGCGCAAAAATATGCAAATCCAATGAAACTTTTTAATTGGAATTTTTATTTTTAGTTTTCTGTAAAAGCAAACTATTGTGATGACTTTATCAAGCATACCAAATTGCAGCCCTCTAGCCTCATTAGTTTTTATTTTATTTAAGATTGAGGTTTGTCATAATTGTGCGTCTGGCAACGCTTTAGGACAGGCCACCACGGGGCCGTGGCTGAAAGCTTCATGGGCCGCGGCTCATACTTCATTATACGCAGGACAGAAAACCTGGTTGCGCCGAAGAAGCTTCGGTGCATTTTTTACTTGTTTTATGTTGGTACGAGTTTTTCAAATTTAATGACAGAACACTTAGGAAAGATGAAAGTCTGTTTTATATAAAAATGATGAGTATGGTATTCAGGTTACCACAAAGAAAAATTAAACTCAATCTGTATATAATCCCATGAACATTCACTGGGCAAGACATTGTTCCAACAACATCATCTCAAATGGACGAGACGGGTAATACATTGATACACCACCTCGAAGGAGATGAACCGGTTTTATTACAAATCATCATAGACCTTGCTTCCTAATTTTGATACATCATATATACGTAATAAAAGAATTTCATCATCAAAACACATTTTGCTGTCAGACAGACATTTAAACTGTTATGTTGACCATTAATATACTTTTTTTCAAGAGCTTTTATATTATGCGTAACTATATTATTCGATAGCGACGTTCATCCAATCTGCAAAACCTATGAATATATTTTCAAAAAAGTAAAAGAACCTTACTTTTGGCCCATTGTGTTCTTGTCATCCTTTCGGTCATCTGCTTCTAAAACCAATTTCATAGTTCGGACATTTAATAAAGAATCTCTTGAGACTCAAATAGCATCTGTACCACTGTCCTGGAACAAAAGACACGCTAGCAAATCTTTTCGTTTGCTTTATAGATTTCGTCCTCATCTTTCCTCAAATCTGCAAGAATGCAAGATCTGGAAGGAAATCTCGATTCCAGTAACAATGCCATAATACCAATCTTTTTTCTGTTCTGATTTATTTCCGTATGCATTTCTATAAGTACATTATATACTTAGTTTCTTTCTCCAATGCTTACAAATAAGGAGTTAGCGATGAAGTCTTACCATATTCATTTCTTTAAAAAATGTAAAATATTTTCGTCTTTACCGTAAAAATATATACATTCACTATCTTTGGTGCAATTTTCTTATCTTTCTTGAATTGCTTTTGTATTCAGCAGTTCCCATTGAAAAGTAAGAAATGGAAATACTACGGCGCTCCTATGCCAGTCCCATGGCTTGGTTGCCTTAAAAGAGGCCAGTATAGTTTATT
Source organism: Macrobrachium nipponense (assembly GCF_015104395.2). Lineage (NCBI taxonomy): Eukaryota > Metazoa > Arthropoda > Malacostraca > Decapoda > Palaemonidae > Macrobrachium > Macrobrachium nipponense. Next base: position 98,173,761 of record NC_061107.1, read on the forward strand.
CTCAAAAGTACAAAGAATAATAATAATAATAAAAAAAAACTTACCATTTCAAACATCCTCAAGATTCGGATGATACTGTTTCTTTCCTTGTTGAAAAAGTAGTGATTATTGTTGAGTCCTTGAATGGAATTCTCATATTTTTATGTCTGATACTCTGAGTCAGTCTGTCTGTACCACAAAAATATATTTTAACACTTCTTTAATGTTATCTTGCAATATTGTTCTTTGCCTATATCTGTAGAATCACTTTATTAATATATTTTTTTCCAAAGCTCTTGCGATTACAGTATTTTAAATGATAGATATAATTTATGTAGTTGGTCTTGTACAGCAGATTACTTAGACATTACTCATCAGTATCTGTATAGATTTACGTTTTCGTGCTTGTAAATTCTCATTCTTCCCTTTCTGTCTGTCTGTCTCCCCTTATTGTCAGAGTGTGTATTTGACATATATTCTAAACTATTATGTGAAATTGTCAGTGTTTTTTTTCCTCTCTCTCCAGACTCTTATTCCTTATCACATGAATTTCATGTTTTGGAAAGCTATATTACCGCACGTAGCCTGTTTAAGTTCTAATTGCTCTCTTTACTCCCAGAGTAAATATATTCATATATCATTGTAATATCTTCCCACATTATGGTTCAGTACCCCTACACTGGAATCAGTTAAATATACGGAACATGTAAATCTCTAGTAACAGTGTAGTTTAATATTTCTACATTGAACAGTTTACTATTTGTTCCTTAGTCTTAATCTGTTGTCCAATCAGATGTCAGCTGCATTACTCTTTAAGTTTTCAACCAATCCTCTATTTTCTGTTTTTAAGCATGTTTTGCAGGCCAGGTATTCGTACATGCTAAGGGTTTTTCTTTGCTCATGATGACTACACTTCCTGATTCTCTCTCTCTCTCTCTCTCTCTCTCTCTCTCTCTCATCGTCTTGCAGGCTGCAGCAGGAGCAAGCATAGCGACTGTATTGCCCATCAAAGAGGTCCAACGGTAGAAGGACCTACTGAGTGAGAGGACAACTAGATAAATTACACATCAATACCAGGGATAATTGTATTACGGAGAGCATTTATCGGGCTCTGAACTCTGACATGTGATAAACGGGAAGTGTCCTGGAATGGAGGTCACCCGTTTTCATCGGTAGCTGGCCCACAACTAATGTCTGTGTCGTCTTGTCTAATGCTATATATCTTCTTCTTCTTCTTCTTCTTCTTCAGTACGTGTTACTATTTATCGTCTCCATTACGCGATGGTGCTACATATGTCAATGTTGTTATTTGTGTCTTATCTGTCCATGAGAAATTTATAGATGATTATCAGCAGATCAAGAATTCTGATGAGATAATATTTGTATGAATTTTTTGAGGCTCGGATTTGTTATTTCATCATTATCGGCAAACCTGAAAAACAGCCAAATTAAACATGTGGAAAGCAAATACACTTCTCAAGATTTTTTTTTTTTTTTTTTTCGTTACTGAGACACTAATGAGATTCTGATGACGAGGAGGAAATGGGGCACGCGCTGAAAAGAACGAATCCGCTTAATGTCGTCGGCAGTAACTCCATCGTTCCCTGGGCTTGCCGAGAGGCCGTATTCCGTTTTTTTGCAGTTTTTATGCTCGCAGCGTCTTTCTCCAGCGTCGTTCTTGGAGAGCTGGGCCCTTATCATTTGTACGTTGCAGCCTTTATTGGTGCTGAGTTGGGGAATAACATAATCCTTTGGTCCCACTGTATTACGAGCAGGTCTAGATGACGAGCAGAGTGTAGCTCGTATCTGTAAGATGTTTGTACTTTGAAGAGGGTCACTGGGGAGGAAATTGTGAAAGTCTCAGGCGCTGCATGACGGTCGAGACTGGAGTCATTACGGATGAACCTTCTCTCCTGCGAAAGTTGCACCATTTGAGGCTTTATGTTGCGTATCTCGGTGAAGTTCGGTGTAGTTTGTCTTGGTTTTGCATATCGTCAGTAGCTATTAATTTGTTTAGTTATTCATTGTGTAAATTCTGATGGACAAGAAAGTTTTTTTTTTTTTTAAACTGTCACTTGATCGATGAAGTGAGTTTTATCGTGAATGCCTGAAGAATTTAGAGTGACTCTATCATTTAGTGTACAGAAAAATGGCAAGGAAACAACAGAAAGTATTTTCATTTGTTTTAAGTATAAATAAAAAAAATAAAAAAAGCAAGGCAACTTCGCCGAAAATTTCACTTTTACTTTCACAAGAACATCATCTGATCCAAACCCGGCTGCCCACCAACACCTGCCTGGAATTCTTGGTCATATGTGGTGAACAAATGAACATCGATATTCACTCATATGAATATTGGTTAAGACTTTTTTTTTTCAAAACTAAAGAAAAAAAGGAAATCACACAAAGCAATTAATTCAAAAAATTCATTAAGTAAGTCTTTGCTTCAGTTCAGTAAAAGTCAGTAAGGCACTATTTTTTACCCCTTCTCACACCCCTTCCTATCAGGGCTGAACTTGGACTCCAAGGGTATCGGGAGTGTCACTTTCATCTCGGCGACTGCAAAAACTATGGATTAGACACTAATATCTGTAATTTTCGGTTAATTTGACATGTCGCCCCCATCCCACCACCCTTTCATATTGGGGCTGAACTAGAATTAAAGGACTAAAGGACTGTCACTATTCATTTCAGCGACCTTGAAAACTATAAATTAGACACTATTATTTTTTGCTTTTACATGTCATCCCCTTCCCACCCCTTCTCACCCCCTTCCTATATTGGGGATGAATTTAGACTTAGAGGGCATCGGGAGTGTAACTATTCATCTCAGCAACCGCAAAAACTATGGATTAGACACTAATATCTGTTGTTTTCGGTCATTTTAACATTTCACCCGTTTCCCACACCCGCCCTTTACCCAAGCAATGGTCTGATTTTAATTCTGTTTTCACCTAGACTTCCCATGTCTGATATCGAATTATAATTGAAATCTCGCCAAAATCTGTAAGAAATGTGGATTTATATTGTGTTCACACACACAGACATTTTCCAATATATCGTTTCCTTTTTAAAGATTTGACTTATTTATTGCGAATTGTTTGATTACTTATTGATACAATAGTCATTATTGCTTCCTCATATTGCGCCACGTAATTACTAACATTTTATAATCGGGTTATTTTCTGGTACAGAATTTTGGTACAACATATATTCTTATCTTTTATGAGAGATTTGTCATAAATTCATCCAGTGCTTCAAAGATACGTGATCTGATAAAACTCAAGTAATTACGATTCATTAATGGACAAGTTTTGAAATGAAGTACTTAGACTGAAAATTTTTTTGTATCGAAATTATCAACAAATTTGTATTTCAAACTGAACAATTTTTTTAAAATATTTTTCTTATCTTTGTTGACTTTGATGTATAATTTACAGAATTTTGGAAATAATATTTTTAAATATGAAAATTTTGGTTGTGGTATTGTGGTGGAGCTCGTGACCTAAAATTAACTAGAGATTTAGAGAGAGTCAACAGAATGCCAGGCACAGCAAACAACATGAGCCCTCGCAGGGCTTTGGCAAGTCAATAAACGTTACCTTTGTGTAATGTTGCATTCCACTGAGAGAGTCAGGTCAGTGCAGCAAGCGAAATTTCGCAGGCAAATACTTTTGGCGCCTTTAAATTGAATTTTCTTTTTATCGTGAAACAAAATACTCAGACAATACAAGTGCATTTATTACTTATAATACAAAAATAAAGCCAGACGTATCACGTGCAAGTATACCTAGCTCCACTGTAATTGAAGCATCCATAAGTCGTTTACCGGGACTAGACAACCGGCGCATTTAGTTAATTTTGAGAAATTTTATGAGCATACTTGATGTTCATCCAACGATCAAGCAAACAATAGCTCCGACCTGATTTTGGCTGAAGCGATGTCCGTGTTTGTCGTTAAAAACTGGGACATCTGCAGTTGGAGCCGAATTATTGCTTATATTCCAGTCCTCACCCATGGGAGGAAAGAAGGGTGTTTATAGCAGTTTAAAAAGTAAAGGCTGGATTTAAATAGTTTTAAATTTTCCGTGATTTGTGAAATTGCAAAACTGATGCGAAAGTAGCATAATAACAACCGAAGTTTCTAGTTGATAAGGTAGTGGATAACATTGGGAAGTTTAAGAATCACAGACGCTGTACAGTCCGATTTAATAAAATCTGAGAAACTTCACATACTACTTCAGCTTGGCGTTGTTATTCTTTGAAACTTTTCAATTCAGTCTTGACATGACCCTTTCTTAGGTATGAGTTAGCAAGGTTTTACATCAAAATTCAAAATTTAATACGGGATATTGTTTACTGATACAAAAAAAAAAAAAAAAATATATATATATAACTGGAAGGTTCCACTTTAAAAGCAAAACCAGAAAGAGCACGATATCCCATGGTATGGTCACATATTTAAATGTCGACGCTTTTAAACAATCGTCGAAACCAACATTTACTGGAGCTAAAATGGAAATGTTTGAGAGAAAAGTTTAAGCGTTATTGAAATAATAATGTGATTTTATCGAAAGCAATCCATTTGGATTTTTGACAGACGGAAACGAGATTAGCGCGGAGAACGGTTCGGTTACTGGGCTGGAATAAAAGAACCAAACAAATTGACAACAATGCTAGTTTCTTTCATTTTGATTCTGAAAGACGACCAGCCAGAAAAACAGATAGCCAGCCTTTTCTACTTCTTTGAAACAAAATTCATAAAAGAAAGTGAAATAACTAACTGTCCATAACAGATTATTCAAACCTGATAATTTTCCCAGGGCGAGATGAAATTACGAAAACTCAACTCAAAGCATCTCAGTTGTTTAGACTATCAGCTTACCAGACGTAAGAAGAATATTTACGTTCAGATAATGTTACGATCTACATTTTGTTAAATGAATATTTAATTTCTTGAATGAAATCACGTGACATTTAACAGAGAAAGAGGACCAGAGAAAGTATAATTCAAATAGTCATATGATCATGATTACCTGAACCGTGAACGTATAAAAAAAAAAGTATTAATAAAAGCGTTCTGAAACTTTGGCTATATGGAAAGAGATCAAATGCGGCATTAAAGCTGAATAAAATAGCACTGCTAGCTTTGCCTAGAGGAAACGACATATTCCAATAAGTTTAAATGCGGTAGTTATGCTGAAAAATACTAGGGTCAAGGTGGTATTTGCTCTCCACGACACTGAATATAAAAAAATAGTTATACCCGGATGATCAATACAGCGGATCTACCAGAGGTACTGAAAAATGGGTCAAAAACTGCCTTTAAAAGGTTTTTTTTTGCTCCCTTTAGTAGTTTTACTGAAGTGGAAACCTCCATTTAAGGACGCTTTCATTCCCCCCAGAACAGAAAGGATTGATTAAAAGGCAACAATAATTTAATTGATTTCACAAATTTCAATAACATATTACATGAATTATTCATTAAATATTTTGGTAGTTTAGAAAGGGAAAGAAAATTCATTGGGAATGCTAACGCAATCCAGTTTGAATAGATTTCCGAACCGATTTATATCTATTTTGTGGATTTTCAAGAAACTAATAAATCTGCCGAGAGCTCGCCAGGGGATGAAGCTATTGAACCAAATTTGAGTCCTTACAGTTTTCCTTTATTTTACTTTCTGTAAAAAATGTCACATACTTGTTTGATTTTAGGCTGCTTGAAGAAAATACCATTGAGGATAGGTTTCCGTTTCCTGGCGTGCATAATTTCCGAATGAAATTATTTCGGCATGTATGATTAATCTATTCTTTAACTTTATGATTGGGAATAATCTCCATGCTTGAATTGTCTGTCATCTAATTCCGTCCCAGTTTCTTGGAGAGGACTAATCAATCGAAAAAAGTTTTGAAGGACCCAACGGACATTTTTTCTTCAGTTTGGAAAAAAGTCGACACCTGAGAAGAAATGTTAGTATATCTGGGACAAAGCCAGAATGCATGAAGAGAATCCTTACGGCAAAATTTTGCAGTTCCTAAAGAAAGCAAAATATATTATGGAGTTGACAGACTATTTTCATATTTTATTCTAACTTCTAATTAACTTGCTGAAAATTTCAGATGCATGGGACACGTTTCAGTAAGGTTTTGATTTAGCAATAAAAAAAAGGATAAGGCAATCCTTCTATATTGATTTGTGCTCTATAGAAATCCGAACCGTTTGACCAATCTAGAAAAAATTTGGCATGTGGCCATCATTTGAGCCGACTTAGATAAAAGGGTATGTATGTTTGAAAACCGTGCCCCCTTCCCCTTTGTAACGTATGTTGTTAATAAATTCTATGGGTTTTTTCGTATTTAATTTTGTGTAAATAAACTCTATGGGTTTATCATACCTCATGTCATGTACCCTACCATAGAAACATAATATTGAAAATGCTTTTCTTTCCTGTGATTAATAATTTTGTATCAAGGTTTAGACAGTCACCACAGTAATACCTGGATATAAAAGGACAGTCACCACAGTAATGTCTGGATAAAAGGACCAGTTTATGCAGTAATCCTTGGATGATAGGGACAGACAGTACAGTAATACCTGGATAAGTGGAACAGTCATCACAGTAATGTTTTAAATAAAATAGGCAGTCACCACAGCAATAACCTGGATAAATGGAACAGTCACCACAGTAATACAACGTGGATAAAAGGACAGTCACCACAGTAATACCACCTGGATAAAAGGGACAGTCAGTACAGTAATACCTGGATAAATGGAACAGTCAGTACAGTAATACCTGGATAAATGGAACAGTCACCACAGTAATATTTGGACAAGTAGAACAGTCATCACAGTAATGTTTAAATAAAATGGGCAATCACCACAGTAATACCTGGGTGAAGAGGGACAGCCAGAACAGTAATCCTGGATAAAACGGACAAACAGCACAGTAATGCCTGGATAAATGGGCCACTCATCACAGTAATACCCGGGGACAGTCACCATAGTAATGTTTGAATAAAATGGATAGTCACAACAGTAATACCTGGCTAAAAGGGATAGTCACCACCGTAATGCTTGGATAAAAGGGACAGTCAGCACAGTCATACATGGTCAAAAGAGACCGCCATCACAGTAATACATGGATAGATGGGACAGTCATCACAGTAATGCTTGGATAGAAGGGACAGTTAATACAGTAAATTTTGGATGAAAGGACACTCATGAAAGTACCTAATACCTGAATACATGGGACAGTCAGAATAGTAATGTTAGGATACAAGGGACAGTCAGCGCGGTAATTCATGGATAAATGAGTCGGTTATTATGAGGAGGTGCACAAAAATTTTTTGGATCATTCAGAGTTTTCCTGGGCAAGGCCGGGTTGGTCAGCTAGTATATAAGTATATATGTTTATATGTATACACACACACACACACACACATATATATATATATATATATATATATATATATATATACACGAGTAATAATTTTTAGAAATGCAACATAAACAGAGCATTTGGAAACTATTCACTACTCTAACTGGTACACTTACGTGCCACTGCATCAAAATCTCTTGTGAAAATAGAAACTTTTCAGATAAAACAACAGAAATACAATTTTTCAAATGCATTTCCGATGTTGCAAACCGAGATAGATGTCACCCAGCTGTCGCAGTTGGTGCACAAGGACCACTGCCATTCGCAGAAATAAAAATGATTGTATCACTTTTGCTGCGTTTTCTGATGTATGTGTATGAGAGAGAGAGAGAGAGAGAGAGAGAGAGAGAGAGAGAGAGAGAGAGAGAGAGAAAGTATATAGTAACATTTTCCATCCCTGTGGACAAAGATGTCTTTCTTATTTTGAATACGCCGTTTCCAAGTTATATAGTATTTCGAGAGAGACCTTCGGAGGTTTTCTCTGGCTCCCCAGAATATTCAGTTTTACTTTAAGTAATCCATAATCATTCAGTTAAAGAAGAATTCATAAAAGCAGTCCTTTTATAATTATATACGTGACATTTTTTATGTTCGCTAATATTAAGGGACAAATAACTAATTCACTATCCTTTGATAACAACTTGCACCTAAAGGGAATAAAAGTTTGACTAATAAATGTTCCTGGGCTAGCTAGGACTCGAAAGAGCGATAGACAGTATCTATGACTGCAAGAAGCATTTATCAATTATGATTTTCGTTGCCTGAGTGGTATGGTGAATTTTATATTAAAGAATATTTGTTACATATATATATATATATATATATATATATATATATATATATATATATATATATATATATATATATCTAACTGGTAATCTTATTAGACACGAAGATATCGGGAAATGAAATGTATTTTCCTTAGAAAATGCCCAATAGTTTCGTCCTCAAATGGACCTTTTCTTGGAGCGTTTATTAATAAACGCTCCAAGAAGAGGTCCATTTCAGGACGGAAACTGTTGGGCATTTTCTGATAAAAATATTTTTCTTTTTTTCTATGGGAATACAATTATATAAATATATGTATTTCTATATTATCTAGAAGTGCAATGTATGTAAATACTATATATATATATATTATATAAAAATATTTTTCTTTTATCTATGGGAATACAATTATATATATGTATATCTATATCTATATAGAAGTGTGTATGTAAATTATATATATATATATATATATATATATATATATATATATATATATATATATATATATATATATATATATATATATATGTGTGTGTGTGTGTGTGTGTGTGTGTGTGTGTGTGTGTGTGTCGCGCGCGTGTGCGTTTTGCTATTAGTTTTTTTTTTTTTTTTGTCTGTTCCACAGACTCCATTTGACAGTCCATGGTGGTGCAGCGGTCTAAATAAGTACCAAGGAAGTTCCGGGCTAGGAAATGGAGATGGAAAATATTTTGGTTCATTTTAATTTTGATTTTCAGGTGAATTTAGCCTAAATGACGTCCCAAAATATTTGGGAATTAAGAAATCCTCGTATGTTCGTCGTATACTTATAAGTCTGATGAATTTAACCAGTAGTTTCTCCATCAAAAAAATCTAATATGTTTGTATTTATCTACTATTTAAAAACCCTACAACCTTTCAGATTAGATATGCATTACATGTAAACTATCGTATACACAAACATATAAAATTATATATATAATATATTGTCTCTGTTAGTACTTAAAAGATGGTAGAGCACATAATTGATGTCTATTATGGTGAACCAAGTTATGACAGTAGTCCCAGTTAATTTTTCACTGTTGTTGTGGCAATTCACTCTTCTTTTGACTCTTTTTACCCATTAAACTCCATTTTATTGCGTTCTGTTCCCCATTTCTCACCCCGATTGACTGTGACCATCACCTTGGCGCTGCCATTTATCTGCCTATCCATCGCCTTTGTTCTCCCCCCGACTCACAATTTCCTGCCCTTCCAAACTTCGTTCGCTCCGTCTGATAAACACCTCCGGGATATATGGGTGTTATAGGATTAACAGTAGATTGATCGCCCTTGGAAGCGAGAGGTGTTCGTTGAAGAGGAGCAGGTTTTGTCCCAAGGGATTGGTTACCTCTTGAAGGTTATTTATCTTGAAAACAAGGGATGGGGAGATGCTGGTTTATGGAAGACCGTCAGTGGCGTGATCAGTATGGTCTTGGCCTGCCACCTCGATGGCCGCGAGTTCGATTCTCTGGCATTCCATTGAGGTGTGAGAGATGTGTATTTCTGATGATGGAAGTTCACTCTCGACGTGGTTCGGAAGTCACGTAAAGCCGTTGGTCCCGTTTCTGAATAACCACTGGTTCCATGCAACGTAAAAACACCATACAAACAAACAAAACAAAGCAAACAAACAATGAAAAACCGTGGTATGTTTGATGTACAGGAAAGGCTTTGCTTATGTTCACAGCATTTATTCCTTTGTACTCTTATGTTGACTATTTTATTCTTATGTTAATATACCTTAAAAATGCCTCCCTTATTTTTTTCATAATAATATTCATATGTTCATGGGCAACTTACTCCTCCCTAAAGTATGTAGGTCATGGCAGTAATGACTTTTCTCCATGTTGGCAATACTGTTGCTTCCGGGACAACCATTTAGTTAGAACTTAGAGGGAGATTGTTCGGTTGATTGCCGATGTCTCAGCCTCCTTCTAACTTATAATTCACAAAAGTTTAGCTGTTAGGCTGAGATAAAGTGGAAGGAGACAGTGCAGATACATCCTTTGTCATACTGCATTTGCCTTTTGAGTTGGGGGTTATTGTTTCAACCTCATTTACAGGGTTAACCAACAAGCTAGTTCAAAGGAAAAAAGGCGAATAGTAGAAGTAGAGGGGCGAGACTGAGTAGGATCGTTAACCCCAAACCGAAATGAAGTGTTTATTGGTTGCGTGTTACACCTGCTTTGAGTTTAGCGTTTAAGTTTTTATTCAGTTTTTCTCCTCTACTTCTGTTACTCGCCTTTTTTCCACTTCTTGGTATCCTTATATATCCTCTGTAATGATATATAATCTCTTCTGTCATGCAGTAGCTCGTCAAATTTCATATTTTTATTGTTAAAAGTCTCAAAATATCCTACAATTTGCTGTTTTTTTAATCCACTTTCTCACCCAACAAATCGCTGTTATATTCCCTTTTCCCCATATGATTCCTGCTCCAATCAGTCCAGTAAGACGCTCCACGGGGCTGCAGCTCAAAAAAGGCAGTGCACGTTAGTTTTTTTCAAATATCCCTAACCCTGTTTTCCGCTGATAGTCACTAAGTACGTATATATATATATATATATATATATATATATATATATAATATATATATATATATATATATATATATATATATATATGTGTGTGTGTGTGTGTGTGTGTGTGTATGTATGTATGTATGTATGTATGTATGTATGTATGTATATATAGGAAAGGTATAAGCCACGGAGGAAAAATAAACAACGGAATTTCCGCAAGATCTTTCTTCGACGTTCAACGTCCTTTACTTGCTAAGTAAAGGACGTTGAACGTCGAAAGATCTTGCGGAAACTCCGTTGTTTGTTTTTCCTTCGTGGCCTATACCTTTATTTATGGATTCATCACGTTCCAAACTTTCGTGATTCAGTTATACATATATATGTATATATATATATATATATATATATAGATATATATATATATATATATATATATATATATATATATATATATATATATAATATATATATAATATTATATATATATATATATATATATATATATATATATAATATATATATATATATATATATATATAATATATATATATCTTGACCACATCTTGGGGAAAACTTTTTATTCGCTAGGCATTACATATCTTTGAAAACTCTTATCGAACTTGACACTAATTATTATTGTACCTCCGACGCTGAGGTCTTAACGTACATTTGACTCCAGAGGTCACCCTTGGACTGTGATCACTCAGTCTTTCTTTCATTCCATTTCAACTATTTTATTTACACCCTTTTAATAATTACATACAATTACAACATGAAAAGAAAATGAAATTTTCTGAAATATGTTTTCAGCTGAATTCCAGTGTTGACGCATCTAATATTTTTCTGGTTTAGCTAAAATATTTTATTTATATAAGAATGAGGTAGATAGGCAGAAAGCTTTTGTGTAAACGACACAGAATTTCTAAAAGAAATAAAAGAGTGCCATTCCTAATGGCCATTAGACTTAACGGTTCTTAAAGGGAATCCATTTGAAATATTTGATGCTTTTTTGTTGCAATAATATGGTATGGGTTTTATCATTATTTTCTAGGTACTATAAATACCTGTTTTGTTTTATTTTCATTATTTAAATATTGTTTATTAATTATTTATTGATTTGTTGTTAAGAAAAAGATAAAATCTTAGTATTTTGATTATGTCTTAAGCTACTTGCTCCTTATTGTGAAAGGTTTATGAGTGGAAAACTTGACTACCATACAATTATACACTAGTTAGCAAATATGATATTTAATACAATTGTTAGTAATGAAGCGATTTCCCTGGTAAAATATTTTCATGTTCTGATGGAATTTAATAATAAAAATGGGGGGATTCCATTAAGAGCATGTCGGTGTTCAAGTGGCAAAGCATTCGACTGAAAGAGAGAGAGAGAGAGAGAGAGAGAGAGAGAGAGAGAGAGAGAGAGATTCATTCCTTGAGAATTATAACCTGTCAAATAAAATTCCAAAACGCCCCAGTGGGATCTTCAGCTCAACAAAAATTCCCTTTCCTTACAAGGAATTCTTGATTTTTAAAACCAAAGACAAAAGACAAACTGAATGATTTTCATTGCAAGACAAGAAGAGAGACAAGATTTGCCAGAGGAGGCTTCATATTTTCTTTGAATTTAGTCTCATGTTTTTACCTTTTTGCAAACTTACCTTCATGATCATTGATAAAAATGGTACAAGAGCAATAATGTTTAACAAATGAGCAGAGCGCAAATCTTATTCAGAATTATAAGAATAGTCGTAACTTTGTGAATTAGTATCATAATTCTAAACCCTTACCAAGTCTAACGAAGTTTCCAATCTTACCATGAAATTTATTTGAAATCCACCGAGAACATTTTCATATAATCCTCTAGATTAACGCAGACACTGGATAA
>NC_061107.1:98191380-98251380 GCF_015104395.2 Macrobrachium nipponense
TACATACAAGATACAACAACAAACTATGATAAGATTTTTTTTGCTCCATAATTCTAAAAAAATGTTATTGAATGAATCCCAAACTCCAAAACTCAGTTGAAAAAGACGGCAGCTAGGGAAGGTAACGGATGGCGCTCAGCCAACTAAACGCTTTGATTAGAAGCTAATTACTTTTTAAACGTTAAAAATTACGGCTGTTTAATTGCTAGCGACTCCATATTTTCCCGTCCAGATATTAAATTTTAATATGTCCATGTAAATTCCCCCTTTTAGGTTATGTGAAATATGAATCTCTCTTGCCAAAAATTCCGGAAAATGTTTGGAAATGTTCGCCTGAAAATAAATGTTTCCCCCGTTGAGGCTGAATGGCCAAGCAATCTGCAATTTGTTCCATCCAAAGCGGTTATTTAATGGTGTCTTTTGCTACTCCCCTTTCGGAGGAATTGAATTTATTTATTGTTTTGCAATCAGTACATTTAAGTTTTTCTTGTTATGTTTTTTCCTTCGACTTTGTTTGTAGGAAGAATTTTTCGTTGCGGGATTGACACCTCAGGTCTAAGACAAAAGTTTACAGGAAGATTATTTCGCGAATATCTTGATATTTCATTACCCTCTTTTCGATCGCTCCGTGTAGTGTATTCGAAATTGAATGAACACTTAAACTTTTGGGACCGGCCTAGGTAATGTTACAAGGTGAATTAATGGCGGTTGAATCTGATTTCCAGGACCGGCCTAAGTAATATTACCAGTGAATTAATGGCGGTTGAATCTGGATTCCCAAGAGATTTACTATCAGAGCGTTGTTTAAAAGTATACACAAACGTTCTAAGTTGCTGTTTTTTTTTTATATAATTATTTATTATATTTAACATGAGTAGTATTGTGATATGGTGTTAGAAAATAAGCTCTGTAACCGTGAAAGATGGGCGGTCACCATAAGGGAGCAAATTATAAAGTCGGTTATAGGTATTAAATGTCAATATCATCAGTACCAAACGTATATGATAGTAGAAAGACCAAACAATAATGATGAAAAAAAATAAATAAATAAAAAGTTCGCCATATTGCGTATGAGGAAATTAAAATCTGGGTCAGTGTGAGACTGATTCTCAGGATGAGTGACGGAAGCACATCCATTCGTAGACATGGGTTAATGTCTTGGATCTCTAATGCCATGTGTCTCAAGGAAGACTTCGGAAACTCATTCACTGAATTCTACGGCAATCTCAATAATAATTCTTTCCAGGAGTCGAGAAATAGATTTGAAAAACTCCTAATATATAATTATTTGGAGAGTAAAATGTCTCTTGAGATACCAGGGCGGACCGTGGTCTTTGCACGTCATACACATGCCTTGTTTTTAAATTCAAAGCAAATAACAAAATCATAAAAATGTTGAAGAATATACGTTTGAACACACTAATTCATTTTGAGGGGAAAATACTGTGAAGAAATAAAAAAATGAGAATGGGAGTTGAGGGCCGCTTTTGTAGTATTAAGGAGACTGTTTGATGATTGAAAGTTTGCAATGTATGCAAAAGAAAGAAAGAAAAAAGAACAAAGGGAGCTATCCATGTAATATATTTAGCCAAAAATATAACGACGGTATTTAAACTGAAGGTTGCCAGTGTCCTTAATAAACCGTTAGGACATTGTTGCATTGATTCAGTAGGCTTATTGTTTATTAGCTAAGGTTGAAGTTATTTTTAGTTAGAAACGCATTGAAAATAGTAAACGAGAAATGGCAAATTAAATATTCGGGCATTCATTCCTTCCCAAAAATATATTATCCAACTCTTGTCACAGGAGTGATGAATTTAGGAGGAAAAGGAGGATGACTTTCCCAGAAAACATACATTTTCTCATTGTTAGTTGCCCAAAAGCTGCATATGCAGATATATGAAGATGATAAAACTCTGAAACATCTTTAATTGCTTGAAAATGATTTACTGATAAAGAAAGGGAAATTCAGTGTTTAAAGCAATTTATAACTATTTTGGTAAACATATCCTCCAGGATCAGCACGCCATTGCATGAGACACAGAGCTGGGTGGAGCCTTTGAGACTGAATTCCTTGGATCTTGTAGTGCAATTTCCGAGGCGACTATCAGTTCGTGTAGGTGACAGTCTCCCTCGAAATCCTAGACTTAACAATGCACGGTGAGAGAAGAGCAGTATTAACAGGAGGAGGATGTTCGTAGAGGAACAATGAAAGGACGTAAACGCGAATTATTGCTAGAGCAGGGAAACCTGGAAGGAACGAGATACGTGTGGATCGACGGATGTTGCTTTGAAATACTGAATAATTTCCTTAATGAGAAATAGGATGTTTTCTGAGAAAGTTCTATTTTCCCCCTTAACATTTATCACTCCTATAATAAGAATTGGGAAGATTATTATTTAGCAAATGAATAAATGGAATATTGTTGAAGTTGTCATTTCTCCTGCACTAATTTCAATGTATATATTCTAATAACACTTATAATATATATTATTATATATATATATATATATAATATATATATATATATATATATATATATATATATATATATATATATATATATAATTAATAGTAATAGCATTGGGGCTATTACAATTACATATGTTTCTGGTAAAAAGTGACCAGTAGATTCGACACACACACACACACACACACACACACACACACACACACACACACACACACATATATATATATATATATATATATATATATATATATATATATATTATATATATATAATATTCAACTTCAACAAACAAGAAGGCTGAAAACTAAATATGATGGTAGTCTTACGTTCATGCCTATTCTAGCTAAATGACCTCCATGTTAATCTATGGTGATTATAACGATTGCAGTTAAAGCTCTTTTGGGAATTGTTTTGGTAGCCGATGCTCTGATTTCAGAGCAACTAATGTGAAAGCTGTCTTTAACCGCCACTAAGGCAATGCAGTTGCTTATGTCTTATCATTGTCTCTGTCTGTCCCTACGTTTGAAATCCCCTGCTCTTCAGGTGCCAATTTCATATCAGCCAATACTGCAATTTTCTTTCTGGCGTCTAGCACTTCTGTTTATTTTTTGTGTGAAATGTTGTTTTTATGTTCATCAGTCAACAACGCCCTTTTTAGTATATGCGATGTGGCTCCTTGATATAACCAAAATCAAATAATTATCCTTCTTTCAATTTATCTCTTATTTTTTTTTTTTTTTTTTTAATGAAAATGGATTTAGTACTTTTATTTGAGACGAGATAATACAGAACAAATGACTAATATTTTAAAAGAAATTATGAGTTTAATTTTGAAGCAGCGAGTTCTATTTGTTCATCCAAGGTATTGAGGCTTCAAGTTGTTCCTATTCTTCTCTATTGAAGCATTGGACTCTTTGCGAAACACTTTACGCCTTGCATCCTTCCTTGATAGGAATGAATGGAAGGTAATTTATTTGATATATGATCCCGTTCTCACTTTGCTCCTGGAATCTCTTCCGCTCTGACTCTTTTCTATACGTAATATTTAGGCCTGTGCTTCCAGAGGGAAGCCTTCAAACAGGCTTTAAACCGTTATTTGTCACTTCCATTCATTAATGATTACATTGACCTGTACATTTTTTGCCATGCCTTAACATTCTCTTTCTGCACTTCTTTTTCTAAGCTTGCATAACATTCTTGTCTTTTGGAGAAGCGGATTTAAATATTCCCAGCCTTTCCTTCTTTTCCTATTACCCACATTCTCTTGTTTTCCTTTTAAACTTAATTTACTCGTCCCCTAGACACCCATAAAGCACCTCAGTGGCGTGGTTGGTTTGGTGTTTGCTTCTCATCTCTGTGGTCGCGGGTTCGATTCCCGGCCATTCCATTGAGGAGTGAGAGATGTGTATTTCTGGTGATGAAAGTTCACCCTCGACGTGGTTCGGAAGTCACGTAAAGCCGTTTGTCCCGTTGCTGAGTAACCATTGGTTCCATGCAACGTAAAAACACCATACAAACAAACAATAAACACCCATAAAAATTTGTCGGAATAGACGGTATTAGTAAGGTGTCCTAATTCCTATTTGAGAATCTTCATGCAGAAAAAAGTAAATCGGATCTAGATATTAAATACTAATAAAACCAAAGTTCCTTGTCGAATACTTCGATATGTTAGGTTTCAGTGAACTCTAATACCAAACTTTTTCGAGAAATATCGTAAATATTTAAGTGGAAGTATTTGAATGGGCGTAATTACCATATTAAAAAAGTTAACATAAATTTTGCTTTTTTATTATTTAAAGTCTACCGCAATAGCCAACGATGACAACTTCATATTTAGATGATTTCAGGAATTTAATCTGCCTAATTTATTATACTGAATCGTCTGTACCAGAAGATTAGCACAAAATGATGGGTACACTTAAAAGTAACGAACAAACTTATGAGACACGAAGAAATATGAAATCGAGAATGGAACATCAAGGAGAAAAAAAAAGCTACCCATAGAGCTTTAGAGCCTTTGAATAATGATTGAACATTTTGCTGTTGTACGACGTTGCCATTTCAAGAAAGTCATCATAGCAAAGTAGAATTGTGTAATTTAAGAAGAAAACATAAAGCAAAGTTATCTGATAACCGTAGCAGGATTTTACTCACACGTATCTGATATCAAAGCTTTCTAGAGGCGTAAGTATGAATATGATATGGAATGAGACACATGCTCACAATCTCGTTGTCTTAGTTCCTGAAAAGAATATAATCAGATATCATTGAGCATTCCTGAATAATAATTAATGGTTTATATTTCACTAAACATTATAAATCAGAGGACGGAAAAGCTTGGCCAAACGTAGAACGTAGGTATATTAGATCAATGGTATGACCAAAATAGAACGAAATAAGACGGGACCGGGAAGGAAATATATCGAAAAGACGCAGTTCAGAGCAATAATAAAATTTCGAAAATAACTTCCTTATTCGGATAGGGGATGATGATGTACATTTCGTGGCCTAACAGAGCATATATACTAATTAATATTTAACCTTATTTATTCATATTTCTAAAAAAAAAAAAAATTCTCATAGCCGTTCCATCTTACTTAATTCATCAACCGGCGCGTTTAAATTTTTCGCTGCTGATGCTCCACAAACGCAGACAAATATCTATTATATTTAGATACATTTAAATATATTTTGAGACCATGCGGGAACCCAAAGAAATTGATTAAAAGCAATGTGATAGAAAAAAAAAAAAAAAAAAGCCTCAGGAGAAGCCTCTCATTAACCATCAGACCGCACCTTTTGTGTTCCACATCTCGTCCGGAGAGTAATTGCTATGCAAGAGGAGCTTGCAAGTTGTTAATTGCTTTTACTTCGTTATCACTTCCTTTGCCAACGTTAATGGAGTTTGTTCACAAAGTGGTGAAAATACTGGCGGTGGTGTTTTCCTCAAAAAAGATTGTGCAAACAAAACTCGGTGTATTTCTCTCCTGGTCTGCACAGAATGAGGTAGAAGTCGTTATTACGTGTTTGGCCATTGTGTGTTTGGCGGTTAATCCGGTTTCTGGACGAACTCCTAAAACCACCAATTAGTATGCAATTTCTTACTGTCTCTCTATCAGTCTGTCTATTTCTATGTCTGTCTGTTTTTCCCCTGTGTTTTATCTCTTTCTGAATGGAATAAATCAAGTCTAACTTAACATAACCAATAACAGCAGTCATAAATAATAGTGCAAATATAATAAGAAAATCCGCGTTAGTTCGCATTGAAAGTACTTTGATTACTTGGTCATGGATTAGTGTTTCCATTTGTTCAAGTACTGAGGTAAACATGTGATAGAAATTTCACACCATTACGCTGGGGGTGGGGGAGGGGGGGGGGGAGAAATACGTCTAAGATAGGGCATAATTGCTCCGCTGATTCCACGTATATTACGCATTATGTGGTCACAATCGTTTTATAACCTTTGTGAATGAGTGGATGCAATGTTTGCTTGGTAAATCCCAAAGTTTAGATATGTTTTATTTTTGTTTGCAGAAAAGACCTGCTGCGTCTGTTTCATAATTTACCCTTTAAGGAGAAGATACCCACATAGAGGTAAGGAGAAGATACCCACATAGAGGCAATGAGAAGATACCCACATAGGCAGGGAAGATACCCCGTAGGGCAAGAAGATACCCACAGTAGAGGCGAGCGATGACCACATAGGGCAATGAAAAGATACCCACGTAGAGGCAAGAAGTACCACGTAGAGTTAGAACGATACCCACATAGAGGTAAGGAGAAGATACCCACATAGAGGCAATGAGAAGATACCCACATAGAGGCAAGGAGAAGATACCCACGTAGAGGCAAGAAGATACCCACATAGAGGCGAGGCAAGATACCCACATAGAGGCAATGAGAAGAATACCCCAAACGTAGAGGCACGAAGATACCCACCCGTGAAGGCTAGAAGGATACCCAACATAGAAGGCAAGAATACCCACACCATATAGAGGCAATGAGAAGATACCCAATAGAGGCAGAAGATACCCACATAGAGGCAAGAAGATACCCACATAGAGGCATGGAGAAGATACCCACATAGAGGCAAGAAGATACTCACATAGAGGCAATGAGAAGATACCCACATAGAGAGGAGAAGATACCCAAATAGAGGCAAGAAGATACCCACATAGAGGCAAGGAGAAGATACCCACGTAGAGGTGAGAAGATACCAAGATAGAGGCAAGGAGAAGATACCCACGTAGAGGCAAGAAGATACCCACATAGAGGCAAGAAGATACCTACGTAGAGGCTAGAAGATACCCACATAGAAGCAAGTAGATACCCACATAGAGGCAAGGAGAAGATACCCACGTAGAGACAAGAAGATACCTACACAGAGGCAAGAAGATACCCACATAGAGGCAAGGAGAAGATACCCACGTTGAGGCAAGAAGATACCCACATAGAGGCAAGAAGATACCCATATAGAGGCAAGGAGAAGATACCGACATAGAGGCAAGAAGATACCGACATAGAGGCAAGAAGATACCCACATAGAGGCACGGAGAAGATACCCAAGTAGAGACAAGAAGATACCTACATAGAGGCAAGAAGATCCCCACATAGAGGCAAGGAGAAGATACCCACGTAGAAACAAGAAGATACCCACATAGAGGCAAGAAGATACCCATATAGAGGCAAGGAGAAGATACCCACGTAGAGGCAAGAAGATACCGACACAGAGGAAAGAAGATACCCACATAGAGGCCGGAGAAGATACCCATGTAAAGGCAAGAAGGTACCTACATAGAGGCAAGAAGATACCCATGTAGAGGCAAGGAGAAGATACCCACGTAGAGGCAAGAAGATACCTACATAGGGCCAAGAAGATACCCACATAGAGGCAAGGAGAAGATACGAACATAGAGGCAAGAAGATACCTGCATAGAGGCAAGAAGATACTCACGTAGAGGCAAGAAGATACCTACATAAAGGCAATATGATACCTACATAGACGTAAGAAGATACCTACATAGAGGCAAGGAGAAGATACCCACGTAGAGGCAAGAAGATACCTATATAGAGGCAAGAAGATATCTACATAAAGGCAATATGATACCTACATAGAGACAAGAAGATACCCACGTAGAGGCAAGAAGATACCTACATAGAGGCATGAAGATATCCATGTAGAGGCAAGAAGATACCTATATAGAGGCAAGAAGATACCCACATAGAGGCAAGAAGATACCCACGTAGAGGCAAGAAGATACCTACATAGAGGCATGAAGATATCCATGTAGAGGCAAGAATAGAAGGCCCAAGAAAGTACCTATAGAGGCAAGAGATACCCATGTAGAGGCAAAGAAGATACCCTATATAGAGGGCATGAAGATATTCCAATGTAGAGGCAAGAAGATACCTATAGTAGAGCAAGAGATACCCACATAGAGGCATGAAGATATCCATGTAGAGGCAAGAAGATACCTACAATGAGGCCCTGAGCAAGAGAGATCCATGTAGAAGGCCAGACGATACCTAATAGGAGGGCAAGAAGATACCCACATAGAGGCAAGAAGATACCTACATAAAGGCAATATGATTCCTACATAGAGGTAAGAAGATACCTACATAGAGGCAAGGAGAAGATACCCACGTAGAGGCAAGAAGATACCTACATAGAGGCAAGAAGATATCCACTTAGAGGCAAGAAGATACCTATATAGAGGCAAGAAGATACCTACATAGAGGCAAGGAAATACCTACGTAGAGGGAAGAAGATACCTACATAGAGGCAAGAAGATATCCACTTAGAGGCAAGAAGATACCTACATAGAGGCAAGAAGATACCTACATAGAGGCAAGAAGATACCCACATAGAGGCAAGGAGAAGATAGCTACATATAGACAAGAAGATACCTACATTTAGGTAAGAATATATCCACGTAGAGGCAAGAAGATACCTACATAGAGTCAAGAAGATACCACGTAGAGGCAAGAAGATACCTACATAGAGTCAAGAAGATACCACGTAGAGGCAAGAAGATACCTACATAGAGGCAAGAAGATACCTACATAGAGGCAAGGAGAAGATACCCACGTAGAGGCAAGAAGATACCCACGTAGAGGCAAGAAGATACCTACATAAAGGCAATATGATACCTACATAGAGGCAAGGAGAAGATACTCACGTAGAGGCAAGAAGATACCTACATAGAGGTAAGAAGATACCCACGTACAGGCAAGAAGATACCCACGTACAGGCAAGAAGATACACATATAGAGGCAAGAAGATACCTACACAGAAGCAAGAAGATACCTACATAGAGGCAAGAAGATACCTACGTAGAGGCAAGAAGATACCCACGTAGAGGCAAGAAGGTACCCACATAGAGGCAAGAAGGTACCCACATAGAGGCAAGAAGATACCTACATAGTGGCAAGAAGATACCCACGTAGAGGCAAGAAGGTACCTACGTAGAGGCAAGAAGATACCCACATAGAGGCAAGAAGGTACCCACATATAGGTAAGAAGGTACCCACATAGAGGCAAGAAGATACCTACATAGTGGCAAGAAGATACCCACGTAGAGGCAAGAAGGTACCTACGTAGAGGCAAGAAGATACCCACATAGAGGCTGCCGAAACAGAACCATGGAGGAGATGCTATTACTACAACTAACTAAGGTATGAGAAGAACGGAACATGATTACTTTAAGGAGGGCTCAGGGATCATCCTGTTAGATGAAGAATTTATAACCACAGTGTGGTAGTTATTGGGTAATTCAAGGACAAACTTGAATCGGATTAGGGTCAGAGGATCTTATTCAGTTTGCTAGGTATGACTTAGGATTATGTGGGCGTCTGTCTTCTTCTTGGATGTAGAGGGACCTTGCTTGTAAGTCTTTACAACACTGTAGATGCACCTTGGGCGACAAACGAGCCACCCCTCAGGAATTCGGAGGTACTAGCCAACAAAGGGGTATATACTTTTGGCGTTTTAAGGGCCCTTGAGAGATTTAGACAAGTTATAACTTTCATTATCCTTTGGTGTCAAGTATTTGACCAGATGTTGAGGAGGGTTGGGGGGGGACGGTTGTCTTTCAGCAGAATGTAGGTCATTTAAAACTACGTTTAAGGGCCGGCTCATGAGCAGTTAAACACTACTTTCCCTGTACTGTGTTGAAAATTTTAATGATTTTCAAGCGAACATACAAAAATTGTCCCTGAGAAATGTTTGGTTTCTGGGCTTGAGAAATTGTAGCATATAAAATTCCCATAGGAAATTTACTTCCATTTTTTTCCTGGAGCATAACGTCTATAAAATAGATGTTGCTGATGGAGGAGGTAAATATTATTATTATTATTATTATTATTATTATTATTATTATTATTATTATTATTATTATTATTACAACAAACTGATGACTTGGAGTATAGTCACCCGATTCTTTGAATGACTATTAACAGTAACATATTTTGTCATAAACCATTAAAGGCACTAGTTTTGCGGTAATGCGTTACAAAATCATTAGGCGAAAACGAAAAGAATAGGTTATGAATCAATATTAGATAATTTTTTTTGAAGTAATACAAGACAGTCGAGAATTCAGCTATTCATTAAAAAGAAAAAATGCAAAAAAAAAAAAAAAAAAAAATCTACAGCACGGTGCTGTCTGGCATGCTGTTTCTATGTTTGTTTCAAAGTTGAATGTCAGTCCTTGAAGAGAATCCCAAGCAATGTAATTGGTTTTGATAGAAATTAACGAGACACTGAACAAAGTTTCCTATACCAACGATACAAGGAAACCACAATAAATCTCATAAATATATCATTTTCAATAATTTTAGGTTAATGTATCCGTGGTATAGATTTTGCTCAACCTCTTATGCTCACAGACTTCAGGCACCTAAATCTTTAGCTTTACTTACTAAATGCGGCTGATAAACCTTTCCGCAAATCTCCTCTCGTACTTTGGTTGTTCTTTTTAAACGACAAAATCAAAACATATGTTTATCTTGTTTTTATGACTAATCCGTAAATTTGTGGGATATTAAACAGTTAAAGGGCATTTTCTTAATTCTCTCTGTGGGTAATATGCCATTAAAATAAATCTTAAATGACAGAAATATTCCAAGTCCAGTATCAAAACTCGACAAAGCAGAGCTAAAAACTCGCTTTAAAGAAAAGATAAGCATTTGTTTGTAAATCAAACAATTTTTAGGTTATTCTATTGTCGATTAAAAAAAAAGAAGGTGAAAAGACTTATTGTTGCATATGTATTTAAGAAGGAACTGGTTCTATCATAATGCACCGGTTTGAGATGAAAGGGACGCCTACATTGTGATTTTCGAAGAACCAGAGTCCAAATTTCCTTGAGAGCTTTGTGGAGCGTTGTTGGATATAACCATTATATTAAACACACAGTTTGCTTTTATAACAAGACTGGTAAAAGTGCCCTACTTTCTACAAAGAAAGCAAACATCAACCCAAAGTTATCGTGTTTCCCAGTAAACTTGGGTTATTGTGTTAATCAAACATATGTCTTACGCACTCGAAGGTATTTACCTTCCGTGGGATTTTTATAGGTGAACTAAGTTTTAGGTAGGATTCCCTAAGCGTAAATGGACTAGGAATTTATTTTTAGAATGTCTGTTCGTCCCTTGAAGTTCAAATCCATCAACTCGAATGATTTCAGAGCTTTGTCTTATGGTTAGGACTTAGCATCCGTGACTAACGTGCTCATTACTAAATTCATGAATAAATGAAAAAGATATTGGGTAGATGAAGAAAGGAGCGATGATTCCTCTTCATGAAAAAGGAATTTTTTAAGAGTTAAGAAAATCGGAGTTGCAAAAATTACAATAACAAAAACAGTTTTTAAGTCTTAGAATATGAGAAGAGAGGAATATAATAACGTAAATGAATAGCGTGAATAAAGCGGTATAACGCACCATGATTTGGAGATGCACAACCCGCTGGCAAATGGTTTGTTAGCTATAAAAATGAAATATGAAATGAAAAATTTGAAATTTTGTAAGTTACGAAAATATCATTATAATATTAAGCTCGAATATCATGCTAAATGGACAGTTTTATTTGCTGAAAATGGCACGAAAACAAAAACAAGTGAGAAAAATGTCCACATAAATGAGATTAATTCTTTGTCATGAATATAATTCATTATAATTACCGCACGTAGACGTCGGAATATAGCTTTTATTAGGGAAGAAACCGTATAGAAGATTTATGAAAATCAACAGAGATTTTACCATTTTATCGTATTGTATTTTCTTCTATAGCGGATTTGTAAAATAAGAAAATATAAGAGTTAGGGGCATTTCACGTTATATTCTTTATCTTTTGAACTTTTCATCAGTACTTTTAAAACTCGCAAGCAAAAACCAAAGTCGTAATAATAGAGCATGTTAATATTAGAAAACAAATGTACAGTAAAAGTAACATAAACAAAATTACTGAAAAATACTCCCAATTTAGCTCGTAATACCAATTTACATTACTTGATGCTTTGAAATATACACAGCCCATGCATAACAAAAAAAGGGTTTTTGATTATCGACAATAATTCTCTTCGGAATTTCATTGTTCTGTGATTGGAAAGTTTGTGAGTAATGAAACGATTCATGGCTTTAATTTTTCCGGATTCAGAAATGAAACAATTGAATTTTATGGAATATTAGTTTGTAAAACGTTACTCGCTTTTTTGATATCACATATGAAAGATTTAATGAGTGTATATTCAGTGATCATTTGATGAATGCGGATAAGAACACTCATAGGTTTTTCGGGTACCTGAAAGTATGTATATATATATATATATATTATATATATATATATATATATATATATATAATATATATGAATGCACTACAAACGCAATATACAGACACACACATACACTTACATATTATGTGTATATATATATATATATATATTATATATATATATATATACATACCTACATACATACCAAATACATATTACATATACATATGTGTGTGTGTTTGTAGTGCATTTATTTATATATATTGTATATATATATATATATATATATATATATATTATATATATATATATATATATATATATATACTATATATCTATATATGTATATATATATACATATATTAGAACACTCATAGGTTTTTTCGGGTACCTGAAAGTATGTATATATACGTATATCTAATATATATATATATATATATATATATATATATATATATATATATATATATATATATATATATATATATGTATATATATAGATATATATATATATATATATATATAGTATATATATATATATATATATATATATATATATATATATATATATATATATATATATATATATATATATATATATATATATATATATATATATATATATATATATATATATATATATATATATAATAATATATATATATATATACGTATATATATATATATATATATATATATATATATATATATATATATATATATATATATATCTAATATATATATACATAATATATATATATATATATATATATATATATATGTATTATATATATATATATATATATATTTATATATATATATATATATATATATTAGATATACGTATATATACATACTTTCAGGTACCCGAAAAACCTATGAGTGTTCTTATCCACATTCATCAAATGATCACTGAATATGCACTCATTAAATCTTTCATATGTGATATCAAAAAGCGAGTAACGTTTTACAAACTAATATTCCATAAAATTCAATTGTTTCATTTCTGAATCCGGAATAATTAAAGCCATGTATCGTTTCATTACTCACAAACTTTCCAATCACAGAACAATGAAATCCCGAAGAGAATTATTGTTGATAATCAAAAACCCTTTTTTTGTTATGCATATGTAGTATATAATTATTAAATATAATATATTATTAATTTATATATCATAGTATATATATAAGTATATATATATATTTATATATAGAATATATTAATATATACTATATTATATATTATAATATATTATATTATACTTACGATATATACTATTATTATTATTATATATATAATATAATATATATATATATATATATATATATATATATATATATATATATATATATCTATAATATATTATCAATGTATATTATATGTATATGCGTATTTATATATATATAGTATATATGTGTGTGTGTGTGTGTGTGTGTGTGTGTGTGTGTGTGTGTGTGTGTGTGTGTGTGTGTCTAGCGCGCACGCATGTGTTCATATATATAGATTTACACATATAATACACACACATACCACACACACACACACACACACATATATATATATATATATATATATATATATATATATATATATATATATATATATATATATATATATATATATATGAATTTATAAGCCTTTTTGATGAATTTATATATACATATTTCCGCCCAAAACATTGCAGTAAAACGATAAGGTCAATATAATACTTTTTTTTTTCTTTTTTTAATTTTGAATCATGTGTCTTCCCTGGGGTTTCATTTAGCGAACTTACATCCCTTTTGGCATGAGATGTTTCTCTTGGATAGTTGTTTGTACCAATGGCTGTAGACCCTGTCCCCTTCGAGCCTTCGGTTGTTCAAGTTTAAAAGGAGATTAGGAATGACATCATATGTCACATCCGGTACAGAAAATGAGGTCCTATTTCGCCTTCCCCCACTTCTTCCACGTCTTCTCTCATTTCCGCAACTAAGCTAAAACTCGTTGCCTACGTTGTCGAGATAGAGGAATCGTAATTGAAGTGGGATTTGGAAATCACAAAAGACGCAATTTTAGGGCCAAGAATAGCCAAAGAATATCGTAAATATTTTATTCAAACTTTTGGGCTTAACTCGGCAGTGAACGTACATATCACAAAAAAACCCTGAATCAAATTATAAAAAAAAAACTACTAGTAACCAACTGAGAAATGGCAAGAAAATTTTATGTTTTATACAATGGAAATTAAGTACCAAAAAGGTGTATTTAGATTCCAAAATTCTAATTCCTTTCTAATTTCTGTGTTACTAGTCATTAATCATACTCACTCTATTTCCAAGTTATAGAAATGTTTGTACAACGTTCACTTATAAGACCTCAGAGGTCTTATCAGTGATATGGCTGTTCGTTGTCTGACCTCTGTGTTGGTAGATTCGAAAGTCAAAATACTCATTGGTCGAACTTATATATTCCAAACTGCAACACTTTATTAAAGGATCTTATTTTTTGTCCTCAAGGCTAGAGCTTTGAAGGGACAAAGAAAATCTTTCGCTCTGATGCTTCTTTTATATATGTTATATGTATGTATATATATAATATATATATATATATATATATATATATTATATACATATATATATAATATATATATATATATATATAGTTTGTGTGTGGGTGTGCATCAGGAAGGTAGTCAAGTACTTGATAGATAAGAGTCTTTTGAGGATCGCACGCAGGATAAAAAGTGCATGCAATTAAGAACCTTATCTGCATTTCCAGAATATTCTAAGAGTGATACCTCAACCAGGGGAAAAGGACATATTTTTTGAAAGACCTCTTCTTCACTTTAGAGATTGGGTCCTTGTGGCTTTCTGCTTGCGTCTAGGGAAGATGTTACTTGACTTATGATCTTTACTTCACCATAGTTGAATGGTGGCAAGCAGGCAAGGATTAAATAACAAGCTATGCAAATGTGATTTACTTACGACAGCCATCCCTCACATAAACACAAACACACACACACACACACACACACACACATATATATATATATATATATATATATATATATATATATATATATATATATATATATACATATATTACATTATATACTATATAGTATATATCTATATATATATATATATATATATATATATATATATATATATATATATATATATATATATATTCACACTTATGTACACGTGTATCTAGAGAGCAACACAAAACTTATCTATTAGATAGGAACATGCGAGGGGGTACCATTTGCCGAACTCCTGTCGAAATTACAGCTGGGAAATAACTGGAGCCATGTTTTTCACATCCTTTTTTTATCATTTCTTTTTTCAAAACTTTTAACTGTTTCCATTAAACTCAGTGTGGCTCTAGCACTAAATTCCCGCCGGAAGAAGAAAGGCGTTTCTTTTTAATGTCTATGGAATACAGGACCAGTGAGGGATGGTGAATTCAATTTGTTCCTATGCAAATTTTACGCTTCTATATCAATGAGGGAATTTGTCTTCTTTTGCTGGGGATGGGAACAAGGCAAGAAAAATTAAGATTAAATGTAGTTCGGCTTGTGTCCAAAGGGACACATATGAAAGGCTCGCTCTTTCGAAATTTTAGCTCTGACATAAACAACAATATATATGTATTTGTATGTATGTATATATATATATATATATATATTATATATATATATATATAGATATATATATCTATATATATATATATATATATATATATATAGATATATATATCTATATATATATAATAGATATATATATATATATATAGACTATATATATATATATATATATATAAATATATATATATATATTATATAATATATATATATATATATATATATATATATATATATATATATATATATATATAGACAGAGAGAGAGAGAGAGAGAGAGAGAGAGAGAGAGAGAGAGAGAGAGAGAGATGTGTGAGGGTGTATGTTTGTATATATGTGTGTGTGCTAATTAGTGTCGGCAAGAACCCTTGAGTTTCGCCATCCTTCGCTAAACCATAAAGTTAATGGCAATGAATCTAATGACAGGTATGTGTTGAAATACGGCCACGAGATCTTGTAGTTTCCAAGGCTTCAATTTGTGAACCAAGAAGTTACTGTATTTTCATCTTGCATAAATGACAGGTTTGACATGTTCTGGCATTATTCGCTCTTCCTAAACTCCGATATACACGTTAGCAAGTAGCTTCACAAGGGTGACCATTACACTAGAATAAATACAGAAAGGAGGGAGAAAATCAAAATAATCGGTAACTTTTTTGAAGCATGAAGCTTTGCCATTGCGAGATAGGAAATCCTCTTCATTGACTAGTTAATGCTCTAATTACAGTGTGTATGCCACCAATTAACGGGTAATAGTGGTAACGTCCACCTCATTAGCATGCTAATGTCTGTAAATTTCATAAATCCGATACTTTTCCGTGCAAACGGAAAAGTTGAGCAAAATGAGGGATGTTTCATTTTTGCACCGGGAAAACTGTCACAGAATGTTTTGTTTATTTTTCCTAAAACTGAGACCATGGTTATTTTTTCCCATTACTAACACAACATCAACACAAGAAGGAAGTGTTTATTCACGATTTATAATGAGATGGGTTATTAATTAACGTAAGGTTACAAAGCGAATAAAGAAGTACATTTTACTTTGAAAGGCTTAATGGCGTCTTATAAAACACAGTAACAAAATAGAAGATGGGTAACCAATGGAAAAATAGAACGTGGGAGAGGTGTCTGACGAAATAAAGAATACGGAAAGGGGAGAGCAAATCTGAAAGGCATACAAGTAGAGGTAGGGAAAAGAAGAGATACGGCACTAGGAACTACAAGTAAAATGGATTGGTCTAATGATATTCTGAAGTTTAGGTTCTAAATATAAGTTAGAAAAGGGAATTTTTTCCTGTCGAAAGCAATATAAAATCTTTTAAGAGTTCTTTAGAGGGGATGACCTATACTGTTGGAACTTTCTATTTAATTTTATCGCATAAAAAAAAGACTACTCGTTATCGGAGAAAATCAATGAAATTTTATGTAAAAGTTTGAATCATAAGTCTCTCTCTCTCTCTCTCTCTCTCTCTCTCTCTCATTTCACAAGAAAGCACGTCAATGATAAACATTTCTAACTGAAAAAGAGATGTCATTTGTCTGTAGTTTCCTCTTTTCAGCTAGTTAAGAGTCCCCATTACGGGTCTGACTTGAAATTCTGCCAAATCATGTTGTCCTATTTGATCAAACCAATGTACAGCCATTAGTTAAACTAAGTCGTAGTCTTATAAGCTTTCCCTGTCGAAACTAATGATTATTCTTCAGCCAGGAGTATATTTGTTTTGAGTATTATGAGCTTTAAAAGATAGGACTTTCGTACTCCTATAAGTTATTTACGCAAAGAAAACCAATTATTAGTTGCCATTATTGAAAGGTAAAATGATGCTACAGCTAAATACTTTAAGCATCCTCATGGCTTTGAAGTTTTGAAAAACTATATTTCTCCTACATAAATAATGCTGAGCTGGTTAGAGATCCATTACCATTAGATTTATAGTTTTGTTCTTGAAAGGAAATATTCTTTTCTCTCTATATTACATTGACGTTATTTTCGAGTCAGTCTACCTTGTCCGTCTTCTCCAGTATCGAGGTAAACATTGTGTGGCATTTTAATTGTAGGTGCTGTTGTGAAGTTAGGTCCAATATGCACTAAAAAAGGAACGGAGCAGTAAGCATTTTTATTTTTTCTTATTCCTTAACAAGAATGCAGGAATTTAAGTGAGGATAGCAGTGAAGTGGAGACGTCTGCTCCTATTCAGGGGAAAGTTAGGGGAAAATGGAAGCTAACAATTTTCGTTCCCTTGGCTTAGTTCAGGGGTTCTTTCAAACTTTAAGATATTTCCTGTCACCTCCATCTCGCATTGAAAACTCAGTGTTCAGTTCTAATTTAGAGATACCATGGCTTGGTGTCCCATGAGTTTTGTGGTATTCTACCTATACCTTGCCTAATTTCTTACATTGTCTTATGCACGTTTTCTGACTTTTTGTATACCGTTTGTAGTCGCCTGTCATGTCTAAATCGTTCTGTTCACGGGTCAATCGTCTGTTTAGATACCATCGCACACGTATTTCCAGACATAACCCATTCTCTGTGACGTTCAGCTCCTAACCTCTATTTCCAGTTCCCAAAACTTATTAGTGTGAGCTGATATCTCTAGTCATATTAGCATCAAATTATCAGAAAAATTGAAAAGATACATGTTCTCATTAGGCGCATTTTACACTAATTTAAACGTTCTATTGTCTTTTATCTCTCTTTTATTTTTAGACGAACGAAAGAAAAAAAAATTAGATAAACCAAAGGCTTCGATGGAGTGGATAGTTGAAGGCAATTCTCGTTAATTCTCGACAAATAGTTCGCAAACATCGTCGGAAGCCCCAAACACTTCCCTACCTCCCTCTTTCATATCTCCGTAATCTCGGATTTTCCGCAAACTTTAAATTACCAAGCGATTTTTTTTTTTCTCATCCCTCCCTTCCGATAAGTTATTTGTCTCGGCAAACAAGGTAATCTGTATGAATGATCTAATCGAATCCAAACTGGCAAAGTTTAATGGGTTTCCCGGAACATTTATTCGTCCTGTTAGCTTTTGAGATTTTTGCAAGAGTAATTTTATTCCTTTATAGTTTCTCTTCGTCGGAAATGAGAAACGAAGAGTAATATATCGCTTAACATACTACTATGAGATTCAGGGCCTCTGTAACACGGTTTTTTAGACTTTGCTCCTTATCAAAGCATCGGATGTAGCTGAAAGTTGACATATGTATATTTTACAACCAATTTTGGCAGCATTATCAATGACCTAAACCTGATAGTTTTAATTTTTATAGAGTAAAAATTATCCAGCCGGTGCCATGGCCAATGATTACGAGCCAAGAGTCGAAAAACATTCATTACGTAAGCAAGGTAAACAACATTTGACGAAATGTTGCCCCGCCCATCCACCAGACAGAAACTCAATCACCTTATTCCATTGGCTCTGAAACCCATAGCAGTCAATAATGGCTGACAGGATTTGGAATTTTCCCCGTGGTTGCAAAACTGCATTTGTCTTACGACTTGCAACTTTTTACAATCAAGAGAAAGCCCGTGGCCATGACAGACTATGAATGGCGGAACGATACATAGATGTGGGTGGGGTATCTGTGCTAGCGTAGTAATACTACTGTAGTAATAGCAGTAATATACATGAATTAAACGTTTAGGCCAACTGCTGGGATCCTTGAGGATCATTTAGCACTTTTTGCAACTACTCGAGAAATGAGTTTTTATAGCCAGAAGTTAAATTTTCTAATCCAACAATGCCCATGATAGCCTTCAGTGTTATCCTGAATTATAACGAGGCCAAAGTGGGTGAAGCCTCATGAAGTCATCATTCTGACGATAATTATTGGTGAAGGTTCAGAGCCAAAATGCGGTAACGGCTATTTTTTTTTTTTTTTTTTAGTAAATAGGTAGATAGCCAATAAATAAAAATTACTTGACATTGGATATAGCAGTTATCAAATCAAGCTTGTCTACTATGTTTTTGAAAATTACCAACTATTCCCTACATCTTGTCAATCTGATTATGACCTATAAAGTAGACTGTAATTTCTTAGGAAACTTATTTTGGAGTTAGACTAACAATCGAAGTGTTTTTGTATTTATTAACATATTTTGTTGGTTTGTTCATTATGACAATTATCAGTGGAGAGGTTTCAGAGTTCATAAAGGTGTACTGCTTTGCTTGTATTTACATTTTTATGTCATTGTTGCCAGAGGTCTAGCCTTCCATCGAGAAAGAGGGAAGAAATGGTGTCATAAGTTACGTAACGAGTGCGTTCGAAACCTTTTCTCTGAGTGAGTTGGCCCGTCTTGAAAAAAAGTCACTTTTACATTATAAGTACCAAATTTATTGAACCTACGTAATGCAGAATACAGTCAAAATTTATGTGTAGATATAATATGTATTCTGAATAAGCGTTATATTTATGAAATGCATAGATAAAAAGTTATTACGAAAAAACCGTGTTACAGAGGCCCTGAATCTCATGGTAGTAAGTTAAGATATTTCGTTCTTGCAAAAGTAAATAATAATAATAATAATAATAATAATAATAATAATAATAATAATAATAATTTCGTAATAAAATCGTGGCGCCGTGGAGGAGTGGGTTAGGTCGTCAATAGACTTAAGTCAAGTTAAGCAACATTGGGGCTGGTCAGTCGTTGGATGGGTGACCGCTCTCCTCGGCGTTGATTCCTTGGGAAAGGATCTTTACCATAATTTCCTCAGTCTACTCAGCTGTAAATGAGTACCTATCCTGATGGGGTAGGGTCCAGCTATGGGTTAAATAGCAAAACTCAGCAATGATGGAAAGAAATGAAGGAATAAACGACAACGACGTAAATGGAACCTCTGGCAACAGAGGAGCTTCGTCCGGCAACCAGGTATTCAACCCAATTGTAGGGGAAGAACGGTCAGGTACTTGGAGGTCGTCATCCAGCAACTGATCACCACAACAACAGTAATCAACAGCCTGAGATTTGGATAATAATAATAATAAATAATAATCAATAATAATAAATAATAGAGGAGACAAACACCAATCCCCTACCAAAAGAAAGGCTGCAAGAAGGAAGTGTAGGGGCACAAAAGACCAGCTCCTGATAGACAAAATGGTAATGAAGAACAGTAGGAGAAGGAAAACCAACCTAAGCATGGCATGGATAGACTATAAGAAAGCCTTCGACATGATACCACACACATGGCTAATAGAATGCCTGAAAATATATGGGGCAGAGGAAAACACCATCAGCTTCCCCAAAAAATACAATGCGCAACTGGAATACAATACTTACAAGCTCTGGAATAAGACTAGCAGAGGTTAATATCAGGAGAGGGATCTTCCAGGGCGACTCACTGTCCCCACCACTCTTCGTAGTAGCCATGATTCCCATGACAAAAGTACTACAGAAGATGGATGCCGGGTACCAACTCAAGAAAAGAGACAACAGAATCAACCATCTGATGTTCATGGACGACATCAAGCTGTATGGTAAGAGCATCAAGGAAATAGATACCCTAATCCAGACTGTAAGGATTGTATCTGGGGACATCAGGATAGAGTTTGGAATAGAAAAATGCGCCTTAGTCAACATACAAAAAGGCAAAGTAACGAGAACTGAAGGGATAAAGCTACCAGATGGGAGCAACATCAAACACATAGATGAGACAGGATACAAATACCTGGGAATAGTGGAAGGAGGGGATATAAAACACCAAGAGATGAAGGACACGATCAGGAAAGAATATATGCAGAGACTCAAGGCGATACTCAAGTCAAAACTCAACGCCGGAAATATGATAAAAGCCATAAACACATGGGCAGTGCCAGTAATCAGATACAGCGCAGGAATAGTGGAATGGACGAAGGCAGAACTCCGCAGCATAGATCAGAAAACCAGGAAACATATGACAATACACAAAGCACTACACCCAAGAGCAAATACGGACAGACTATACATAACACGAAAGGAAGGAGGGAGAGGACTACTAAGTATAGAGGACTGCGTCAACATCGAGAACAGATCACTGGGGCAATATCTGAAAACCAGTGAAGACGAGTGGCTAAAGAGTGCATGGGAAGAAGGACTAATAAAAGTAGACGAAGACCCACAAATATACAGAGACAGGAGAATGACAGACAGAATAGAGGACTGGCACAACAAACCAATGCACGGACAATACATGAGACAGACTAAAGAACTAGCCAGCGATGACACATGGCAATGGCTACAGAGGGGAGAGCTAAAGAAGGAAACTGAAGGAATGATAACAGCGGCACAAGATCAGGCCCTAAGAACCAGATATGTTCAAAGAACGATAGACGGAAATAACATCTCTCTCATATGTAGGAAGTGCAATACGAAAAATGAAACCATAAACCACATAGCAAGTGAATGCCCGGCACTTGCACAGAACCAGTACAAAAAGAGGCATGATTCAGTGGCAAAAGCCCTCCACTGGAGCCTGTGCAAGAAACATCAGCTACCTTGCAGTAATAAGTTAAAGTGGTTACGAGCACCAACCTGAGGGAGTGATAGAAAACGATCAGGCAAAGATCCTCTGGGACTATGGTATCAGAACCGATAGGGTGATACATGCAAACAGACCAGACGTGACGTTGATTGACAAAGTCAAGAAGAAAGTATCACTCATTGATGTCACAATACCATGGGACACCAGAGTTGAAGAGAAAGAGAGGGAAAAAATGGATAAGTATCAAGATCTGAAAATAGAAATAAGAAGGATATGGGATATGCCAGTGGAAATCGTACCCATAATCATAGGAGCACTAGGCACGATCCCAAGATCCCTGAAAAGGAATCTAGAAAAACTAGAGGCTGAAGTAGCTCCAGGACTCATGCAGAAGAGTGTGATCCTAGAAACGGCACACATAGTAAGAAAAGTGATGGACTCCTAAGGAGGCAGGATGCAACCCGGAACCCCACACGATAAATACCACCCAGTCGAATTGGAGGACTGTGATAGAGCAAAAAAAAAATAATAATAATAATAAAAATTTTCGCAAGTCTTTTCCCACATAAACAAAGGCCCCACTCGGTTATTTTGAATAGTTACCAGTGTACACAACATCATTTTAACTAGGAGCAAAAAACTGAGCCTGAAATATATCGACTGAAGTTATGATTTATCTGTTTGTTCAGAATATTTGAGCCAATCATTCCAGAACCAACGAAAGAATCCTAGAGTTAATTATATTCTAGTCCCATCATCAGAAGATTCCAAACCTGACGTTTTTAAATAATTTTTATTTCCGTTGAGATATCTTCGTTACTTATTACTTGTTTATAGAATGTGTACTTCTTAGTCCAATTTTGATATTGCTGTACCATACAGACCGCAATCCGTTATTGTCGATGGTGCTCATAAGTTAACAAGACTGCAATCTTACTTTATAAGAGTTACGCGTATTTCACGTACGTATTTGTTGAATGAAATCCTCGTGTATTTGCCATTAATTACATCTGGAACTGCATTTTGTTTACTCTTCAAGAATGAGGGCAAATTAAAGCACTTTAAAAGAATCATCCAGTGAGAGCTTGCCAATAAAATAAGGGGTAATTGTTTTTTTGTTCCTTAAAAACTGTTCTATTGAATATTATAGAAAGAGACCATAATTTTCTTTATATAGATGATTAACATGTTAACACGTAGATCTTTGACTATTGTCACAGAATTGTGGAAGTAAATTTTTTAATGGGTTGTCAAATAAGTTGCCTGGTAAAAATGCATATGCAGTTGATACCATTGATCACGAAAAAAAAACTTGTTCCTTCTCGTTCCACGACCGAAGGAAATTAGAGCCAGTACTGTTAAAAAAAACTTACTGTCATAACATGCAAAGTAACATTCATATTTTTTATTAACAGTAACTATCTACATCCCTAAGAAAGGCAAGGCTCATATTCACTAGGGGTAGAGACCTAAACAGCGTTTGTGAGTTTTGTATTAAGGAGATTCATTACCTGATATTATTGTCGATAGAAACAACAAAATCATTAGCTATTTTGGCAAAAAGCAGTTATAACACAAATCTTGTACCCTATACTTTTCAACCGTTGAAACACGAATGGAAAATAAGGTTTGGTGATTTGTGCTCAGGCTGTGAACGGAAAGGAAATAGAGAATCAAAGGTACAGACCAACTGACGCAGTCATTGATCACCATGAAAAATCCGTTAGCTTGGAAAAGACAGGCGCTATATACGAGCATGCAGGAACCTTCAGTAATTGCTGCTCATGGAAAAGGCGGAGTAAACTCAAAAGGGATTGCGTCACTAATGATATTGTTGAGAAGGGTTCATTAAAATAATTGTTTTATCAGCGGAGCCGAGTCTATATACCAGCTTCTCTGTTCGCTTTAATGTCTCAAGAAAGGTTCTAAAAATCCACCAGCGTCTTGTACTTCCTCAGATGGTGTAGAGTACAGTGGATTAATGATGTAGGTTAGGTGTTACTTTAGATTATAAGGCAACACTACTCTGGTACGGAATATTGTTTTTATCTGGAGCAGCCTGTGACTAATGATCAAGTCAGTGGAAGAGGAAAATCTTGTGTTCAGTTAAATGGAAAAGGACAGGGGAGGTTAGAAACCCATTAAGCGTTCAGCGTTCTACATTGGTAGATTTTTTTTTTTTTCTTTTGGTGGTCGATCACAGTCATCCTATTTGACTGGGTGGTTTATATAGTGAGGGGTTCCGGGTTGCATCCTGCCTCCTTAGGAGTCCATCACTTTTATTATTATTATTATTATTATTATTATGATTATGATTATGATTATGATTATGATTATGATTATGATTATTATTATTATTATTATTATTATTTTATTATTTATTATTGTTTATTATTATTATTATTATTATTCATTATGATTATTATTATTATTATTATTATTATTAGTTCTTATTTATTATTATTATTATTATTCAGAAGATAAACCTTATTCATATGGAACAATCCCGTAGGTGCCATTCTTATACTAATTAATAAACATAAAAATGTAGGCAAATGGTCAGACCACAAGGAGAATTGTTTTAGAAAGTTGAAATGCCAAAACATTTTGTAGGAGGAAAGTAAAGAAACCTAATGACGGTAATCATTAGAGCTCTGGGAGTTAATGGAGGCGAAAATCCAGTATAAAAGAAAAAAGCTAATGAAAATGTCATATCAACGTAACTAGTTTAAGTAGGAGGCCAAGTGATAGTTAGTAGGTAATTTTGGACGTTAAGTCTTGGAGTACCGAGAAGGAAAGAAAAGAAATTGCCGGAAAAGAACTTTTGTAATTCATGGAGTTCCGGACTTTTGTGCTAATTACCGATGAAAAGTCAGAAAAATGAAAGTTTCAAGGAAGGTAATGTGGCAATTTAAGACCTTTGGTGTCTGCTAATATGACACATATGAAGACTTCTCTTTATTTAATAGTTGCTGATAAGAAAAAAAAAAAAAAAAAAAAAAAAACAGACAGTATCGTGAAAAATTCCAGAAATGATAATAGGAGATATTCTAGTTTTCCAGGAGTGTTGGTCCATTCACTGGCTTTCGTGCTGGAAGGCTTTAACACATGTAAATGTTTTGGTAAAGAGGTGCTGAGAATGAATGCGGATGTAAGGGTACCAAGATGAAGAGTAATGGGAGGCCTGGCAAACGAAGATAGAGGGTTGTGGTAAGGACATCTTAGGTGCTGGTGTGTCTTCCAGAGTTACTGGTTGTTAGGTCGTTTTTTTTAAGTTGTTTCTATGATAGCTGTGTTGATTGACGGCTTACCAGTTGCTGCGGTTTTGTACTGGACCTGAATATTGGCTTTACTTGTGGAATCATATAAACCCCATAATATTTTAAATAAGATGCCATTCAGCTTTTTTATTTAATTTTTTTTAATTTTTTTTTACCCGGACGTCCAGGGCCCAAAAAGTTGAAAATGAATAATATAGTTTATAAGTTACATGGTAGCAAACTTCACTAGATAGTTTGGTACCCCACATAACATTAAGTGTAACTTTTTTATTTACAATTTAACTGCCTGTTAACCTGCTGTGTAGTGGGGGAGGGAGAAATGAAGATTCTTGCATTGATTTATATGATGATGATGACAAAGAACCCTTAATGCCATGTAGGGTTGGATTGGTTCCAAAACATAGTTATATCATCAAATAACTTTAAACCACACACAGACAAAGGAGACAACCGGTGGATTGGCTCCGTACACTGTGTCCATGGGCGACATTTCCACATAAGTAAAAATTTATAACTTTGGGCAAGCAACAGAAATCAGCCAAATAGATTGTGGTCTTACAGTCCCTTCTATGGCGTTCCGTGTTATGTATTCTCATCTGGCGGACAAATGGTTGAAAGTGTGCAATGTGAGCTCGTTCAACTTTTAGCATCATTTGAACCAGGCATGTTATGGTTCAGATCAGCCGGTACACTAAGGTGACGTAGTTTCACAAATCTTAAACTGTTGTAGACATCCCTTGGTCTTGTGCCTTTTACTAAAAATGGTAAATGCTGCTGTTCTTGACCAGTACCCTGGCTGTGCCAGTAGTGTTGGAAACGAGCATTTAAGAAGTTTTAGCTAATCTTGCTTGTTTGGGAAACTTTCAAATGTTCTTTGATTTGATTTTACGAAGTTTAGGCTCTCGTGCCAAGCACTGGGGCCCTCTCGTCCATTCAGCGCTTAAGATAATGAAAAGGGAGAGTTGTAGTAGCTGAACAAGGAGATAGAAAGGTCCAGAAAATAACGGATATGAAGCACGAGAATCAAAATGGGGGATTGGGAGAAAACCTCACAATTGCACTAAGAGGTAATAGTTAGAGAGGGTGGACAGTAAGATTGAAGAAGCTGTAATGAAAGTAAAGCCAAGGCTAAAAAGTGGGTGTAGATAGTGATAGAAGTTCACTCTCGACGTGGTTTGGAAGTCACGTAAAGACGTTGGTCCCTTTGCTGAATAACCTCTGGTTCCATTCAACGTAAAAACACTATACATACAAACAATCACCACATGAGGTTACTCGCAGCCCTGTTTCACGACAGGGTTCAGCGGGTGATAACATTTTCCTCGAAAGTATTTAAATTTATTCCATATCTCTGATAAAAAGATGCAGGTTTAGAGTCCAGAGGAAGCATAGTTGCTGTGAACAGAAGAGTCAGTCTCTAATTAGTTGTATTCTTTTGATATGATTTTCTATTAGACATATAGACCGATATATATATATAATATATATATATATATATATATATATATATATATATATATATATATATATATATATATATATATATATATATATATATATATATATATAATATATATTATATATATATATATATATATATACATATATATATATATCGTTGATTTTTCACAGATGTAAAATACAGGATGCACATGCAAAATATTACTAACATATCACCATCCATTAAGATCCGAAAACAAAAAAATTATATATATTGTGTGAGTGTGTGTGTATATGTGTTTTCTGTGTGTGTTTGGGATTTCTTAATGGATGGTGATATGTTTGTGATATTTTGCGAATACTTTTGCATGTGTACCCTGTATTTTACATCGCGAAAAATCAATTTGCGAGAGTGGGATGTATCTGAAAGCTTTTGGTTATCGTGCAAATGTAAGATGCATGAAATACTGGGTAGTATTTCAGTAATCCTTTGAATGCTTCACCCTGGGTCACTCAAGTACTTGACTTATGCACAAAAAGTAATAACGAAATTGATCACCCTTTTTGGGATGCGAAATACTCTTTTAAACCTGGGTATTGCTAGCGTTTTTCTTAAAATATACATTTTCCTGTATTGTGAAACCTTTTTTTTTTTTAATATTTTCAAATAACTCGCATATTTCAGTTCAAGTTTATGATAGTCATTAAAGGGAATGTAAAGATTTTTTATCCGAATAGTATTTCCCGACAGCCCAATTGTCAGACTAAATGTTTAGAACTGAAACATTTATGTTACAATGGAAGCGTTTCAATT
Organism: Macrobrachium nipponense; assembly: GCF_015104395.2. Classification (NCBI taxonomy): domain Eukaryota; kingdom Metazoa; phylum Arthropoda; class Malacostraca; order Decapoda; family Palaemonidae; genus Macrobrachium; species Macrobrachium nipponense. Next base: position 98,219,258 of record NC_061107.1, read on the forward strand.
CCGTATTCTAAATTGGTGTAATGTTAAAGAAAATGTAGGACAGATGTTCTTATTGATAACAGTAAAGTAGATGTCAGTTATTTATCAAAAATTGGCATTATGGTATCTTACAAACATACAGTATACATAATAAATACATAATAAACTAAAGCTATCTTTTAATTTTCTGTTAATTAGTTATACATAAATCTTAAGCTATTGGTGTTCATAATTAAAATTATCATCTGGAATCGCCCAATTTGCATTTTGAGTGAACTCCTCTATTCTAGTCAACAAAGGCCTAAATACTGAATTTTATTATTTTTCACTACATATCCCACATAATCAGAATGGGGTTTTCCCTGAAGACCAACGAAATGTGCATTAACGACGGGAAAATAGCTTGATGTCAGCTAAATATCAAAATGCAATGACAATGAGAAATAGAAATTCGAGAATGAGGGTACGTTTTCACACATTTCACCAGAGTGGAAAAGTCTCAAAAATTACAGAAAGGCCTTCTTTGCACACAGATTTTTCTTGCAACCATGAATGGTACGCAGTTTTTTCAATGAAGCGCAGTTATTTAAAGAAACACTGTAAGTTAAAAGGTGTGGGAGGGTAGATCCAGTGTCCTAGACTACTAAAAATTCAAATTTGAGTTTTGTAGATGGTTTATGCTTGTTCACATAATTTGCAAACTAAATCTCAGTTAAGATACTTAACAATGGCAGGTCTTCCCTCAGCAAGCAAATAGATAATGTGGAGTTTCCTATTCTTCCATAGAAACAAAACGCATTAGAGAATGCAAGGTCGCTTTGTTGAGATTCCTATGAACGTGAAAACTAATGGAAAGAAAAATCCATGGTTATGTCTGGGTACGTATATTTAAAAATAAATCTCTCCAGAGGGGTTCAGGGAATCGTTCGATTTCCGAACAGATTCCCGAAAGCTCTCTATATAGATTGGGTTTTAAATATGCACCAATACATAACTGTGGATTTGATTCCCCAGTTCAAGACTCATGCTACTATGTGTATTTTTTTTTTTATTAAAAGTAATTATAAAAAGGTTTACAATGCCAAAGAACCGACCTATACCAATGCCCAAATTGTTACTGCTTATAGATTCAACTTGAAATTATTCAACCTGTTTTGTCATCTTTACCAACGCGCTAAATAATCAGAGAGAGAGAGAGAGAGAGAGAGAGAGAGAGAGAGAGAGAGAGAGAGAGAGAGAGAGAGCCAATTATACGTTTTTGTAACATGCCAATCAGCAAGTTAACTATATCTTAGCTTTCACCCTTGTAACGCAAGAGAACCTCATGGCGTAGGTTTCCTTTTATGCATTATATGTTTTTTATTTGTTTTTGTAAAACACACGTTTCCTTAACATACTAGTATCGAATCAGCATTATTTTCCCCCTGATAATTCAGTACAACTTCTTTAGATATGCCTCCCTCTACATGATGCAATCTTCCACTCCTAAACTTTACCTTGGGTTTACTTTGATCCCACGAGACATTAAAACATCATGAGGAAGAAACATTATGACCCTAAAGTAACTGATGCTAAGACAGCGTTGGCTGTCGTTAGTAATGTCATAATAAGATAGATGTTTAAGAAAATACTTGTGATGTTCGTAACCTTTTTCAGCTAGAGAGCAATGGAAATAAATTTTGCAATTGAACAGTTTACTGCAAATATTATGAGTAACCGACTGAGCGGATGAACATTGTAAGGACATGTCTATGGGAAAACCGTTGACATAGGCGACAGAGATCTCTCTGATGAAGTATACGGAAATAGAAGAGGGTTATTTTGTGAACATAATGAATTATTCACATATTCTAATAAAGAGAAAGAGAAACTTGGGAAATTCTGGCTACTTATACAGGATGAATTACTGGAATGGAAGTGAATTAATAATCAGTTAGCGTCACATGTGGTTATAAACTATGTAGTCTGCCGATGCTTGAATACTTGATACCAAAAAGTTTTCTTGTCTGGGATACATCTTTTACCCAGCAGTAATTGGATTACCGCGTTCTATTGCTGGAGCTTCCTGTTAGGCTTAATAGGAATGGCTTATTTATTTTTTTACCAAATACACACACACACGCATAGAGAGAGAGAGAGAGAGAGAGAGAAGAGAGAGAGAGAGAGAGAGAGAGCACACTCTCGCATAAAGAGAGAGAGAGAGAGCTATATATGTAAAACACATGTATGCATATACCTATTTATGTACGTATCTCATAGATATACGGATTTGCTACAGGGGGAGTTAGCCTATCAGCTCTGAGAATTATCTCTATAAGATTTCTGACACAATGCACTGAATTCAGATGTGCTTTGATTGATTTTGCCTTGGTTTTCAAACGAGATCTCTCATCAGTCTCAAAGTTTTAGAAAGGACTGCATTCCTCTAAACTGCAGTAATAAGAAAAACCAAACGGCATATTGATTACGAAGACCCTTCCCTGGCCATACAAGAGTTGAGTCGTATGCTACTATTTTTTAAAATTTTTACTTTCTGTACAAAGGGGGAAATTTAATTTTCATTGTAACAGTCTTCATTAGTTTTAAACAATAACGTTTATTTGTTTATATCATGGTTTTTATTCGTTCGACCGTGAAATTAATTTTAATGTCATCAAGGACATTAATTATTCAAAATTTCTTTCAAGAGTTTTCAGAGTCTTTTGAGGAAAAATAATTTAACTGATTTAAAAGTAGTCTGAAGAAATCTTTAGAAAAAACACGTATTGTATCAGTGGTTGATTTTAAGAAAAATATAAAATTATGATATGATAAGCAAGTTAAAAATAAAAAGACCAGTTAAAAAGAAAGTTTCTCGCAATTAGTATTCAGTAAGGAGAAGTGTCACTATGTTTATGTAAAAGTGGAGCGGATGTGTAAGTAACGAGTATTCAGGCTGTGTGTAAATTCTTAAGTGTATTTTTAAACACTTTATCTCAACAGACCCAGAGATTGACACCGAAATTGAACTACGTTTCCTTGCACTTAAGACACTATTGATACCGGAAGGTACTTTTTATGAACGCCATACGTCCACAGGGCCAGAGATTGACATTGACATCGAGATTGAACTACATTTCATTTCTCGTTAGCCATTACTGATATCGGAAGATGTGAATAAGGAGATTGTAAAGAGCTCAGCGCGCAAAGAAATTGAAAGTCTTGCCAAAGGTATGAAAGACAGCCAATCGCTCGGTAATGATGCTATTCGTGCTGTTGTCTATGAAAATTCTTGGCACGTCATTCGTAAATACTTTCTACTTGGAAACTCGTTTTCATTTTCTTTGCTCAGATATTTAAAAGAAAAATTTTATAAGTTCTGGAATTTTCTCTACCCAGATAGTTAAAAGAAAGCGTTAACTTCAAATCACCTTTTGGAGTAGGTTTTATGATCTTCCCAATTCTTTTGATTCATGATGCCGACGATGTGTTAATTAATGACTGCAAAAGAGGTGGTCAGGGCCAGGTCCAAACAAATGTTTGCTTAGGCAAAAAAACAAAAAAAGGGGTAAAAAAAATTTGAAGTTACCGTTTTATATATATTTCTAATATATATATATAATATATATATATATATATATAGTTATATATTAAAAATAATATAAAATATATAATATATATCTATATCTATTATATTATATATTATGATAAATATATATATATATAATATATTATATATAGAATGTACTGTGTAACTGACTGAGTTCAAAATGTTAGGTATTATTTAAGTAAGATCTAACCTACTGGTGTTATGCTATCCCTTGATTAGCCAGGTACTTTTGACAGTGTGAGTTATAAATACTGATAGGAGAATATCAAAAGCATTCGGGATCTGTATGAAGAAAGAACTTTTGATTTAAAATATTTATAAAGCTGTTAATGACAATTTTGCTAAAAATATATCAGATCAGTGGGGGAAGGATTTTTGCAATTTCTGTAATATTCTTCTACTCTTACTGATTGGTGAAACCAGCTTGTGTCCTTTAATAGTATTTGTCAACCCCCCCTCTCCCTCACTTCCCCCCCCTCCCAACCCCACAAAAGAAGGAACATGGCAATGACTAGGAGGCCAAGTAGAACTTTGGGGCTTTTCCTCCAGCTTTTCATTTCAGTTGCATTACATAATAAGACTGCTGAATGGTAGCCTTGCATCGACACCTGATTCGAATGTTAAACAGATGCCACCCGCATCTGTTTAACGGGTTTCTAAGAAGCAATCATGGAAAATACTATTTGTCAATTGATATACCGCGAAGTGGCAGACCAATAATATTACTAATCTTGCTGAGCGAACACAAAACAATTCCGCAATTATATATGACTCTCCTCTTCTAAATGAGTGCTTCTAATACTCGAACCATAAGGCTTTCTGTGGGAGATCCCGCATCTGGCCAGTGATGAATGGAACTTTCTATTTATCGAAGTCGCATAAATTGTGACTCGAACTCTGTCCCACTAAGTAAAACAAACTAAACTGAGTTCTGATTTAAATTGACCCACAAAATGGATGTAAGTCCTCTGGTAAATTTTTTATTCATATTGACAAATGTGCGTTCCAGTGCTATTAAAGAAATTGATATTAGTAATGACGTTAAATATTCATGAGTAGTCATGTGTCAATCTGTTAAATATACTGATAGTGATCAAGTGCTCACTGAAACTGTTAACATGACGACCAATTACCGCTTCAGTGTTGTAGAATCAGACCAAGGTGCAGTCATTTTGGTGACCTCATTTGCTTTGTACGCAGTTACCTACAGGAAATACGTGACCTTCGACTTTGCAGTTATCATGTCCACTAACACCTACCTTCGCAATATACAATATTATTTCATCTCTGATATTTCACGTTGTCATTTAACACATATTACCAAACTTTTTTTTTTAGAATTAGTTGTGGTATTCATTGAAGTTTCAAAGAATTAAGTTCGTTCTTTAAGTACAATTATTCGAAAATAAACTATTCAGTACATGAAATGCACACGAACCAGGTGTACCCAACTGAAAGTTTGATGTTAGACGAGAGAGAGAGAGAGAGAGACTTGACTTAATCGGTTGTTGTTGCCCATCATGGGGAGAAACATAATAAGTCGGTCCTCTTATGTTACAAATTTTATAGCTAAGTTTTCAAGATACTCAAAGTCCGTTTCCTGGAGAAAATAGGGATATTCGGGACCAAAGAACTGGCGGTGATAAAATGCTAACATGGTCTTCTCAGAAGTAGCAGAGCAAAAAGCGAAAACCAAGAATTAAAATAGTTTCCTATGCATTAAATAAAGAAGGGATTATGAGCTACTGAAAACTTTTCAGTCTCCGTAAGCGATTATCATTATGCACTATACAATTAAACTGGTTATCATATATCCTGATGCGATTATGGCGTTAAGAAAGAGCCAGTTATAACCAAGTTGTTGAGAAGAAATAATAGCATTGTTGACGTGAAATGGTCCTTACAATGCTTATATAGGGCTGAGCAAAATAAAAAAATGCCAGTCTCTCTCTCTCTCTCTCTCTCTCTCTCTCTCTCTCTCTCTCTCTCTCTCTCTCTCTCTCGTTTTTGTCGATGAATTCTATCTTATTGCAGGATCAAACGATTACTGTGGGAGTGAGAATTCCGCTGAAATACCCAACTGATTCCACCGCTCACATTACGAAAGGAATGCATTTGGTGTTGTGGAAATCCAAAATGAGAATGAAAGTTGTCGTATGACTTTTCCATCGATTCGGTTTACTACATCACCTGTGGAGAGATCTCAATTCTGGGAACGTTTCTTGTTAGAAGAATAGGTTTTAAAAAAAATTAAATTTTAATCTAAACCAAAATAAAAATGATAAAATGAGTTCTAAATCTTATCATGGTTTTTGGAATAATGTACTCTTGCTCTACTATGAAGTAAACACTCTCTTCACCGGCCTGCATATAGCTTCATCGGGTATTTTGTTTTTTAAAGGTAATCTTAGTCATAACAGGATCAATGAGGAGTAATTCTATCAAAAATTTTATTCCCTTCAGGATTTGACAGTAATAATAATATTTTTGTTACTTTTATTGAATAATAATAATAATAATAATAATAATAAAATAATAATAATCATAATAATAACAACAATAATAATAATAATTAATAATTTTAATTAATTAATTTATTAGCTTATTATTATTATTATTACTTAATTATTATTATTATTAATTATTATTATTTTATTATTCTTATTTATGTAACATTAAACTTACTACGTCAGAAAGAGAGAGAGAGAGAGAGAGAGAGAGAGAGAGAGAGAGAGAGAGAGAGAGAGAGCCTGTTAGTTTTCAATTCTGTAAATGCTACTGCCTTTTTATATCCCATTGTAAGGGATCTTCCGTTACTTTACTGCAAATGGCATTTGCTTATGAGTTTTAGGCTCCGATCCGTGGGTGATTGTCAAGGAAGTTACTGTTATTGAAACGATTATGAAATGGGTTCCCTTACTTTCTTTTGTGTACTTTGGTTCCTTTAACATCAAAGCTTCATTTCCTTACTCGACTTCTATATACTGTCCAACTCACAAACGATAGAAGTTTAGGTGTATAGTTTTCGATACTGAATGGATATTAAACCGGAAATCCTAAAGGTTGAGCATGTGTTGACCCAGACAACACAGTAAAGTCTATAGCATCATACCACTAGTTGCTATCTAACGTATGGGTATTAACAAAAAGGTAAAATTCCAGTGTTATCGTTATCGTGTAGGAATATTACAATGCTAAATTTAAAAGAAACAACGATTACAAGCGCTTTCTGTATAACATGAAATTGAATCTTTATGCATAATACAGTAGTTTACGTAAAAATTACGAGAAAAATCGCTTGCTTGCAAACTCGCTGACATTATTATTATTATTATTATAATTATTATTATTATTATTATTATTATTATTATTATTATTATTATTATTATTATTATTATTATATTATTAGTTAAAAAGGACGGCTGCGTCATGCGAAACTGCCAAAGAAACGCCAAAATTTCTGGAAAAACGGCAAATGAAAATCCCGGAAGGATCTATGGCAAGTCTACAGATTTACCACGCCATTTTCCATTACACCGTGTTTCTATGGAGAATAAAACTTCTGTATAAACGCTGTTTATATTTCTCTTTGCCAATGTATGAACGTTGCCCAGCTGTTGACAAACACTAGCGCACAAGAGAAGAGAGTGATATGAAAAACTGAGAATACTCAATATAAGATTAGTTCGCACGATGCAGCCATTCTTCTTAATACATGCTTAAGAGACGGTGTATTTCCTTCCTATTATTATTATTGTTATTATTATTGTTATTATTTTATTTTATTTTTTTTTTTTTTTTTTTTTTTTTTTTTTTTTTTTTGGCCTATCACAGTCCTCTAATTCGACTGGGTGGTATTTATAGTGTGGGGTTCCGGGTTGCATCCTGCCTCCTTAGGAGCCCATCACTTTTCTTACTATGTGCGCCGTTTCTAGGATCACACTCTTCTGCATGAGTCCTGGAGCTACTTCAGCCTCTAGTTTTTCCGGATTCCTTTTCAAGGATCTTGGGATCGTGCCCAGTGTTCCTATGATTATGGGTACAATTTCCACTGGCATATCCCATATCCTTCTTATTTCTATTTTCAGGTCTTGATACTTATCCATTTTTTCCCAACTAAAGAAAATGCCCAACTGGAAAGCCCCAGGTCCCGATGAAGCCCATGGATACTGGCTCAAAATCTTCAAGGCCCTACACCCAAGAATAGCAGAACAACTCCAGCATTGTATCACAAATCACCATGCGCCCAAATGGATGACCACAGGAAGAACATCCTTAGTCCAGAAAGACAAGAGTAAGGGAAATATAGCCAGTAACTTCAGGCCTGTCACCTGCCTACCAATAATGTGGAAGTTGCTAACAGGTATCATCAGCGAAAGGCTATACAACTACCTAGAGTATACAAACACCATCCCCCGCCAACAGAAAGGCTGCAGAAGGAAGTGTAGGGGCACAAAAGACCAGCTCCTGAGAGACAAAATGGTAATGAATAACAGTAAGAGAAGGAAAACCAACCTAAGCATGGCATGGATAGACTATAAGAAAGCCTTTGACATGATACCACGCTCATGGCTAATAGAATGCCTGAAAATATATTGGGCAGAGGAAAACACCATCAGCTTCCTCAAAAATACAATGCGCAACTGGAATACAATACTTACAAGCTCTGGAATAAGACTATTAGAGGTTAATATCAGGAGAGGGATCTTCCTGATATTAACTCACTGTCCCCACTACTCTTCGTAGTAGCCATGCTGCAAAAGATGGATGCTGGGCACCAACTCAAGAAAAGAGGTAACAGAATTAACCATCCGATGTTCATGGACGACATCAAGCTGTATGGTAAGAGCATCAAGGAAATAGATACCCTAATCCAGACTGTAAGGATTGTATCTGGGGACATCAGGATGGAGTTTGGAATAGAAAAATGCGCCTTAGTCAACATACAAAAGGGCAAAGTAACAAGGACTGAAGGGATAAAGCTACCAGATGGGAGCAACATCAAACACATAGATGAAACGGGATACAAATACTTGGGAATAATGGAAGGAGAGACTCAAGGCGATACTCAAGTCAAAACTCAACGCCGGAAATGTGATAAAAGCCAAAAACACATGGACAGTGCCAGCAATCAGATACAGTGCAGGAATAGTGGAATGGACGAAGGCAGAACTCCGCAACATAGACCATTATTATTATTATTATTATTATTATTATTATTATTATTATAAATTTTTTTGTACGTTTGTGTCTATCACAGTCATCCTATTCGACTGGGTGATTTTATAGTGTGGGGTTTCGGGTTGCGTCCTGCCACTTTTCTCGCTGTGTGCTGTTTCTAGGAGTACACTCTTCTGCATGAGTAGGGATCTTGGGATCGTGCCTAGTGTTCCTGTGATTATGGGTACAATTTCCACTGGCATATTCCATATCCTTATTATTTTCATTTTCAGGTCTTGATACTTATTAATATTTTATCTCTCTTTCTCTTCTACTCTTGTGTCCTATGGTATTGCGACATCAATTAGTAATACTTCTTGATGTCAATCAACGTCACGTCTGGTCTTGGCACGCATAACCCTATCTGTTCTGATTCCATACTCCAAGAGGATCTTTGCTTGACCGTTTTCTACCACTCCTTCAGGTTGGTATTCGAACCAGTCATTACTGCAGGGTAGCTGGCGTTTCTTGCACAGGCTGCAGTGGAGGGTTTTTGCTACTGAATCGTGCCCCTTTTTGTACTGGTTCTGTGCAAGTGCCGGACAACCGCTTGCTATGTGGTTTATGGTCTCGTTTTTCATATTACACTTCCTGCTTATGGGTGAGATGTTATTCCCCCATCAATCGTTCTTTGGACATATCTGGTTCTTAGGGCCTGGTCTTGTGCCGCAGTTAGCATTCCTTCTGTATTCTTCTTAAGTTCCCCACTCGGTAGCCATTGCCATGGTTATTATTATTATTATTATTATTATTATTATTATTATTATTATTAGACCACCTTTCCTAGAGACTCTTATATAAAATCTAAACTTAGGTATTAAATAAATTATACTGAAAGATTCTTGCTGCTGTCTCCCATCGAAGTATTCCTTGGTTTCTATACTCTTTAATCTATTCAGGTTTCATGACACACAACCCGTTACTTTCCTTGCTTTACCTGTTGTGTAATCACCCACCCATTTCACTCATTTAATTTAGCGCCTCAGTGACGTGGTAGGTATGGTGTTTGCGTGCCACCTCGGTGGACGCGAGTTTGATTCTCGGGCATTCCATTGAGGAGTAAGAGATGTGTATTTCTGGTGATAGAAGTTCACTCTCGACGTGGTTCGGAAGTCACATAAAGCCGTTGGTCCCGTTGCTGAATAACCACCAGTTCCATGTAAAAACACCATACAAACAAACAAACAAACTCATTTAGTTTGTCATCTGCTATGCATGACTGAAATACTGTACTGAGGAAAATCAGATGCATCCTTTTCATCACCATTCCAACTAAGAGTTAATGACATTTTATTACTTGACTTACTGCAGAGTGGTTTTTTTTTTCTTTTTTTTTAATTTCGACAGATCATATATTACATACCACACTCACAAACACCCACCCTTTATATATATATATATATATATATATATATATATATATATATATATATGTATTGATGGAGGAATATATATATATATATATATAATATATATATATATATATATATATACACATATATATATATATATACACACATATATATATATATATATATATACACATATATATATATATATACACACATATATATATATATATATATATATATATATATATATATATATATATATGTGTGTGTGTGTGTGTGTGTGTGTGTGCGCGTGTGCGTGTGTGTGTGTGTGAGTGTATTTGTATGTGTGTTTGTATGTATGAGCGTAATCGCAGTTGCTACACCTCCGGTTGTTGGCTGAGATGGGTTTAGTTGCCAGTACCTATTCTCTGGCCCTACGGATAACCTATCTATGAATTATTACCTTACGGCTTCTGACTCCCCTCGTCGGTCATCCATATAATTACCGACCGAGCCCAGTGCTGCTTAACTTCATTATCGAAAGATCAATACGAGAACGAACACGTTACTGAACTTTCTATGTTGGCTCTTGTACAGGAGTTGTTATTGTGTATTTGTATACTTGAGTTTTTCTTCTTATGTTTGTAATTATCAGTTTACCATTATATATTGAAAGAATGAAATATTCAGAAGTGAAAGACCTTCACACTTGTCATACAGCTAGCTGGAACTGGAAGGAGAGTGTAAAATTCACAAATCCTTATTATAAAGAACATCATTTACTGAAGGTGAATTAAAAATAAAGTAGTCTTTTGATGAAAAAAACTCTAATTTGAAATATGTTGTTTTTTCTGTACAGAACGATGTCTGTCGAAAGATTTTTATTTAAAAGATTACCATAATACCCAATAATCAAGGACCTCTTCTGCAGCGTAATCATTTCAACTTGTAAAACTTACGATTAATTTAAACTTTTTCATGAAACTTTAATCAGCTGAAGGACCCAAGTAGCAGTCTCTCTTGAAGCATCTTATAGCATCGGAAATTTCTGTCACGCTTGGTTGCCTGTTATGTAAAAGTTAATATTCTTCTGATATTTTTTGGACTACTTTACAATTCATTTTTTTTATGTTAATGTCTTTTTCGTTTTAATCATATGCAGGGCAAGTTATAACTTTTCAAACATTCTTCAATCGTGATCAGACGATCTTAGAATATTCTAATCATTTTCGTATTTAGGGTTATTTTTATTGATTTGGTTTTTACAACACATATAATAAGTTATCAGTTCATCTTGAAACCTAAACTTATTTATTTATTTATTTATTTATTTGATATACTTTTGGTATTCACATTCAACGCTGCACTTCACTTCCAGAAAGGAGAGTTTGTTTACATTTAATTTTTTTGCTTTAAAAGTGAATACTTAAATTTTTCATTTTAATTTGCGTTCCAGTCATGATAGCATTTCTAAGATATGAAAGAAATGCCATTGACAAATCTACCTTCTCTTTTTTATATGTATAGTTCATCATATGTATAGTTCTTTTCTGTATTCTCAGGAGAAAAAGCTTAATCAGCTATAACTATGGAACGTAATGGAATACAATCTTCTGTTCTGTCGACTTTAACCGTAATTTCATGCACCGGAAAGAATATAATTAGAAATATATGCCATTAGCAATACGTTCAGAACACACAATTTAGTTGGACTCAACTCCCATGAGACAAGGTTGGTGTTCCACGTAAAATATAATCAACACCTTCCAGAATCATTATTATTATCGATGGCCTCATTAATGATGAAGAGTAAATTAAGATAATTAGTCACTTGAAATCGATTTATGACTAGAATAATTCTGCGTAATGGGTTTCTCGTTCGTTTCTTTAATGATTGCTTATTTATAATTTGCATCGTAATGAGCTGATAATTGCTTGAAGGGAGACGTTAGAAATAAAATTGCCTCTGACAGTCGTCTGTGATAATATCAGGAAAAACAGTTAAAGTCAGTTTTATTCTGTCTCAAATCCTATATGACATGTATTAATATCCATAAGAGTTATATAAAAATGTTAGTTATAATACGAGGTAATATTTGGTTGTGATGACTTTACTGACAAAAAAGTAAAAAGAAAATCTATTAAGATCTTATCGAAATTACTTTAAGGATTATTTGTACTGCATCAATAATGTCCTGTCATCATTCAGGTTTTAATTACTTCAATTGGAAACAGAACATCATTATACTTATATGTTTAGCAATTATGAGCTCTTCGTCTCTCTTGTACATTATGACTAATCATTACATCACGTTAATAAAGACACGCACTCAAGGATTGCCATTAGCGTTTGAGTAGTCCCCAGAATTATTGTTGAAACATCAATAGGTGGAAATAAAAAGAGGAAAGTACTTGTAAAATGGAGGGATCAGCCAGTAGCAACACCAAAAGAATAGAAAAAAAAAAAAAAAAAAAAAAAAAAAAAAAAAAAGGCTGGGCAAAGAATTTTTGGTAATACCATGAATAATCTATATGAGGGGGATAATTTGACTGATACTCAATAATAGTGTTCCTAATTGATATAATCACTGCAGAGGGGAATGGATGAATATAATATTGGATAACATTGCTTGATTCGATTTATGAAACTATGGCTATATAGCCAATCACTGTGGCACTTTCAGTTATTCAACGCTCAGAGTAATGATAAGGAGTTGGAATGGTTAGACAGCGTGATGGAAGAAGGAAGTGGGAACGGAGGTAAAGTAAAAGTCTAAAAGGTGGGTGGGTGAAGCTAGGGGTCAAAGGGAAGCTAAAAACTACCTTTAGTAATGCCTATAGTTCATCAAGCGTGGAGCATATGTAACATTATCCCCCAACCCCCCCTGCCCCCATACGTTACTTGATCTCTTCGGGTTTTGTTCGCCTCGAATGTCTTAGAAATATGGTATAATTAACATCAAATCTTCATATATTTTGGCAGAAAAAAATGAAACACGTCATAAAGTAACCCATGTCTATTCGTCCCAGGGCAATAAAAATCAGACACTACTTACGCGCAGGGAACGTTCTCTATCTTTCTCTTTGCTCGTCATTTCCCCCACTCGCTAATACGCATAACTTTTACGGCAAATACTAATTAAGACCATTGTTAGCGAGAAGTCTCCGAGTATTTGCCTCCCGTCTTCCCTGGGTGCATTCAGTAAATATCAAGGCCGTGGAGTCGAAATTGGAAGATGAGTCTTTTTCTTTATCATTTTTCCCCTCTGAGATATATTACCTTCTGCCTGTCTCGAGACGCTTTGCGCTTTTTCGTTTTTTTTTTTTATTTTTGAGGTAAGAAAGTTTCAAGTTGAAAGAATTTTGGAAATATTTCTTCTCTATATGGTCACACCATCGGAATACATTCGAAATGATATCGTAGTTACTTGTAAATATTTTGCGCTCAGATTTCTTACAGATTATATTAATATCTATTCGTTAAGAAATATTCATATCTTATATTGTAACACACCATCGGAATTTATTTAAATTGACGTCATTGTTACTTTTGAATATTGTGTGCTCTGATTTTACACCGATTGTTTTAATAATCTGTAATTTGGAGATATTCCTACCTTATATTGTAACACCACCAGAATCTATTTGAAATGTCATCATAGTTACTTATATATGTATATATATATATTATTATATATATATATATATATATATATATTATATATATATAACATATATACATATATCTATCTAACTAATCTATCTATCTATCTACTATCTATCTATATATATATATATATATTATATATATATATATATATATATATATATATATATTAATATATCATATATAATGTCATACATACATATATATATATATATATATATACAATATATATAGTTATATATTATTACATATATACATATCTATCTATCTATCTATCTATCTATCTTATCTATCTATCTATATATATATACATATGATTTTCCACGGATTGTTTCAATATCTATTATCTGGAAATATATCGGTCTTGTATTGTAACACACCATCGGAATTTATTTGAAATGATATCACAGTTATTTACCAGTAGGACGCCCAAGAGGCGATAACTTGTGAAGCTTCAAGTTGAACCATCAAAGGGTAACTAGGTATCTCAGAACTTTCTGCTACATAAACGATATCGTTAATTGTATTTCAAATAGTCCTCCAACATAAAACTGTTTAGTAATATGAAAAAACATACCGTGCGAAATAGTTCATTATAGCGGAGGTGAGAAGACAGTTTAACTAAGCCTAGTAATCGAGAACATTATTGAATCTGGTGTTGAAATCGTCAATTTGAGAAAATTATAATGTAATAATGAAAACATCATTTAAATTGGAATTTATATTTTCAACATAAATTTTATATGGGATGAAATTTAAAGACGTAAGGTTTTATCTGCCGAAAGAATTTTTCTTTTGTCTTCAATACCTTCCAGTAATGACTTTGCTTCGCTCATAATAAATATATTTTCGTTTCTATAATAATAAATGCGTCTTCGAAACCGGTTTTATAGTCAGTTGGTTCCCCAGTGTTTATGGGGGTTTAATTCACACTTCATTCACATTTCACAGATATATTTACCTTCTCCTTCGTGTCTCGAGACTTTTATCTTTTATTTTTTTTTTTTCAGAAGTAATCGAATTTTATGTTCATGCAATCTATCGGAAAGGTTTCTCTTTTAAACTGTCACACAACATCAGAATTTATTTGCAACGGCTTCATTCTTATTTGTAAAAATTTACCATGAATACATTTGTGTCCCTACTGAAAAAAGATCTCACATAAGGGGATGAAATGAGAACCAGCTCAGCAATCACTTGGTTCCTGTGTTTAAAGGCATCACTTTAACGAACTGGAATGCAGAAGTTCATTCCCCAGAGCAAATTAGAAAAACTCTGGGCTCATAAAATATGGTAAAAATTCTGATCGGAGTAGATGCAGTTTTTGTATATATTTTCGTTGGGTTATGGTATCAATGATATAAAGCGAATTCATTATCACGGGGTGATTTGTGACTCTCTCTCTCTCTCTCTCTCTCTCTTCTCTCTCTCTCTCTCTCTTCTCTCTCTCTCTTCTATATATATATATATTATATATAATTTATTAATAATATTAAATATATAAATGTATTATGTATACTATATACGTGCATAAGCCAGGTACTATGTCGTACCTCTAAGTAAATGGGGATACAATCCACAATGAAGTAAAATCCTCTTGTAGTTTAAAATATATATATTACAGGATTAAAGCTTTCGACCATCAACTGTGGTCTTGTTCACTAGACCACAGTTGATGGTCGAAAGCTTTAATCCTGTAAAGAATATATATTTTAAACTACAAGAGGATTTTACTTCATTGTGGATTGTATCCCCACATACTATATACATATACATACACACACGCGTGCACTCACATATATTTGTTCATGTATATACTAAGTGGAATTGTTTGATAGTTAATGTATGAATTGATTTTCACGTTATTACAACGGCAATTACAGATATCAAACCTTAACGTACTTACACCAGATTATAACAAAAGTCGGAGTATCCTTTTTATTGAAGAATCACAGTGAATATGTAAAATGCGCCAGAAATTGTCAATAAATATAGTTCGGAAAAACAATAACATGAAGCGTATTCCAAAATATGACAGAAACCGGAATGCAATAGTCATTGAACCTACATGATTTAGGATTACCGTTTTCCATAGAAGAAATGTAGGAAAAGATTGCCTGATGGGTGTTACAGAATTTTTTGAGAATGGGAGTTCTATCCTAGAGCTCAACAATACAGTCAATAAAATAACGCCTAGATAAAAATGATCGAAGATTGAGGCAGTAGAAGATCATTGATCAAACCTTAGACTCATTGGCTGAATGCGTTTGAATATCTGAGCCACAAGAAGAATTGTGTTTGGATATTACTCTCAACGATCCCTTGAATGACATCATTTATGAATCGTAAACATATAAGTTTTATTACTCTTCCATTTATGATGGAAGAGTTTAAACAAGACTTGAGGATGTTTGTAAATTATGGAAAGAGCCATTTCTAATCTTCGGGAAATGGAAAATGACAATTTTGTTTCGCAAATATTTTTTAAGCAAACCGAAATCGTTCCACAGAATAGATTATCATTTATAACGTTTGATTATTAAACATGAAAATAGCATCTCATATTCTCCATTTCAATGCATTTTTTAAAATAGACATCGATGCTTAAAGTGTACTTTTAAAAAATTTAAAACAGTGCTGATTTGCAAAGGTTGCGAACACTTCCTTATCTACAATGGGCAGAAAGAGTTACATAATTTGTTGTTGTGACGAATAAATCCTGTAAAATCTGCTTTATGATTATATCGTCCTATATAATCATTTTGGGTAGAGAAATCATGGGTCATCCATCCTTTCAGGGCAGCAGTTTACACGAAACCTAAAACTGAACTTGTGCCGGAAACTGGGTGACAGAACGGTCAAGTGTGACCTTGGCCGGGAACTTTCATGAAATGTCAACGCCAATTTGTTTCAGTCAGGACCTCCGGGTGGGTTAACCTTGGTGTCTACTGGGGGTTCTGGCCTTGCATCGACGTCCGCCATATTCGTATTTAATGATGTTTTGTTTCAATATTATATATATATATATATATATATATATATATATATATATATACATATATATATGTATATATGGATATATACTATATATATATATATATATATATATATATATGTATATATATATATATATATATATATATATATATATATATATATATATATATATATATATATATATATATATATATATATATATATATATATATATATATATATATATATATATATATATATATATATATATATATATATATATATATATATATATATATATATATATATATATATATATATATATATATGTGTGTGTGTGTGTGTGTGTGTGTGTGTGTGTGTGTGTGTGTTAAGTAAATATATAGTATATGTATATAGTTATATATATATATATATATATATACTATATATATATATATATATATATATATATATATATATATATATATATATATATATATATATATATATATATATATATATACTATATATATATTAGACTGGTGAATTGTCCTCAACTTTAAGATTGGCGGTAACTTTTAAGGTAGATCTATCTTTTACTTCAAAACCTAAGTTATAAAAAATGGGTCTGCCATAAAAGTTACCGCAAATTTAAAAGTTGAGAACATTTCGCCAGTCTATTGTTATGTGTTATTTGTCTATATCTATACTATAAAGTCCGTGTGTTTCCAAAGGGAAGCTGGACAAGTGAACAGAAGTAGGAGAGACTTCGACTTTAATTTGTTCAGTTAAAGTCGAAGTCTCTCCTACTTCTATTCAACATGATTTTGTGCACCGTATTTTTAATTACATAAGTAATTGCAGGTACCTAAGCGGTAAAATAAATGGTTTGGACATGATTAATCATTAAAGAAATCACTGGCCTGTTAAACTATGAACTGACCTATATATTTATTCGCAAAGAACTCTTGGACAAAGTTTTTTCCTTATTTGATCAGTGGGCGGAGTTGGTGTCAGGGCTGAATTGATTTTCATCCATCTGATAATTTTACATTTTATATTTGGAAACAAATAGTAAAGTAGCGTGAGATAACGTAAGATAATAAGTCATGGGCCGAAATCTAGCATAAAAGCATAAGATTAATAGCTTTTGCGAAAGTGTAATTTTTTTTTCTAGGATATTAGAAGAAGTGTTTTAGGGGATGAATGCTAACGCTTCCATTCTATAGAGGTTCAGCACTAATATAAATGTATGCGAAGTAGTTTCTAATTCAACATTTCGATTCGTTCTTTACCTCTCAGATCAACTTGAAAATTAACATTCACACAAGTACAATGAGATTCAAAGGTCCGCCAACACTCGCTTGCGTTTGTGAATCTAACGTGAATCTAACGCGTTATATACCTACATTGTGAATGTGATGATAACGAGCGTCTGCGGGATTTTGAATTTAACTATATTTCTTGAGTTTTGAGCGGGCTTTTGAATTTAACCATTTTTTTTAAAGTTTTCATGTTAGAGTTTTGAGACAATTAAACAGCCGAGCTGCTGTATCATGCAGTTGAGAAAAACCAGTCCATCCCTCTTTGTAAACCGCATATTGGTCTTAAATTACATTTTGATGGCTAAAAGCTATTCCTGGGAAATAGTGTTGGAATTTTTATTTGAAACTTCAAATGCGTTAAATTTTTTTAGTTGCCCTTGTTTAGCATCTTTTATACATACTTGCTTCGGGAACATTAGCTATTCAAGAATTTATATTTGTTTCGACTTTATGACTTTATGTTTCGTAATTACCATTTGGTCACTGTGCGAAATCTATCATTTAAGCATCAAAATACAAAGCTTGTGTGAAGATATAACTTTTTTCTGGGATATTGTATCTTATTTAGAAACCGTTTGAATTGTTTCTGGTCTTTTGTTGCAGCGCGTAGAGCCAATCAGTTTGGATGAAATGAAATACAGGTTAAAGGGGAGTGAAATATAAATACGAAAGTAAACCACGGTAAAATATAATGAAAAACATTTACTCTGAAAAAACCCCCTACGCTATTAAAAGAAAGTCTCCAAAAAACATGGACATGAGCTTGCAAATGTAAATACAGGGCATTAACCATTACAGCAATGCATTTCTAACTTTAGAAAACGCAAAACGCCACCGCATTATGAATGTGAAATAAAAATAAAAAGCAGCTGCAGCAGCATCAGATAAAATCCTGTACACATATCCATGACATTAATATGCAATTCTAAATAGAGATACCCGGTAAATAAATTGGCAATAAAGTATCGTGTACACATGTAAATAACATGAAAGGGAGCGCTGTGTAATGGATACATAATGTTAATAATAGAAATCCCAAAAGATTATCACTAAAAGACAATGTATAATCTTTTTGGATAAAATGCTGAAGAAGTCCTTGCAAAATATAATATCCAAACATACGACCACAAACACACACATTTATGAAATATAGTTGCAGATAACTATATCAAATAAAGTCACACTGAATGAAAAGCTTTATACAAAATGCAGAGCAGAAAATCTACACAGAAGTAAACAATGAAAACAATGCAGCTGTAAACTTGCATAGAATAATGCATTTGAATTATTATATATATATATATATATATATATATATTATATATATATCAATATTATATATATATATGTGTGTGTGTGTGTGTGTATAAAATTTGTCACGTACTCACCTGCCATTTTCATTTTAAAAAATCAAATATAAATAACAATGATTATCGACCTAGCTACACCCTGAGCATAATAAATTACACAAAGGCAATTATAATCGATCATTGCATTTGCTCCGGCCAGGATTGGAACCTTGGCCTACGGCTTAGCCAGTTAGAATTGAAAGGCATGATATATATACAATATATATATATATATATATATATATATATATATATATATATATATATATATATATGTATCTATCTATCTATCTATCTATACTATCTATCTATCTATCTATCTATATATATATATATATATATATATATATATATATATATATAAATATATTGATATATATGTTATATATATATATATATGTACTATATGTACATATATATTAGTATATGTATTTATGTGTATGTATGTATGTATACATAGATGATCGCGTTCATGGTTGTGTTTATACGTATTTAAAAAGGACTATCCAAAAAAAGTTCTCATATTAGAAAATTATAGGCAAAATCTGAAAATAGTGTAAGAGTATCATGAAAATTAGGAACTGGCTATGGTGGTCATCATTAGTAATGTCAAGTAATCATGTTCTGTTAAAGTCTAAATGAATCTTTACCATGGACTTACATAAGAGGTAAGGTTAATTTGGGAGAATTTTCAAACAGACTCTCTTGTGGGATTCGCGCAAATTAACAAAGCTTTGTTTATTAAAATTTTTTTTTTTCGAGAATCGAAAAAACTTGAGATCACTCTCGGCAAATATTGGAAAGCTAGTAAAGAGTCCGCTAATGATCATATTACTGAAACTCGTTGGTGAAGTGAAATTTTTATCAGCTCCATAGACAGTGGTCGTATGACATGTGATATGTAATGCCTGAATTACCTGTAATTCTGGCAAGACTCCTTATCCAATTTTGTTGAACCATTTGCTATTCGGCATCGATAAGATAAGCACTATAATCCCACAGTATCTCATCCATCAACAGAAGAATCCACTGAAATGGATGAGCTGCTTGGTGGAATTCCGTTTGTTCTTCCTTCGGCTGTGTCGTGGTTATTCTGTTGTTATTCTCTTTTGTTGTCATTAAAAGAGGACACGGTGAATATAACGGGTGTTCTGTTTCTTTGGAAATACAACTGTGAAATAATAGAACGTGTCAACAGTGCCAAATGTTGTCCTTGTGATTTTAGTAGAACGTCGTAGTTTGGCAGCCGTCTAATTATGTTTTTTTTAGTGGACTGATAAATCTGAAGTACAAACTGTCATCGTGTTCTCTGAAGCTCGTCACTTTAGTATAAAAAATATAAGATGGAATCTAGTTAAACAGATGTATGGGTCTGCGAAAACGTATGGCATCTAGTCTCGTTCTTATTGTTATTGTTGTGATCTTTTTACCGAGCAAGCACTCAGTATTTCAGAATCGTTGTTCCAGGGATTGCCAAATGTGTTAATAACGCAGTTACTCGAGTTCTCCTTATTAAGCAAAATTAAAGGGGAAAAGATAAATCAACCGCATTATAAGAAACGGCGTACGGAAATTAAGTAGAAATAAAACAATTCTTGGACTTACAGAAAAAGTTCAGTTCGCTAGCCTTAATGGTAATCGTGTTTAGAATTCTATTTTCATAAACCGCACTTTTTCAAATTAATGTTTACATTTGATTAATCCTATGAAACTACATCGTTAGCTGGCATGTATCATTTCATACTTCAGTAAAGTTTATTCAGGTGAAACATATTCTATAATTAATCGGAAAATACTCCTTGTTCATTCTGCGTATATATCGGACTAGTTTTACACATTTCTTCCTGATTCACTTCTCTTATCATACCATTAATACAATAATAAATCAATAATTTTATGCATCTGCTATCTTCAACATTCTGGTTTCTGGGTACCACTAATCTTGTAAATATAATTTTTCAGTTTTCACTTCAATGGAAAGCTACATTCTTTCTGTGTAAAGTGCTATTTCATTGTCAAACATTAACTATTTCAAACCCCATTCACGCCATATCCTCCCACATGAAAATATTCTGCTCACAGGTCCTATCCTATCACTTACCTTGCTAAGCACAGCACAAAAATAATAAAATTAGTAGCTCTGGGTGTGTATCTCACACATGTATGAAATACACTTTTACGTGAACTTTCACAACTACGCATTTTTGTCAAGTTCTTGAATTCCATCGAAGATTTTTCCAGGTGTTCTCAGCAAATGAACTTCAACACCACATATCGTCAAAGCACTCTACATTACATCTTAATTTTGTGAAAACTGCCGCACCAAAGATAATTTTTATATCAATTCCTTACCTCTTTCCATTCTTCTTTTATTATCCCCAGTAGTCGTTCCACGACCTTCTTAAATTTTACAGAATCCCTTCCCAGAACTACACGGCTGAAACTAAACGACAGGAAAACAACTTTTTATTGTTGCGTAGTTCATACAGTGAATTTTACAGTCTATTTCCATCAACAGAGAAATTGTCTGCAAAAGACTGATGCTGTATTGCCTGTTACTTTGCAAAGTGAAGAGATAATGGAGAATGATATGTGGGTAGTTTTAAAGAAACAATGTAATTCTAAATAAGAGGCCATTATTATCTCAGTTTAGAACAAAATGACATTGATCAGCCTTATGCTCACAAATTGGCTACATAAATTAGTGTTGATTTCTTCTTTGTTTCCTCCTTTTATCTCATCTTCTCTGACTGTTCTTATTATTAAAGTAATTTAATTCTATTCATTATTATTATTATTTTTTTTATTTTGCAAATCCCTTTCCAATATACCTCATGTCTCCCATCACGACTGCCAAAAAAGTTCGAGAACCTTCTGAGGTGTATATATATATATATATTATATTATATATATATACTATAATATATTAAATATATAATTATATATAATATATTATATACATATATAAAATAATATATATATATGTATATATATATATGATTATATGTATATATATATAATATATATATATATATATATATATATATATATATATATATATATATATATATATATGTGTGTGTGTGTGTGTGTGTGTGTGTGTGGTGTGCGTGTGCTTTTTTTTCAATATCTCCAGCAGCCAAAGTTGCCTGGAGGGACTCCGCTTGTGTCTCGGCTTAAAGGCCGTCAATAGCTCCTTCTCGTGGAGCTTGACTCCAATAAAGCCTTTAGGCTTCTCCCTCGGAATTAATGCATCTCTCTCCCCTTCCATCCCATCTCGCCATCCCACTTTCTCCCGGTTATTGAAGGACGCGCGTCCTTTGACGAGATACGGCGCATTGGAAGGAAAGCCTGGTTTCTGGTGTTTGAGAATATATTGCATAAGAATGGTGCAATTATGAAAGATGCACGAGTTTTGCATGGAGTCTCCGTGCTTACTCTCCGTGTTGGTAAAACAATTGGCCCACGGTTGGAGCTAAAGGAAATAACCGCATTATTGAATGTCTGCAAGTTTTGTTTACAGACATTTTGAATAGTCGATAGAAATAATCCGTCAACCCTGTTATTTACCGTGTATTGAAATCTCAGATAAGTGCACGCTTATAAATGACACAATGTAAATTTGCTTTTGAAATATCGATGGGCTATTGTATGATTCTTTATATGATTGCTGTATGAACTGAATCGAGAGAACGATGTTGGTATAAGATTTATAAAATATTTAAAATTTAAATGAAGCATTTTCCAATAGCCTTCCATTATGTTACTTGTCCACAATAAAATAATGATCAGTCAACATATTACTGGAAATTTTATTTTCAGCAATATCTAGTGTGATTTATGCAGGAGGGCTATATTAACCAAATGAAACAAGGGCCGCTTATTGATACTCGTTTGGAACTTAACGTCAATATATTTTTTAATTTTCCAACATATTCTTAGTACGATAGGATTCTCATAGGAATTTAAATCATGCAGGAAAAAATAAAATGTGTACAAAGATTATATATATATATATATATATATTATATATTAATATTATATATAGCTATATATATATAATTCTATATTATAAATATTATAATATTATATTATATAATATTATATATATTATATTCTATATATCTATATCGATAATTCTATATAGATATATACATATATATATTCTACCATAATATATATAGATATATATATATATATATATATATATATACTATATATATGTGTGTGGGTGGGTTGGTGTGTTTGTGTGATATAATGTTGTAATGTGTAATATATATATATATATATTATATATCTATATATATTAATATATATATAAGTATAGATATCTATATATGTATATATATATATATATATATATATATATGTATATAAATATATATATATAATAAATATAATATTATAGATATATATATATATATATATATTATATATAAATATATACTATACATATATATGTATATATATGTTTATATATATATATATAGAATAATAATCTATATATATATATATATAATTATAATTAATATTATATATATATTCTATATATTATATATTATAATATATATATATATATTATAATATAATATATTGTGTGTGTGTGTGTTTTGTGTGAACGAGGAGAGAGAGTAAAAGGAACTTCACATCACTTGCGCAGAGGTATGGAATGCCAGTAGGCATAAAAGAAAAAAAAAAACGCTTGTGGACACAGTAGCAATAAACATCGCTTGGCTTGGACAAATATAAACGAATGGTAAAAAAAAATATTCCATTTTTCTTCAAGAGCAGTTATTTTCTCCGCCACAATATATTAGTAGAGGAAATTAAACCATTAGAATTTTCATTACGCCACTCGAATGACTGACGATAAAAAATAGAAAAAAATGGGTTTTTATGTACCTTCCTGGTGTATGTTTTGTTCTGGATGGTATTCACTCCTTAAAGATAACCAGAAAGAAGTATGATTTCTGAACTTTTTTTGGTCTGTTGTGTTGAGATATAGGAATCAATTTATGCACCTCATTACACTTCTACCTCATATGACTCCCTGTGAGCATCTTATAATTTTTCATTGATGTTTCTCTGAGGCAAAGGTTCTGTTCTAATAACTATTCTGTTGAGCTTAGTCTAACTCCTGTTTGGAAGCCCGGTAACACTTGTCAGGCCAACCCTTCTCCCATGCACGGTTCAGAGATTGCTGCTTCTCTTCTCTGCCAGACTTTTTTCTAAGTTTTCTTCTTTTTTTATTTTTTTTATTTTGGCTCTTATAAACATCTTTTCTTTAAGTGGCAGGTCTAACAGGCCCATGCAAGTTATGCCAGACCCTTTTACTTCTATTTCTTCACTCTCGATCTCTTTGGGCGCGTAGTAAGGATGCTTATTTAATTCACCCTGTCACTAATATATATATATATATATATATATATATATATATATATATATATATATATATATATATATATATATATATATATATATATATATATATATATATATATATATATATATATATATATGTATGTATTGTGTAAGAGCGAATGAAATATGGATCATTACGCCCTTTATTTTTCTCTTTAGGGTAGTTTGTTGATAATTTCTTAGCTGATATTAGTATTTTCATCTTATTGTATGAATCATTTGTATACTTACAATAATAAGGGAATGCTAAAGGTCTCTTCAAAAATCTTTCCCCAAAATACTTATTTCTACGTTGCTATATTGTCTGAAAAAGCAGTTTCCGTCCAATCTCCTCCCGGGTATTATAAGAGATTTTTCTTAAGGGACATTTTTCCTGTACTATCACTAAAAGAAACAACTTCATTTCCTTTCATTCTTTTGACGCTTGCATTCTCAGATAAATGTTATGAAGTTGCTGTTGTGAATATTCTGGGACATATGCCTTTTTCTCTACTTCTCTGACTTTTATCATTATTATATTTTTATGTACTTATCTTCTTTATGTTCGTTTATCTTATTATTTTTTTTTAGATAAAACTTAATCTCATTGTTCCAGAAATCTTTATCATTAAGGAGTAATAGTTCTTCAAAGCCTGACTTATCCTCTTAATTCCATGTTTCTCACATCTAGATTAAAGTCGCTTAAAAATGAATAATAAGATTGAATCAAAGTAGCTTCAAGCTAAATGAGTAGCAATTTAATTATAGAATCTGTTCTTTTTTTTTTTATTATTAGTCGAAAACATTTACTCACTTTCATACTTTTTAGGGAAAGAAAATATTACATTTGGCTACTGATTCCACGTTAACGAAGGGTAGCGTTATTAAAACGAGATGTTAAACTCCATGGACATATACAAGAACACAAATTTAAAGTTTCAGATATGAAAATAAGTCCCCCTCTCAATCTTTTAAGGGTGCAATAAAGCTGAACAAATTTTACCTTGGAAAACTTCTTTTTCAACATGACTTTCTCACTGTAAGAGTTTAAAAGAGAAAAGCTACAAGTTATACATAGATTCAAGATCATTTAAAAGAACAAATAGAAATTTAAGGAACGGTGCCGAGGATACACGATACAGAATATTCTGCTTTTATGAAGGGGGCAAATCATGTCTTACAATATGTAAGAACCTCCTCTGGGATAAGAGTGCGTTTGTCTCCGTAGCTGTTCAGTGAGCAATGACTGTAGGCTAAGAAAACAAATTATAGATGTGTGCTAAGTTGTGAGCTAAGATAATAAAGCTTACTTAGAGTGGGGATGACAGGTTTTTACAGATAGTAATGATGAGAAACTGCAGGATAGAGCGAGTTCTAAAGCTGTTTGTAAAGTAGAAATTTGAGTAAATGAAAGTACCGATTTACTTTATATCATATACTAGCGCAAGTCCACCAAGTGATTTTTTGTATAATAGCTTAAATATCTTAGTGATTGTCATATGCGATTCTAAGTCCTTTCCTAAATTTGAACTCGTATAACTTAATCAGTATAGAAGATAAAGTTTACGCCATGATGGAAAACATACCAACGTGTTAAAGAGGCCCGACTTCGATGTACCACTCATTACATTGCTGTCAAGTGTTGCTGTGATTGACTCGGCGGCTTCAAGTACACCTTAGCTTAGAAATCTATATCTTTTTAGTAGTTTACGTAATTGCCTTAATTTTTTCAACTGTAAGAGCTGCAATTCTGTGGGACAAAATCTTGGCCAGGTTGAAGCTTTCGTAGTTAAAAAATATTCGTTTTAATAACTTCAAAAGCTTTTCTAGTTACTGTTATTAATTCGATGTTATTTTCATATATTTAGTGCTGTTTTTGATATTGCTTTATGAGTAAGCGGACTGAGTTTTTTCTGAATCTATAAATCCTACTAAAATTTTCTACAGTTACCTAGTATTCTCATCATTTAGTGGCAACATATTCTTTTGTTGTATAGAAATCGAAATCGATTTCTCTTATCAAAATAAAACCTCGAGTTAATTTCTTACTGTATTCTTGCTTCTTAATCAGTGCTTCAATTTCCCCCGTGAATTTGTACACGAGGTAATTCGGAGGCTAATCCTAGTTCCTCTGTTAAGTGCCAATTTAGATTATCCCAATATCCGCTCAGGGTTCAGGTGCATATTCAGCGAGTGTGTAAACTTACCCTTAACCTGCTGAAACAGCATAATTCAAGATACTGACTTCAAAAAGAACCTCAAAGATAATTGCACAGTCATGAACAGAACATTTTACTTTTCACAGTAATTATTTACTGAAATAAAGATTAAAGAGAAATAGACGCATTCAATTCCATCAATGGTAAGCTGGGTCTCTGTGGCTACATGAGATTTGTGTAGGGGATTAAAACTTTGTAAAGTATTTTACAGGATAAAGTAACGTAGAAAGTGGTTGTTAATATCTCTTAGTTGCCTTTATTTTCGAGTTCACCTTTAACGAAAAAAAAATGATACAAAAGATACTATTATGATAAAAAGTGTTATTATGAAGAAAGTACCCGAACTCTTCACGTGAAATTGATATAGGTATGATTACAAACAAGGACACTTAACACACGCGCATATTACACAGACACACACACATACACACACACACACACACACACACATATATATATATATATATTATATATACATGCGAACAAATAAATAACCATAATGATATAAATCTCTCTCTCTCTCTCTCTCTCTCTCTCTCTCTCTCTATATATAATATATATATATATATATATATATATATATATATATATATATATATATATATATTATATATATAATATATTATATATATATATATATTATATATATATATATGTGTGTGTGTGTGTGTGTGTGTGTGTGTGTGTGTTTAGGGTATATAGAACACACCAGGTCTAACATGTTTCATCCTTTATGAAGAAGTTAAAAGGTAACGACAGACAGACGACAGACAGACAGACAGACGACAGACAGACAGACAGACGACAGAAGACAGACAGACAGACGACAGACAGGGCAGACAGACAGGACAGGACAGACAGGACAGACAGACAGATTTGATGGTACTGTTATTCTTTATTTTAACGAGTGATAGTCTTTACATTTGGTCTAAGAAATAATGACTTCCAAAAAAGATATTTATTCTGATAACTATCACTATAAATGGTTCAGTTAGTTGATTAACAACTATTAAAAACTTTTTTTAATAATTACTATTATTAGAGAACAAATCCACAGTTATGAATAAGTTCACATATTCAAAGATAAATCTGTACAGAAAGCTTTCGGAAAACTGCTCGATTGGAAAGTATTTATAAAGAGTTATCATTAAATATATGTGCATACACAAACCTGTGGATTTGTTTCTCCATTTCAAGACTCGTGCTACTATGAGTATTTTTAAATTATTATTATCCTTTTAGATAAAAACAAATATATCTGTCATACCGAGTAGTTTTCAAACATGTTTTCTGTATAATTAAATATAGCCACTAGAATCAAACGGAAATAGACATGCCACCTACTCTAAAACTTATTGTGCGAGAGTGAAATGAAACAGGAATGAGAAGAATGCTCCATACTTCACGTACTCCGACATGACGTCTTCACACCCTCCTTCGAAAGCGAGCGACATTTTCAAAGCGACGAAATTCCAGCAACCCACAAATCCCTCGAGTAATATTATGCATGAGATGATCAGAACAGAAGGTACCTTCGAAAAAAAAATTCCGTTTTCTCTCCCTCTGAAATATGAGACGCGATTCTTTCTACAATTCTTCTTTTTTGTATGATATGCGCCTACTAACAGCACGAGGGAATAACTTAATAATTTTGATTTTCTAGAGGTATTTTTCAGGGGAAAAATAGTTCTCGTAGAATGATCTGATAAGCGACATATGCAGTATAAAGAATACATTGCAAATTACTTTTGCCAACTAAGAGCCGATCATGGAAAATAAATAGATCTTTTCTTAGGTACCAATGTGGAAGTAGAAATTAATTCGTAGAAACATGGCAAATGCGTTTCTCGAAAGAATACAGAAATGAATGTTGCCTTTACCTCTATAGCAGTAAATAATAATGAATGGAAATTTTAAAATGTCTACATTGACCAATTATTGTATGAAACGAAAAAAAAAAAAAAAACTAGACAGGCCAAACTAAGAAGAAGAAGGGGGTGGAGGAGGATGTGCCGATAAAGGATGGCTGACCTAGGACGTCCTGGGATCCCTCAGCCTTGTGGTTTATCCCTCCCCAAGCCTGCTTACCTAGACTGGCAAGAGACCTAACTTCCCTCAGGTAAGCAACCTCTGAGAAAGATTTTACCCTAATAAGGGGTACTTTTAAGGGACGGCTTCCCTTGGGGGCCTTAGGGTCCCTCACCCTTGTGGTTTAGGCCCTTCCCAGGTATGCTTCCCTAGCCTGGCAAGAATCCTTCCTTCCTACAGGGAAGCAGCTTCTAAGGAGGCCCTTCCCCTTTCAAGGGTGCCCTCGAGGGATGGCTTCCCTACTAGTGGTTCAGGCCTGCCTCTCTAGCCTTGCAGGAAACCTGCCTCCCTCCAGGGAAGCAGCCTCTGAATAGGATCTTCCCCTTTCAAGGGTGTAGTCAAAGAATGGCTTACCAAGGTGCTTTAGGGTCCTTAACCCTCATGATTCAGGCAATCTTCAGGCCCTCTTCTGTGACCCGGTAGGAAACCTGTCTTCCTCCAGGGAAGCAAGCCTATGAGGAGGTCTTTACCCTCTTCAGTGTGCCATCAAGGGATGGCTTCCCTAGGGAGCCTTGGGATCCCTCACCTTTGTGGTTATGGCCATCCTCAGACCCCCTTCCCCAGTCTGCCAGGAAACCTGCCTCCCTCCAGGAAATCATCCTCTGAGGATCCTTCTTTTCAAAGGTGCCCTCAAAGGATGGCATAACTAAGGAACCTTAGTATCCCTCACCCTTGTGGTTTCAACGCCATGCTCAACCCGCCTTCATAGCCTAGCAGAAACCTTCCTCGCTGCAGGGAAGCTGCTACTGAGGAGGTTCTTCCCCTATTAAGGTTGCCCCCACCCAAGGGATGGCTTCCCTAGGGCGCCTTGGGGTCCCTCATCCTTGTGATTCAGCCCACCTTATACCCGCTTCCCTAGCCTGGCAGGAAACCTGCCTCGCTCTCCTGCATGTCGTCAGACCTCCAAAAACTCGGGGAAAGCAGCCTCTGAATAGACTCCCCCTTTCAAGGGTCTCCCTCACCCTTGTGGTTCAGGCCCTCCTTAGCCCCTCTTCCGTAGCCGGGCGGGAAACCTGTCTCCCTCCAAAGAAGCAGCCTCTGAGGAGGTCCTTCTCCTTTTGCGGATACTCTCAAGGGATGGCTTCCTTTGGGTGCCTATGGGACCTTCAGCCTTGTTGTTGAATCCCTCCTATGTTTTTTCTTCGCTCTTTATTCCATTTCTTCATGGTTTGTACATAAGAAATCATTCTGGCTATGCCAGTATAGCAACTTACCTTTACCTGCTTTTCACTGAGCTATTGCATTTGGCATATGCTCGAATGGCTTCACCCATCTTCCTGAAGCGAGACCGAAGGATTCCAAAACACATTCAAATATCCTAAAGCTGGAACTTCAACTTCATACTTCTCCGTTATTTAGTCTTTATTGTCATGAGTATACAGCTGTTTAGTGAATTCATTGGTAAACTCTTTTTTGGTTTTAATCAGATTTTCTAATAAATAACAATATCTTGTCTCTGAAAAGTACTTCATAGATCTCAGATCTTGTTTCAGGAGACTTTGAAATATATATATGTATATATATATATATATATATATATTAAGATATATATATATAATATTATAATATATATATATAGTTTTTTGCAGTTATAGCATTGACCGCATGTATGAATGGCCTTTCTCCTTTCCTTCCAAGAGCTGAATATAGATGGATTCCTAAACATTTTCAGGGAAAACGCCAAAGCTTTTAGATAATTCCAGCATCGCCTTTATAGTTAAATTAGTCAGTGTTTCATTTACGAGAGCATAAAACCAAAACAACAGTTGATATGACATTTACTTAAAGGATTATTGCCCCAGGGTTGAATACCTATATTTAAAAAAAACAAAGAACATTATTGTATATTACCAAAAGATAACTGATCCCATCTTTACCTTTGTTACTTATGCAATTTCTGGAATAATATTTCGGAAATATAACCCCTTGTTAATTATTTGTCTACAAGGCTCCTATCTTGCTTCTATGAAGGTGTTTGTCCACTTAATTAAGATATCACCAGTTCTTGCCTTCTGAATTCGATCGACTTCTTCCCTTATGAAGTATTACTCTAATATATGGGGAGACGTCTACACCTGCCTCTTTTGATGGTTTCCATATCCCGAGTTAACTATTTATAGATGACTGATTTTCTGTGACGATACTTGATTTGGTAAGCATCACAATCGTGATCACTTCACTCCAGAGATGCAGCAGGTGTATCAATATTTTTATAAAGAAAAAAAAATAACACATAAGAAATTCACATTCGCTGCTGTATTTTTTAAAGTCATAATTTCTTAATCAATTCTTTACACGAAGCTTTTGAAGTCCTGATAATCACTTCACTCTGTCTTTTCTCATCTGGTTCCTTTATGTACCCTCTCATTAGAAAGTTAATGGAATTTTTACTGCTTCCTTCAGCATGACAGTTTTGTAAAGGAAAATTTCCTGGCATAGCCGCCATGAAAGATTTAGGGCTAAAAGGCTTTTTGATAAGAACAAAATTATGACCTTTTATGTCTTCAGCAATTTAATTTTCTGAGAAAATAAGTTCGTCACATTAAAAATGATAAGTATTCAAATGTATTATTCGAATGATTATGAATTTTTATATTTTCAGAAATTTAATTTTCTTGAGAAAACAACCTTGTTACATTAAAAGCGACAAGTATTCAAATGTATTCTTCAATAGTTTTGCGAGATGATAAAAAAAATATTTAAAATAATACAGACCATAATATTGTTATATAAAAGGTTCTAAATGTGCTAACGAATAGATACTGACAATGTAAGTGATTAACATTTGTTTAGTTTTGCATCTATTAATGAAAAGAAACTCACTCTCTCTCTCTCTCTCTCTCTCTCTCTCTCTCTCTCTCTCTCTCTCTCTCTCTGACTGGGATAGAAAAAGTCATATGAACTGCATGAATATTTAATCAAGCAAGTAGTTTTTTCCGTTCGTGGAAAGTAAATAATGAAGAATTTTGCACGTGACACGGTGTTGCAAAGCAAA